>NW_022631139.1:1433778-1496736 GCF_010015895.1 Lontra canadensis
GGGCTGCTTTCAGGATTTTCTCTTTGTCACTAAGACTTGTAAATTTGACTATTAGGTGACGGGGTGTGGACTATTCTTATTGATTTTGAGGGGGGGTTCTCTGAACCTCCTGGATTTTGATGCTTGTTCCCTTTGCCATATTGGGGAAATTCTCTCCAATAATTCTCTCCAATATACCTTCTGCTCCCCTCTCTATTTCTTCTTCTTCTGGAATCCCAATTATTCTAATGTTGTTTCGTCTTATGGTGTCACTTATCTCTCGAATTCTGCCCTCATGGTCCAGGAGCTGTTTGTCCCTCTTCTGCTCAGCTTCTTTATTCTCTGTCATTTGGTCTTCTATATCGCTAATTCTTTCTTCTGCCTCATTTATCCTAGCAATTAGAGCCTCCATTTTTGTTTGCACCTCATTAATAGCTTTTTTGATTTCAACTTGATTAGATTTTAGTTCTTTTATTTCTCCAGAAAGGGATTTTATATCTCCCGAGAGGGTTTCTCTAATATCTTTCATGCCTTTTTTGAGCCCAGCTAGAACCTTGAGAATCGCCATTCTGAACTCTAGATCTGACATATTACCAATGTCTGTATTGATTAGGTCCCTAGCCTTTGGTACTGCCTCTTGTTCTTTTTTTTGTGGTGAATTTTTCTGTCTTGTCATTTTATCCAGATAAGAGTATATGAAGGAACAAGTAAAATACTAAAAGGGTGGCAACAACCCCAGGAAAATATGCTTTAGCCAAATCAGAAGATATCCCAAATCATGGGGCGCGGGGGGGAAGGGGAAAAAAAAAGGGTTAAAAAAAGAAAAAAAAAAAAAAAAGAAAAAAGAAGAAAGAAACAAATAAAAAAAGAAAACCAATAATGAAAAAATATAATAAGGAAAAAAATATATATATATTAGAAAAACTAGTTAAAAAACGTTAAAAAAGAAAAGGGTAAAAGTTAAAAAAGTTTAGCAGAAGAAGAGAAAAAAAATTGAAAAAGAAAAAAAAATAAATTAACTGCAAGGCTAAAGAATCATGGGGAGAAAGCCATGAGTTCCATGCTTTGCTTTCTCCTCCTCTGGAATTCCTCCGCTCTCCTTGGTATTGAAACTGCACTCCTTGGTAGGTGAACTTGGTCCTGGCTGGGTTTCTTGTTGATCTTCTGGGGGAGGGGCCTGTTGTAGTGATTCTCAAGTGTCTTTGCCCCAGGCGGAGTTGCACCGCCCTTACCAGGGGCCAGGCTGAGTAATCCGCTCGGGTTAGCTTTCGGGAGCTTTTGTTCCCTGAGCGATTTCTGTCGAGTTCCGGAGGACGGGAATGAAGATGGCGGCCTCCCAGTCTCCGGCCTGGAGGATCCGAGAGCTGGGGGCCCCACTCCTCAGTGCGCCCTCAGAGAACAGCGCCCAATTACGCCCGTCACCCTGGCCTCTGGCCACGCTCCGAGCTGACGGACCTTGCAACCGGTTCAAGGTAACCCCGAGCTGAGAGTCACTCCTCGGCTCTGTCTCTGTAGCCAGCTTCCCCGTTCTAATACCTGCAAGCTCTGCGACACTCAGACACCCCCGATCCTTCTGTGACCCTGCGGGACCTGAGGCCACACTGACCCCACGTGGGCTTCACCCCGGTTAAGCCTCTGGAGCGATGTCCCTCAGCGGAACAGACTTTTAAAAGTCCTGATTTTGTGCTCCATTGCTCGGCCGCTTCCCGGGAGCTGGCCCCTCCCCCCGCGGTCTATCTTCCTGTCGCTTTGGATTCACTTCTCCGCCAGTCCTACCTTTCAGAAAGTGGTTGATTTTCAGTTTCTAGAATTGCTGTTCTTCTTCTCTTTGATCTCCCGTTGGATTTGTAGGTATTTGCAATCTTTAGATAAGCTATCTAGCTGATCTCCCGGAACCTGAAGTAGTCTCAGCCTGCTACTTATCCGCCATCTTGACTCCTCCACCTCTAATCCTGAAATTCTTCAAAATCCATGAGTTCACAAGTGAATTTTGAATGTTGTGTGATTTCAAATAACTCTTTTATATTATGTATTGTCAGTTCAAATGTTCAATTAATATAGACCTTCTTGTTGGGGTCTAAAAATAGTCTTTTTAGGCAACATATTTATAACATTCAAACTCCAGTTCGGATATTATTAATACCATAATGTTATTCAATGTCTGAGTAATTTTCAGAGCAAGAAACTTGAATTCTCTGGTGGTTATGTAAGCACTGAAGTATTTTTTGGGTTATCTGAGGTGGACAATATTAAAATCTTTTGAGATTTGATGCCTACTTAATGGTAAATCCAACATATCCCTTAATCTCTTGGGATTATCAAAAATATGCTAACATACACTACATAACAAGATATTCTTGGATATTATTGTTGGTTGCTATTATCCATAGACTTTCTTTAACTTTCATTACTTCTCTCTAGAAGTAAATTCTGGATACTTGATGTCCTAGTTGTCAATAATAAAAAGTTATTTGTTTTGAAATTTTTAAAATATACAACTCCTTTCCTCCCACAACCTGACTAGAACAGAAATGATCTTAAAAATCATAGGACACTTTGGGGTGCCTGGGTGGCTCAGTGGGTTAAGCCTCTGCCCTCAACTCGGGTCATGGTCTCACAGTCCTGGGATCAAGCTCTCTGCTCAGTGGGAAGCCTGCTTCCCCTTCTCTCTCTTTCTCGTCAAATAAATAAATAAAATATTTTTTTTTCCACAAAGATTTTATTTATATGACACACAGAGAGAGAGAGAGATCACAAGTAGGCAGAGAGGCAGGCAGAGAGAGAGGAGGAAGCAGGCTTACCGCTCAGCAGAGAGCTTGATGTGGAGCTTGATCCAAGGACCCTGAGATCATGACCTGAGCTGAAGGCAGAGGCTTAACCCACTAAGCCACCCAGGTGTCCCATAAATAAAAATCTTTTAAAAAAGATCATAGGACACTTTCTAAAGGAGTGGTTATAACTGAATATATATTCCTTTTTACCATGTCACTTCCTTTCAAAATTTTGAGTACATTGTATTACACATTAAAGTTCCTGTCTTATGTCCAATAGTATTCTGGGCACTGAACATAATGAATGAATAAGACTTTGTATCCACTCTAAAGAACTTAAAAACTACAGAGGGAGAAAACCATTAAGGGATACATGTGTTGTAGAAATGGAACATGGATGGGACTGGAGCAGGTTATGCTGAGTGACATAAGTCAAGCAGAGAAAGTCAATTATATGGTTTTGCTTACTTGTGGAAAATAAGCAATAGCATGGAGGACATTAGGAGAAGGAAGGGATAATTGAAGGTGGTGGTGGGGTATCAGAGAGGAAGAGAAACTATGAGAGACTTTGGACTCCAAGAAACAAACTGAGTGCTTTAGAGGGGAAGAGGATGGGGGAGGGGTTGGCCTGGTGATAGGAGATTAAGGATGGCACATATTGCAGGGAGCATGGGATGTTATATATAAACAATAAATCTTGGAATACTATATCATTAACTAATGACCTACTGTATGGTGACTAACATAACATAATAAAAAATAACAATAATTTAACAAAAGGAAGAAAGAAATGGAAACAACATCCTATTACAATAGTGAGAGGGTTGAGTCTAGGATAAATATGTAAGAATGGAATTACTTGGTCATGAGATGTACATATGTTCAATCTCATTGCTATGAGAAATCCTTGAAACAATTCATGGTCCAAAAGCAAAAGAAAAAAAAAAAAAGATCAGTGTTAAATGTATGAAGATAACTTATTAATTATAGAAAATAAGGAATTTCAAGTAAATTTTAAACCAAGAGGTTAGAAAATATTAACTATAAAATACCAAACATAAATATGACAGAAAAATAATTATACAGATAAGGAAAGCAATAGAAGAGGACATTAAGTAAAACAATATGAGTCAAAGTAGAATTTCCTTATATCACTCTGGTGTTAGTTACCTTGGGCTCATTCCTACTCTAAAAATGCTTCAATACATGTCAAACTTATTGTCTATACGTCTCAGATCATGAACTCTGGAGCCAAACTGCTTGGGCTAGAAACTAAGATTTAATTATTCACCTCTAAAGTGGAGGTTCTCATAGTACAAAACTTCTATATTAGATTGAGAATGAAAATAGTGAATACAGAGTGAGCATCTGTAGTACTTAACACTCAGCAGATGTCAGCTGAGACAGTGCTAGCAGTACAATAGTACAGTTAAGAGTATATTCTCTGGATTCAGATTGCCTGAGTTCTAATCCTACCCTTGTGGCAAGTAAGTCAATGTCTCTGGACCTCAATTATCTTACTTGTAAAATAAGGGTAACATAATAGTACCCACCACATGGGACTGTTAGGACCAAATCAAATGATATGTATAAAATATTAAGAACAGTACATAATCTATGGTAAGTACTCAATATGTTTTAGCTAATAGAGTTGGTATGCTGTATCTTTAGTTATTTTGGTCCTTTCTTGCCCTTGAAAGAGCTGATTTTTTTCTACCTTCCATATCTAACCTTAGATATTATTTTCTGATGTCCAAAATTAGCATATTATTGTTGGTACTGCAGCAAGTGGGGTTTTGAGATGAGTATTAAAAAGTAATTTAATAGTTGTCTAAAGAAAAATAAATCTGATTTTTAAATGTATTTTAGAATTATTTTATTTTGAATAGTGTTTGTGAATGGTCCAGAGGCTTTGTGGTATTTAGTCTAAAACTAGTATTGCTGATAACCTGCTTGATACTTACCTCCTTCATCACCCATTGTGCCTTACAAAGTTACTCTTTAACATCTGACTCATTCCCTTCTTACCATTTTATGTTACGTAAAATTATCATTTTTATTATGTTGCCTCCTTATTGTCTATCTTTTCCCTAGTATATGAGTTCAATGAAGCAAGAATTTAATTTATTTTGCTTATCACTTGATCTACCTGCCTACAAAGTGCCTGGAACATAGGCCCTTAAATGCTTCTGCTTAGATTACAGAATAATTGCTAAGATGTCATGATGAGTTCCCATATATCCCACATCCAGTTTCTCCTATTGTTGATATCATATATAATACATTTGTTAAATTAATGAACCCATATTGGTATACTATAATTAACTAAAGTCCACACTCTATTCAAATATCTTCAGTTTTATGCAATATCTTTTTTCTGTTACAAGACCCTATCCAGGAGAACATACTACATTTAGTTGTCATGTCTCCCTACATTCCTCTGGTTTGTCAAAGTTTCTCAGAGTTTCCTTGTTTTGGGTGATCTTGATTTTGAGGCATTCCACTTAAGTATTTTGTAGACTATCCCTCAATTGGGATTTGATTTGTTTGATGTTTTTCTCATCCTTAGATTGAAATTATGGGTTTTGGGGAGGAAGGCAGCAGAAATAAGGTGTCATTTTCATTATATCATAACAAGGGCACATAATATCAACATGTTAATCTTGACCATGATGCTGAGATAGTGTTCATGAGATTTCTCCACTGTGAACTTACCCTTTTTGCTATTTTTCTCTACTATATTCTTTAAAAGGAAGTCACTGTGAGTTGCTTACACTTAAGGAGTGAGGAGGTATGTTCTATCTTCTTTAGGGTAGAATACTGAAGAAAATTATTTGGAATTCTTCTGCACAGCTTTGTTCTCCCAATTTTTATACATTTATTAATTTATCTATTAAAGTATTTTCAGTATGGGGATATATAAACATACTTTACATATATATTATACTTTAGACTATAATTCAAAACTATCTTATTTATTTTGATGCTCAGACTATTCCAACCATGGCCATTAGACCAGTTTCACTTAGTTCCTGAGTCCACTTGAAATAGCACCATCCTTTTTTTTTTTTTAATACTTTCTGTTGTCTCATGATGTTCAAAGCTCATCTTCAGTATTTCCTGCCTCAGTCCCTAAATAAACCATTTATCTAAAGATATTTGTTTCTTTTCATTGGAGTACTGTCATGAAAACCAAGATCTGGGCACTGACTATTTAGTGTTGCTGGGATGTCATCACTTCTAGGCCTTCTCGCCTGAGAGAGGAATGAAATACT
The DNA here is from genome assembly GCF_010015895.1 of Lontra canadensis. Lineage (NCBI taxonomy): Eukaryota > Metazoa > Chordata > Mammalia > Carnivora > Mustelidae > Lontra > Lontra canadensis. The sequence goes on from NW_022631139.1 coordinate 1,439,804, forward strand.
ACTGTGAACATTAACCAAGTAGATATACACATATCCATGAATATTTTTATATCTAATCTTCTATATCTGTATTCACTAACCATGCATTCATAGTAACTCAAATTTATAACTGCATGAATCATTGTACCTATCCCCCTTGTTTATCTAAAGCTTTCTACTCTTATGTGGAGAAGCCTGGCTCCCATTATCAACCATCCATTCATTGAACCATTTAAGTGCAGCATAATTGTATGGAAGTGTCAGAAATGTTAGACTATACTCCCATGGGTAATAACTGTATCACTAGATTCTTTTAATCGTATAGACTCACGTCATTTCCAGGGATACTTAGGTCAGCACCCTTTCTCCCCATTCCCTGCAGTTAGCTTGTTGTAAGCATTTGAAATACTGCTAGATTGTTGTCATATTCTATATCCCATCCTGGTTTCTCTCAATCCTCTAAGTGAGTTTTTGAAAATCTGCACACATTGAAGTACACGTGTTGTGCTATAAAGTCCCTGTTTTCATGAGTTGATAGTTTACTTCTTTTCATGCTTATGAAATACTCTATTCTGTAGATGCACTGAACTCTATTTATTCATTCATTCCACCTATGTGAAGACATTTTTGTGGCTTACAGGTTTGAGTGATTAAGAAGAAAGCTGCTGTAAACCTTCACATGCAGCTCTTCATATAAACATAATTTTCAAACCAGTTGGGTGAGTACAAAAAAGCATTATGGCTGCATCATATGGTGAAACAAGGATTAGTTTTTCAAATAACTGCCAAACTGTCTTCCAAAGTGGCTGTACCACTTTGAATACCCACTTATGAGGAATGCAAGGTCTTGGTGTTCCACATTCTCACCAGTAAGATGTACTATCAGCTTTCAGACTTTGGCTTTCTCATAGGTGTGTATTAGTAGTTTCACTGGTGTTCTAATATACATTTCCTGAATAAAGATCATGTTGAGCTCCTTTTCATATGTTTATTTTCTTCTGTATATGTTTTTGGTGAAGTGTCTGTTCAGATTATTTGTTCTTTTTTTATTGGTTTGTTCCTTTTTTTTTTAAAGATTTTTATTTTATTTATTTGTCAGAAAGAGAGAAAGAGAGCATGCACAAGCAGGGGGAGGGGCAGCAGGCAGAGACCGAAGCAGGTTCCCTGCTGAACAAGGAACCTGATGCTGGACTCTGTCCCAGCCCCTGGAATCATGACCTGGACTAAAGGCAGACTCTTAACTGACTAAGCCACCAGGAATTTCCACCTGGTTTGTATTTTTTTGAATACTTAAATGTAAGTGATTTTTTGTGTGTGTGTTTTGGATAGAAGTTCTTTATCAGACATGGATTTTGAAAATATTTCCTACAGAGCAGAAGTCTAATTTTAATAAAGCCCAATATAAATTTTACTTGAATGGGTCATTTTTTTTTTTTTTATGTTGTATCTAAAAATAGTCACCAAATCTAAGGTCAAAAGGATTTCTTCCTCCATTTCCTTCTATATATTTCATAGTGTTGCACTTCACCATTGGATCTGTGAAATATTTTTAGGTAATTTTTTGGTGAAAGTTATAAGGTTGTGTTTAAGTTCACTTTTTTGCATACGAATGTCCTTAAACACAGTATTTGTTAAAAAGATTGTCCTCTCTGATCTTTAATGAAGGAACTGATCTTTGATGAAGGAATTGTCTTTGTTCCTTCATCAAAGATCAGTTCTGTATAATGGTGTGCATCTATTTCTGGACTCTCCACTCTGTTCCATTGATCTATATGTCTTTTCTTTTGCTAATACCACACTCTCTAAATTCTTATAGCACTATTAGGTTTGGGGATTTTTCTAGTGGCCCATTTCTAACGTTTTACTTTTCTGGGCTGTTTGCATTCTGGTTAAACCCTTGAAGGCATTCTTCATTTCTGTTACAGTGTTTTTCATTTGTAGAATTCACTTTTGATTCTTTCTAGATGTAAAATTATATCTATCTTATTATATTACCCATTCACTATTACATATTATCTACCTTCTCCATTAGAGCTCTTGACATATTAATCATCTTATTTTATATTCCCTGCATGATAATTCCAACATCTGTGCCATATCTGAGTCTTGTTTTGTTCTTTGCTTTTTCTCTTCACACTCCTATTTTTTCCCCCCCTTTGGCATTCCCTAGTTGTTTGTTTGATTGTTTGTTTAGTATGGACCATCTACTATGGGAATAATAACAACCAAGATAAATAGTGTCAGTGTTAATTTTTATGTTAATTGGGTAGGGATTGGGCTGTATTAAGTGTTTTCTTTAGCAGTGGGTTCAAAGACTTCAAATTTATCATGTTTTTGTTTTTACTCCCCTGACTTGGATTTTCCTAAGAAGTACTTCTTGAATAGCATCTGTGCTTTACTGAAATTTCAGGCATAACCCCCTCTTCTTCCATTGGTACTCTGTTTCTCTGATGGTTAGGTATATTCACAGGTAATCTTTGATCTTATTAAATCTCACTCTTTCTCTGGGCCTGTGTCTCTGGGTTGTGGTCTTCACAAATGCTTCTCTAATAATATGGGACTGCAGTGGGATAAATGCCCTTATCCAATCTGGGATAAGGCTCTAGTAAAGTATTTTCTCCTGGAGAGTAAGCATTTATTATGGAAAATACTCTAGGTATATTACAAAATGATTACTCTTTTCTTCCCTTGGCCTGAGACATGAGGACATCTTTCCAGGGTTTTCCTGTGATAATCCGGTGGGTTTCATGGAATAAAATCCATGAAAGAGAAGTTTTTAAGGCTAGAGCCACAGGAGCTACTCATTTTCAAATTAGTCCACCCCCAATGTCCAGCAGTTTGTCAAAATTACTATTTCAGTGCTTTTACTACTTTAGAGCTCTAGCAGCTTCAGCTGCAGGTAAACAGATGCTTTTTTGTGAGTCTCTGGATTCACTTGTCTCCAGCGGTTGTGAAGGCAGTTTGTCTTATGACCACTGTTTTCTGGTGGGTCAAAAAAAATTCATTTATTTAAAATTTTTGCCACAGTAGTGCTGTAATGATAGAGGAGATGACTTATATATTCTTTACATGGCAGGGCTAAAACTGAAAGTCTTCAGTAATGATGTTTTTAAAGCTCATTGAAAGTATAACATTAAAAAAATATCATTGTAAACATAGATTCTGAGAAGTATGACCAAGAATAAATAGAAAGAAGATGTAACTTAATGAAATAAGTATGAGAGAGTTTAATATCTATAGGTATATAATATATTAAACTGCTATTTACAACTTCAGACAGAAACACAATTACTCCAGTTGAGTATAAAAGGTACTAAGCTGTCACTCTATCCATATAAATGAGATACTTTTGATGGGTTTACAAGTAATAGTTATAAAATTTCTATGGCTAAGCAGCTTTCATATAATATTAACTATTTATGGTATAATGGAACTCTTCCCACTCATTTTAAATTTTTATGTCCAAATCAGACAACTCTACCATATATATCTATGAATGTAGACATTTACATATTCATACATAATCTACTCATCTCTCACACTATAAGCTCACTTATAAACATTAGTTCTTTAAAATGTTGTTAAATCCTGTTAAAATCTTATCAATCAGTATTGGATTAGAAATACTAATGTAATTAAATTTTAAAAATCAGGTGTGTAAATATTAAAAAAGAAGATGAAATTGTCATCACCCTGTGTTATCATAAAACTACAATAGAAGTTAATCAGTTGACCATACTATTAGTACATACAATAATGAGATATTTTGCTATAGATAACAAGTATCATAAAAAACACAGGTTTTTTGTATGTCAGTAGGATTTAGTAGCAAATGTAAATAGAAATATTCTATTTTAAGTCAGAATTAGGGGAACCTGAGTTGCTCAGTTGGTTGAGCCTCCAACTCTTGGTTCTGGCTCAGATCATGATCTCAGGGTCATGAAATCAAGCCCTACTTCAGCTCCATACTCGGTAGGGAGTTTGCTTGGGATTCTCTCTCCCTTTGCCCCTCCCCCTTGATGCTCTGTCTCTCTCTCTCTCTCTCTCTCAAATAAGTAAATCTTAAAAAAAAAAAAAAAGAATCAATGTCAAGAAAATACCTACTAGTGACCAGCAATAATTAGGCTCTTTGATTTTGAGTTTCATCTCTAAAGTAGAGATGGTAATATTTGCCTATCTGGCCACTATTCAGAATAATGCAAAATGATGCAGTTAATAATGCACTTAAATACTAGTCATTGAAAAAATAACATCTCTTTCTGTTCCGCTTAGATATCCAATTTTGACCAGTGTACTGTGCTTAGGTCTACATTACATAACTTCATTCCTCATTAACTCCCCTTTCCCCTTTGTTATTTTCCAGTGAGACTGAGTTTCCTTTGTGTTCACTAGCTACTCAAAGGTCAGGGACCTCTTAACCTTCTCAAGTTCCTTTCAGCTCTTTTCCACATGATAGAAAAGAAAACAAATTTGAAAAATCTTTGGAGGCTTTTCATCTTCCACAGCTGTCTCTTCCAGGACAAGTGTTCTGGCTGCAATGTTTTGTGGTGGTACTTGTCTGTGTTTGTTTATGGGTTTTCACTAAAGATATGTTATTGTTTTTTTTTCCTGAGAAAAGAAAATTTTCATACTTAACACATATAAAAATACATTAAAATATAAAGAAGAAATTAAATTTTCCATTACTTCCCTTAGTGAGATGACCTTTTTTGACCAGTTTGCATGGATTTCTCCCAGAAGTTAATTTTTATGCACATGTTTATAGAAACAAATACATATGCATATGCACATGCATATTCACACACACACGCACACACACATATTTTTCTCCTTGATTTGACTTCTCATTAAAAAATGTTACATATGTGTTGGTATTTGACATGTGCATCATGCGCTTAGTACCATTTAATTAACAAAGTTGTGGATCTAGCAATACACAATCAATAAACATATTGCAACTCTGCAAATTAGTCCATGACATTGGTGAGGAAATGATTTATACTTAGTGAGAACTTAATGTTTCTAGGTAATGAAAATTTACCTGCATTAACTCATAGGGCTCATGCAACATCTCTAGGAAGGATGTATCTTTATTATTTTTGTTATACAAATTATGAATCAGTGACCTTGGAAGGTAAAACACCTTGCCCAAGATCACATAGTTGGTATAGAGTGGAGAGAATATAAAGATAGACATTTCAACATTGGAACTCTTCTCCTAATATAGTGCTATGCTTTCATTCACTAGTAGTTAGTAATTCAAAAGTGTTTTTGTGGGGTCATTCAGTAAGTATATCTATGGTTCTACTCTTATTTCTTTGAGATTTTATTTTATTATTATTTTTTTAAATAATCTCTACACTCAGTGTGATGCTCAAATTTATAATCCTGAGATCAAGAGCTGTATATCCCACTGACTGAGCCAGCCAGGCGCCTCATAGTTCCACTTAAATTAATTGTTTATTAAGAAATTTTCGTTATATTAAGAAAATGTTTTTTATAAAGCGATATATCTAGAATCATGTCATCATGTTTTCTTCCTTTTCTTTAATTTAGTTAATGACAGCCAATCATTTGGAATTTTTGCCCTGGGTGATCTAGACTGATGATTTTTCTAAAACTCATTTCTTAGAGTATTTGTCTATATTTTGCTAAATACTGAGACTGTGAATGTTGATTTGATAAGCTACTTAACTTTAATAGCATTACATGTCAGATAATTACCCAGGCTAACAAATATAAAAATGAATATGCAAAAGTCTGAATACTTACATATTCAGTTCTTAAAGTACTTCCTAATCATTAGTCTCATACTTTCCTCCAACTTCAATAAAATTAAATCTAAAAGCTACATCAATTTGGATTTTGTCCCTCTACCTAACTATTACTCTTTGTCAGTATTTCAAAGATATATTTTAATAAATGAAAACTGATTATTTTTGAATATGTAAAATTTAGTACCTTAATTTGTTTACCCTTAAATGTTTTACTGCATGTATCCTAAGAATAAGAACACGTCCTTAAATAACCACAGTAAGTAATCAAGGTCACGGAATTTTATATTGATACCTTATAATTATCTAATTATAATTATCTAATAATTATATAATTATCTAATTATAATTATCTAATCTGACTTTAAATTATCTGTCTTAAATATGCTCAAAGAATTAAGGGAAAATACAGACAAAGAACAAAATTAAAATGGGACAATAATATAGGAATAAAATAAGTATATAAAAGAAATAGACATAAAAATATAAACAATCTGAGACTGAAAAATACAATAAATTAAATGAAAATTTACTAGAACAATTAAACTGCAGATTTAAGCAGGAAGAAGACAGAATCAATGGATCGAAGATAAGACATTTGAAATTACTGAGTTTAAAGACCAGGAGGAAAAAAAAAAGAAGAAGTAAAGTGAGCACAGCATAAGGGACCTGTGAAACACTGTCAGGCAGACAAATACACATTATGGGGATCCCAAATGATAAGAGAAAATATAACAGAGAGAAAATTATTATAAAAAATAATGACCAGAAACTCCTTAATTTGATGAAGTTCAATGAATTATAACTAGGATAAATCCAAAGAGACTCACAATGAGTCAGTATAACCAACTTAAGGACAAAGATAGAAAATCTTGAAAGCAAGAAGAAAGAAATGACTTATCACATATAAGCAATTTTCAATGAGATTATCAGGGAATTTCTTATGTGAAATCTTAGAGTCCAAAAGATAGTAAGACAATGTATTTCAAAGTGCTGAAAGAAAAACAAAGTCAACTTAATATTTTTATCCATCAAAATGCTCCTTAAAAAATGAGGGAGAGGGGCGCCTGGGTGGCTCAGTGGGTTAAAGCCTCTGCCTTCGGCTCAGGTCATGATCTCAGGGTCCTGGGATCGAGCCCCACATCCTGCTCTCTGCTCAGCAGGGAGCCTGCTCCCCGCCTCCCCATCTGTCTCTCTGCCTACTTGTGATCTCTGTCAAATAAATAAATAAAATCTTAAAAAAAAAAAGAGGGAGAAATTAAGGCATTTATAGATAAACAACATCTGAGAGAGTCCATAACCAGTTCACCTGGCCTATAAGAAATACTGAAAATCAGATTCCTTTATTCCTTTGAGAAAAAGACACTATCTGATAACTCAAAGACATATGAAACTATAAATATTTCTCTTGTTTTTTAAGTTATAAAGATTTCTGATAAAGTAAAATACCTGGGCAGATGTAACAGCCAGTACTTTTATAATTTTAGTTTGTAATTCCCTTTCAAAAATATTTTATGAAATTTTAAAAGACAAATACAAAAATATAAGTATAAATTTATGTTATTAAGCAATGTATAAAGCTGTCATTTGTGTTTTAAATAACATAAAGGGACAATATAGGTGTCAATTTTTTGTATATGATTGATGTCAATTTTGTATCAATTCATATTTGATTGCTGTATCTTTAGGATGTTATATATACTCCTCCTGGCAACCACATATCTATTCACACAAGCCCATCCACCCCCCTGCACACACCCAAATTCACACACATACACACACACACACACACACACACACACACATCAATGGATTAAAAAAAGAGGAAATGAAAAAGGAGTCAAAATGTATCACTAAAAACATCAGCTGAACACAAAAGACAGTTGATCAAGAAATGGGAGAGAAAGGGGTTGCTTGGCTTGCTCAGTCTCAGTAGAATATTCAAATCTTCATCTTGGAGTTATGCTTAAGCCCTATGTTGGGGTGCAGATATTACTTGAAAATAAAATCTTAAAAAACAAAAACAAAAGAAATGAGGGATGAAAAGTTGTAAGACATACAGAGAACAAACAGAAAAATTATAGAATTCCTTCCTCATCAAAAATTACTTTAATAAATGACAAAATAGTCTTTTATAAAAGAGACCTTATGAGGTCCCTCAGGTGGCAGCTGGTTAATGTCCAACTCTTGAGTTTGGCTCAGGTCATGATCTCATGGTAGTGGGATCCATCCATATGTCCTGCTCCATGCTGGAGCAGTTTCTCTCTCCCTCTTCCTCTTCCATCCTTCCAAAACAAAAACAAAAATGAAAAACAAACAAAAAATAAAATAGACAATGTATGAATGAAAAAAAAAATAGAATTGAAGACAGAATAGACAGTTCTACAATAACAGTTGAAAGATTAAATAGCTCACTTTTAATACCTAAAAGAATAATCAAGCAACAGATTCATAAGGAAACAGAATGCTTGAATAACACTTTAGGCCAACAGAATCTAATGGATGGATATATATATATATATATATATATATATATACACACATACACACACACATCCTTCCAACAACACCAGGTGACACATTTTTCTCAGTGTCTATAGAATGCATGGACAATACCTTAGGCCACAAAAGAGTTTAATATAAATGATTGAAATCAATCACTAGTATCCTTTCTGCTCACAATAGAATGAAACTAGAAATTGATAGTAGGAATACTAGGAAATTCAGAGAGGATGCAAGATGCTGAAGAGTAAGGGGACCTCGTATCATCTGGTCCTTTGAATTTAGCTGGATAGCTATCAAGCCATTCTGAAAACCCAGAAATTCAGTCTGAGATATAAGAAAATATATCTGGAATTCTGTAAGTAGAAAAGTGACTGCTTTTTCAAGGTAGGGCGTGTGGATATGTGAATCTCTGGGCAGATATCAGAAGATAAATGGAGGGGAGAGGGACCCTCCATTAGACTACTGGAAAATGATACAGCCCCAGAGGGCAAAATTGGAACCCTCAGAAATCTGTCCCAGTGAGATAAAGGGCTGTTCCTGTCTGAAAAGGGCTCAGGGTATGAAAAGGGCTCAGGGTATGAAAAGGACGGAATCCTAAGTGGATCAGTGTGTTTTCAAGATCCCAGGAGTCACAAAACTAACAGGAGTGCCTGAGCTGGTAGAGTGACCAAAGAGTGGGGAAACAGGTTACAGTCAGCAAGCATAGGAGGGGACCCTTAGCTTGGGTCACCAGAATCATCGAGCCTGGCTGATTGGATGACTGCTTTCCACCTGAGCACTGTGAAAAGGATAGCAATGCATGGAGAGTCTGCCACTCCCTGTGAGGGTAAAAACAAGTGCACCCATGGTTGGGCATCATCTGTCAGGGCTCCAGCCCTGGAAAGGACAATAGAGTGACACTCAGCCATCCCCCAGGAGTGGTGGAGCAGGTACATGCACAAGCTCACAAATGGTTTCAGCCCCAGGGCACACAAAGAGCAGTAACGTGGGTCCCTCAGACGCCCCCTGGGAGGATCACTGTGGGCACACACTGCAGGAGTCTGTGGAGTTTGGCACACACAAAAATGAAAACTGTCCCAAAGGGTTTACTGAAGTAGGAGACCCACTGTCTTTTGGCTCTGGGCTGGAGATCAGGGCGCAGCCATTTTTATTGTGATCCTCTTAAGATGCAAGGAAAGCCTTCAGGGGAAAAAACAAAAACAAAAACAAACAAAAACAAACAAACAAACCACATGGAAAACCTGCTTACACAGAGCCCAGCCCCTTGGCAAGGGGCAGTGCAACTCTGCCCAAGCAAAGACACCTGAGAAGCGACAAAGCAGACCCTTCATTCAGAAGACCAACTGGAAGAGCAGCTGCAAACTAAGTTACAGATCCCACAAGACTGTAAAACTCTAGTGCTAGGGGAAAATAGTATATAGAACTCAAAGTTTATTTTCTCATGATTTGTTTATCTTTCAGTTTAAAATTTTGCATTTCATTGTTTTCTTTTTTCCTATTTCAACCAGTTTCTTATTTTATCAACTCTGTATTTTAAGTCTCCTTTTAATTTTTATTTTTTACAACTACATTTTATAGACATAAACTTCATTTTTGGCTTTTTTTCCAAATGAATTCAATTTTTTATTTGTGTATATATAGATATAAATACATAAAAGTTTGCTGTCTTTTTAGTTTTGGGATTTCGTATCTTCTAACACATATACCAAAACTCACTCAGGAACAAGTGGATCACCCTGCTTTGTCCACCCTGTGAGATTATATTCTCTTCTCCCCTCCTGTTTTGTTTTTTTTTTTTCCTCTCTCTCTCTTTTTTTCTTTTTTGTTCTGTTTTGCTTTGTTTTTGTTTGCTTTTCTATTTTGGTTTCTGACTGCTTTGGATTTGTCTAGAGTGTATTTTGCTTGGGCCATGGTGGATATTTTTGGTTCTGTTCACTTGCTCACCCATGTTACTCTTGCAAAAATAACTAAAGGGAGGAATTCACCACAAAAGAAAGAACCAGAAGTAATGTCCTCTGCTACATATTTAATCAACATGAATATAAGTAAGATGTCAAAGATGGAATTTAGGGTAACAATTATAAAGTTAATAGCTGGACATGAAAAAAAAAGGGTAAAAGACAGAGACTCTCTTAATACAGAAATGAGATCTAATCAGACCATAGTTAAAAATGTTATAACTGAAATGCAGTCTAAATCACATGATCTAACATAGGGTGAGTGAGGCAGAAAAGAGAGTAAATGATTTAGAAGACAGACTGACAGGAAGGAAAGAAGTTGAGGAAAAGAGAAAAACAACTAATAGTCCATGAACAAAGAGAAATTAATGATGCCTGAAATGTACCAATGTTAGAATTATCGAGGTCCCTAAGGGCAAAGAAAGAGAGAGATGGCCAGAAAGTATATTTGATCAAATCATAGCTAAGAACTTCCCTAATCTGGGGAAGGAAACAAATATTCATCTCCAAAAGGCAGAGAGGACCCCTCCCAAAATCAATAAAATAGATCAACACCCTGACGTATAATAGTGAAGTTTGCAAAATTTTAGAGCGAAAAAGAGAATCCCAAGAGCACCTGAAGACAAGAGCTCCTTACTTACAGAGGGAGGAACATCAGACTAACATCAAACCTAACTACAGAAACCTGGCAGGCCAGGCTGGCATGACATATTCAGGGTACTCAATGAGAAGAACATGGAGGCAAGAATACTTTATCCAGAAAGGCTGTCATTCAGAATGCAAGGAGAGATAAGGAACTTCCAGGACAGACAGAAACTGAAAGAATATGTGACCATCAAGTTAGCCCTACCAGAAATACTAAGGGGTATCCTGAAAGTGAAAAGAGAACCCAGGAGTAACATAGACAAGGGGAAAAGCAAAAAATAAAAAACAAAACAAACAAAAAACAAACAAACAAACAACAAAACAAAATGAAACAAAAACCAACCCGAAAAAATCTACAGAAACAGGGACCTTACAAGCAATGCAATGACACTAAATTCATATTTTCCCATAGTTACTATGAATGTAAATGGACTAAATGCTCCAATCAAAAGACACAAAGTATCAGACTGGATAAAAAAGCAACACCCATCAATATGCTATCTACAAAAGACTCATTTTAGACTTAAAGTCACCTCCAGATTGAAAGTGAGGGTATGGAGAACAATTTACCACACTAGTGGACCTCAAAGGAAAGCTGGAGTAACAATCCTCATATCAGACAAATTTGATTTTAAACCAAAGACTGTAGTAAGGGATGAAGAGGGACACTATATCATATTTAAAGGGTTTATATAACAAGAAGATCTAAAAATTGTAAATAATTATACCCTCAACATGGGAGCAGCCAATTCTACAAACCAATTAATAACCAAAGTAAAGAAACACATTGCTAATAATACTTTATTTATAGGGGACTTCAACATCCCACTCACAACAATGGATAGATCATCTAAGCAGATCAACAAAGAAATATTGGCTTTGAATGACACACTGAACCAGATGTACTTTACAGATATATACAGAACATTCCTTCTTAAAGCAACAGAATACTCATTCTTCTCAAGTGAACGTGAAACTTTTTCCAGAATAGGTCACATAGCAGGTCACAAATCAGGACTCAACTAATACCAAAAGAATGAGATTATTCCAGGCATATTTTCAGACCACAATGCTTTGAAACATGAACTCAATTACAAGAGGAAATTTGGAAGGAACTCAAACACTTAGAGGTTATAAAGCATCATATTAAAGGATATATGTGTCAACCAGGAAATTAAAGAAGAATTTTTAAAAAATCATGGAAAGTAATGGGAATGAAAACACATCTGTTCAAAACCTTTGGATTACAGCAAAGGTGGTCCTAAGAGGGAAATACATTACAATACAAGCCTCTCTCAAAAAATTAGAAAAATCTCCAGTACAAAAGCTAACCTTACACCTAAAGGGCCTGGGAAATGTGCAGCAAATGAGGCCTAAACCAAACAAGAGAAGAGAAATAATAAAGATTAGAGCAGAAATCAATGAAATAGAAACTAGAAGAGCAGTAAAATGAAACTAGAAGCTGGTTCTTTGAAAGAAAATCTTATTATAAGATTGATCAACCTCTGGCCAGACTTATCCAAAAGAAAAGAGAAATGACACAAATTAACAAAATCATGAAGAAAGGGGAGAGATCATAACCAACATCAAGGAAATACAAACAATTGTGAGAACATATTATGAGCAACTGTACGGCAACAAATTAGGCAATCAGGAAGAAATGGATGCATTCCTGGAAATTTATAAACTACGAAAACTAAAATAGGAAGAAATAGACAATCTGAACAGACCAATAATCAGAGAGGAAATTGAAGCACTAATCAAAAACCTCCCAAGACCAAATGGTTTCCCAGGGGAATTCTAGCAAATACTTAGAGAAGAAATATTACTATTTTTTGAGGCTATTTCAAAAAATAGAAATAGAAGGAAAACTCTCAGATTTGTTCAATGAGGCCAACATTACCATGATCCCAAAACCAAAGACCCAAACAAAAAGTAGAATTTCAGACCACTATCCCTGAAGCACATGGATGCCAAAATACTTACCAAGATATCAGCCAATAGGATCCAATAGTAGATGAAAATGATTATTCACCAAAACCAAGTGGGATTTATTCCTGGGATACAAGGTTCAAAATTTACAAATCAATCAACACGATAGATCACATTAATAAAAAAAAAGATGAGAACCATATTATTCTCTCATGCAGAAAAAGCATTTGACAAAATACAGCATTCTTTCTTGATTAAAATTCTTCAAAGTGTAGGGATAGAGAGAACATACCTCAATATCCTAAAGCCATCTATGAAAAGCCTACTGCAGGTATCATTCTGAAGGTCAGTTATAGGATAGGGATGCCCACTTTCACCACTATTGTCCAATATGGTATTAGAAGTCCTAGTCTCAGCAATCAGACAACAAAATGAAATAAAAGGCATCCAAACTGGCAAGGAAGAAGTTAAACCCTCACTCTTTGCAGATGATATGATACTTCATATGGAAAACCCAAAGACTCCACCAAAATCTGCTAGAACTCATAACAATTCAGCAACATGGCAGGATACAAAATCAATCCACAGATATCATTTGCATTTCTATACACTAACAATGTTATATGTGACTGAAGAAAGAGAAATCATGAAATTGACCCCATGTATAATTGCACCATAATTATAAGGTTCCTAGGAATAAATCGAACCAAGGAGACAAAAGATACTACAGGACGCTTATGAAAGAAATTGAGGAAGACATAAAGAGATGATAAAATAATCTATGCTCATGGATTGGAAGAAAAAACATTGTGAAAATATCTATGCTACCCAGAGTAATCACATTCCATGCAACCCCCATCAAAATACCACTGACATTTTTCACAGAATGGGAACAAAAAATCCTAAGATTTGTATGGAACCAGAAAAGACCTTAAAAGCCAGGAGAATGTTGAAAAAGAAAACCAAACCTGGGGGCATCACAATTCTGCACTTCAAGCTCTATTAAAAGCTATGATCATCAAGACAGCATGACACTGGCCCAGAAAAAGACACATGGATCAATGGGACACGATAGAAAACCCAGAAATGGACCCTCAACTCTGTGGTCAACTAATCATTGACAATGCAGGAAAGAATATCCAATGGAAAAGACAATCTCTTCAATAAATGGTGCTGGGAAAATTGGACAGCCATATGCAGAAGAATGAAACTGGACTATTCTCTAACACCATACACAAAGTTAAACTTAAAGTGGATGAAAGACCTAAATATGTGACAGGAATGCATCAAAATCCTTGAGGAGGGGTGCCTGGGTGGCTCAGTGGGTTAAGCCTCTGCCTTCGGCTCAGCTCATGATCTCAGGGTCCTGGGATCGAGTCCTGCATCGGGCTTTCTGCTTGGCGGGGAGCCTGCTTCCTCCTCTCTCTCTCTTCCTGCCTCTCTGCCTACTTGTGATCTCTCTCTGTCAAATAACTAAATAAAATCTTTAAAAAAAAAAAAAATCCTTGAGGAGAACATAGGCCGGAACCTCTTTGACCTCAGCTGCAGCAATTTCTTGCAAGACTCATCCCTTACAGCAAGGGAAACAAAAGAAAAATGAACTATTGGGACTTCATCAAGATAAAAAGCTTTTGCACAGCAAAGGAAACAGTCACAAAACTAAAAGGCAAACTATGGAATGGGAGAAGATGTTTGCAAATGGCATAGCAGATAAAGGGCTGGTTTCCATGATCTCTAAAGAACTTATCAAATTCAACATCCGAAAAACAAATAATCCAGTCAGGAAAAGGCAGAAGTCATGAACAGAACTTTCTTCAAAGAAGACCTACAAGTGGCCAATAGACAAATGAAAAATACTCCATATCACTTGTCATTAGGGAAATACAAATCAAAACCACATTGAGATCTACCTTATACCAGTTAGAATCTCTAAAATCAATAAGATAGGAAACAACAAATGTTAGCAAGGATGTGGAGAAAGGGGAACATTCTTATACTGTTGCTGGGAATTCAAGCTAGTACAGCTGTTCTGGCAAACAGTATGGAGGTTCCTCAGGATGTTTAAAATAGAGCTACTCTATGACCCATCAATTACACTACTAGACATTTAACCCCAAGATACAGATGTAGTGAAAACAATGGGGCATCTGCATGTCAATGTTCATAGCAGCAATGTCCACAATAGCCAAACTATGGAAGGAGCTGAGATGGCCTTCAACAGATGAATGGATAGGGAAGATGTGGTTTATATATACAATGGAATATTGCTCAGCTATCAGGAAAGATGAATACCCATCCTTTACATTGATGTGGATGGAACAGGAGGGCATTATGCTAAATGAAGTAAGTCAATCAGAGAAAGGTAATTATATGGTTTCATTCATATGTGTAATATTAGAAATAGTACAGAGGATCATAGGGGAAGGAAGGAAAAATTGAATGGGAAGAAATCAGAGAGGGAGGTAAACCAAGAGAGACTCCTGACTCTGGGAGACAAACTGAGGGTTGTGGAAGGGGAGATGGGTGGGGGGATATGGTAACTGGGTGATAGGAATTAAGAAGGGGCATGATGTGATGATCACTGGGTGTTATAAGCAACTGATCAATCAATGAACACTGCATCTGAAACTAATGATGTTCTGTATGTTTGTTAATTGAATTTAAATAAAACAAAGGGGGACACCTGGGTTGCTCAGTTGGTTAAGCCTCTGCCTTCAGCTCAGGTCATGGTCTCAGGGTCCTGGGATCAAGCTCCACATCGGGCTCTCTGCTAAGCAGAGAGTGCACTTCCCTCTCTCTCTTTGCCTGCCTCTCTGCCTATTTGTGATCTCTCTCTGTCAAATAAATAAATAAAATCTTTAAAAAATTAAATAAATAAATAAATAAAATAAAGGAATACTAGGAAATTCACAAATATGTGGAAATTAAACAACACCCTCTTAATCAATAGTTCAAAGAAGAAATCTGAAGAGAAATTAGAAAACACCTTTGCAGAAACTAAAGTGAAAACACAACATACCCAAACTTATAAGATGGAGCAAAAGCAGTGCCAAGAAAGAAATTTATGGCTGTAAATGTATGCATTGAAAAAAGAAATATCTCGAATTAATAACCTGACTTTACAATTTAAACAACTAGAGGATGAAGAGTAAACTAAATCAAAAGTTATCAAAGAAAACAGAATAATAAAGATTAAAATGCAAATAAATGCAGAATAGTAAAATAGGAGAGAAATTCAACAAAACCCAAAATGGGTTTTTACAAAAGATCAACAAAATTGAAAAACCTCTGGCTACATAAATTAAGGGAAAAAGAGAAGACTCAAATTACTAAAATCACAGAGTAGGGGCATTATCAAAATTTTACAAAAATCGAGAAAACCAAGAATAATTGTATATCAGCAGAATAGATATCTTAAATGGAATGGACAAGTTCCAACAAACACATGTTCTATCAAAACTGACTGAAGAATAAGTAGACAGTCTGAATCAACCTCTATTAGTAAGAAGATGGAATATTACATAATCATAAACTTCTAAATAAAGAGTTCAGGACCAGATGATTTCACTGGTGAATTCTACCAAATATTTAAAGAATTAACACCAATACTTTTGAAACTGTCCTAAAAGATTGAAAACACATTCTGTAACGCCAACATTATCCTGATAGCCAATCAAAGACATTAAAAGAAATGAAAATTACAGACCAATATCCCATATGAACATAGATGCCCATATATTCAACAAAAAGCTAGCAAACTAGTTGCAGCAACATATTAAATGGATTATATCCCATGACCAACTAGGATTTATTTCTGGATAAAAAAATTCAATAAACTAAGAATAAAAGAAAATGTCCTTAATATGATAAATGACATACATAAAACACACACAGAACTAACTTCTATTTAGTTATGAAAAATGAAATATTTTCCCTAAAATCAGAAACAAAATGAATATGACCAATTTTGCCATTTCTGTTCAATGTAGCATTGAAAGTTTTAGCAAGAACACTTAGCCAGGCTGAAGAAAGAAAAGGCTACTTTTTAAAAAAATTCAATAATATGAGCCAGTCTATCTTTTAGCAAATTTGTAAAAAAAGTAACAATAACTGTTATAAACTTTATAAAATGGGATATTATTTTTACAAAGAAAACGTGACTGCTGAATGAATTTGTACAAAAAAATAGTCTTGTTTTAAAAACAAAACAGAATAGGTGTGCCTACATGGAACGGTCGTTAAGCATCTGACTCTTGGTTTCAGCTCAGGTCATGATCTCAGGTCACGAGATTGAGCCCTGTATTATCAGTTTGAGTTTCTTTCTCCCTCTTCTTCTGCTCTTCCCCACCATGCGCGCCCGTGCGCTTGCGCTCTCTTTCTCGCTCTCTCTCTCAATCTCTCTCTCTCGATTTTATATATATATTTGAGAGAGAGTGAGAGAAAGAGCATGGGGGGAGGGGTAAAGGGACAAGCAGACTCCCTGTTGAATGGGGAGACTGATGTGGCTCTTGATCCCAGAACCCCGGGATTATGACCTGAGATGAAGCCAGATGCTTAACCAACTCAGCTACCCAGGCACCCCATAAAATAAATAAATAAATCTTGAAAACAGCAGCAACAACAACAAAACCCCACAAAAAAACAACAAAATTTAGCATACTTACATATATGTGTATATAAATGTATTTATATTTTCATAATATGCATTATTCTTTTAATATTATAGATCTTGAAAGTAATATATCTAGGATAAATATATCTAGGATTTTCAAAAATATTACTTTATTTGATTAATTAAACTTTTGGGATGCTAAAGCAATAATTCAAGATATGGATACTTATAATTGCTTTAAACCAGGGGACAATAAACTTCTGATTTGGATACCTGTAGGCCAATTCTGACTCACTGCCCTTTTATTTTCAAATACATTTTTATGGGAAGGTAGTCAAACCATCAATCATGTTGTCTATGGCAATTCTTGTGGAGCAATGGCAGACTTGAAGTGTTGGATCAGAGACAATATGGACAACAAAACTTATAATGTTTACTCTGGTCCTCAACCAAAAAGGTTTGCAGATGGTATTCCTTAATGTTTTACACTTTAAATTATGACAATTATTTTGGAACAGTTTTAGGTTCAGACTAAAATTGAGGGAATGTAACAGGGATTCAAATCCCCTTTTAAAATCAATATTTATGGGGTATCTGGGTGGCTCAGTGGGTTAAGCCTCTGCCTTCAGCTCAGGTCCTGGGATCAAGCCCTTGTGTTAGCCTCTCTGATCAGCAGGGAACCTGCCTGCCCTCTCTCTTTCTGTCTGCCTCTCTGCCAAATAAATAAATAAAATCTTTAAAAAATAAAGTAAAATAAAATAAATATTTATAAGAGAAAAGTGGGAACAAATTATATATCCATAAAGCTACCACTTAGGTAAATTATACCTTTAAGATGTAAAATGTGAAAAGGGAATTCAGGTTTAATAGATGATTTATTAATATAAGAAATTATACTTGGCTGTGTTAGTGTTTTCTTTGTTACTGTGTTGTGCTGCTGCATCTGTGCATTAAAGTCATATAGTGGTTGAATGTCTGCTTAATGCCAGAATAAGGAAAGGGGCAGGGAATCCACTATGGCAGTGGCTGACAAGAAAGCCTAGATATGGCAAAAGTGGTTACATATAGAAAAAGTTTTAGGTAGGGACAATTTTCAGTGTGTTGACCTGAGTGATTTTTTAAAAATTTCTTTTTGTTTTTACTTTTATTTCTTTTTTAAATTTTCATTCAAAGTCCAGTTAGTTAACATACAGTGTAGAATTAGTTTCAGATATACTATATAGTGATTAACACTGCCATACAATACTCAGTGTTCACCACAAATGCATTCCTTAACCCTTATCACCAATATCACCCATCCCCCCTCTCTCCTCCTCTCTGGTAACCATCAGTTAATAGTCCTGAATGATCTTTGCATTTGGACAAGACTGCTTTTGAAACCTTTTCTCTTTGACCCACCTCAGTGATATTGGTCAGTGTTAACATATAGGCTGTAACAAGATTCTACTGGTCTGCTGGCATTGTCATCTTAGTGACTAAATTAATTTTGTCTTTACCTTCTGCACCTGTGTACACATATGAATATAAGTGGGAAGTAGAATAAGGAAAAAATTCTCAAGAGTAAACAAAGCCATCAAAAGCAATTTCAAGCTCTGTGAGATATATCCTTTTAGTGAGTTACTAACTGTTGAGGATTATTAACTTGTTTTTAAAACAAGACTGTTTTTTATACAAATTCATTCAGAGGACTATTATAAAGCCTGATGCCATAACAAGCTTGTGATATGGTTTTCAGACAGGATTAATCTCCTCAGAGCACTGGGAATCTTAAAAATTCCTGCCTCTATCCTGCTCAGCCTTCACCATTAGTTTCCTTCCTCCCTAACCTGTGGCTTACCTGCTCTGCCCAGCCACCAGCCACATGGACCTTCTTTCTGTTTCTGAAATATGTAAAGCTCCTCTCTCTTCCTGAGGTTTCTCCATATGGTGGCCCCTCTTAGATAGTCTTCTTCCATATTCCTTTTCATCATTTAATCCCCCAGTTCCAGTAAAATTATCCTATTTGCTATATATTGATTTATGTCCTTACTAACTTTTCATTTCTCCTCACTTTAGTCTGAGTTTCATTAGAGTCCTTGACAGTGCCTACCTGAAATAGTGCTTTGCACTGAATAAATTCCCAACACCAATTTGGTCATAGAAGGAAGATCTTTTAGGTTATCTACAACAATTTCCTTTTCTCTTTAATAGATGAAGAAACTGTATCTCTTGAATATTTTACCCATTCCTGGGTTTTTCACAGTCTTGCACAGAGGACTTCCCATCCTCTAATTCCAGTCATTCCCGTGCACATCACACTCAGAAGCCTGATCCCATGATCCACTGCCAACTCCACTATAATCTCACATTTTATCAATGAATTTTTGTGACTTATTTGCCTCTGTAGAAAAACCATAGAGCCATAGAGTTTCTGCCCTGTACTTTTACTTCCCGTATCATTGTTTTTGTGTCTGCTCCCTTATTTGTTATTTTGTCTTCTGGATGTAAGTTCTCTTAATGCATTGCTTGCCATAAAGCATTTTCATTATAGTCCTCCCACTACAACCAGAGTCTCTTTTCTACAATACACCAATAAGTATGTACCTTCAGTGCTTATTTTATCAAAGAGGCATATAGCTTCTTTAGGATAATACAAGCATAGCACCTCTGTGGCATGTAAACTCGTCTTCCCAAATTCCCCAGCCTCATTTCTGCTTCATCCCCTGCTCTGTCTCCGTGCAGAGTGTGCCTGGTGACTGTGCACAGCTCTCATCTCCAGTGTTCCTCTGTAGTCCCTTTACATGCTCTGCTTTGATGACACCCTTGCCTCTGCTGGAGGCTGACCCAGTTCAAATATAGTGAGATTTGAGGAACTTTCCCTGATTTTCATTTAGACTTAGCACTTTCTCCTTTTTTTTTTTTTAAACTACTTAAGGTATTCTTTTGAAAAATAAATATCTTCTTGTACCAATCAGAAGAAACTCATTTTATAAATAGAGATAAGGGAGGACCCTTCTCTTTAGACTGGAGACTCCCAAGTCCCAGAGCTCTTTTATGGCTTTCCCTGTTGTGTCTTACCTGATGTATGAATTCTCTTCTAGAAGATTTAAAGTTATTTTGAATATATAGCAGTATTTCTAATGCTTTACACATATATACATATTTCTTTAGAAATATAAATATACAAAATATTTTTATATATATATAATCAGTGACTATATCAGTCACTGAAATATAACAGGAAAATACATATGTTGAACATGAAAAATATAAAACAATAGAAATGAACATTGATTTATAGCTTATAAGTAATGTTTCATAGATTATCATTAAAGTTTCCTCATCCTGTCTTTTATCTTTGAATTCTTGGACACACCTTACATTGTCTATTTTTCCAGCTCTTTAACCTGGGCTGGGATGTGAATATTTTGAATAATAGGGTATAGCAGAAGTGTTCCTCAGATATTTCTGGGCTTAGTCATAACAAACTTACTGCTTCTACATTGATCTCTGAGTCCTGAGCACCAAGTACGTAGGCTAGTTGCTGTGCTGGGGAGACAACATGGAGATGAAGAGTCTGGCCTTTATCTTTAACTCACAAGACAATAGAGGTGAGAGAAAAGCTGTTTTCCATGTTCCAGACTGGCCCAGCTGCTGGCTGACAACTGGTAGACTTGTTCTGTTGGTACCATGTGTAGAAGAATCTCCCACTTGAGCCCTTCTCCTATTACGACCTGTAGAATCATGAGATATAAACAGAAAACTAAATTTTTTTTTTAAGATTTTATTTATTTTTCAGAGAGAGAGGGAGAGAGAGCGAGCACAGGCAGACAGAATGGCAGGCAGAGGCAGAGGGAGAAGAGAAGCAGGCTCCCTGCCGAGCAAGGAGCCCGATGTGGGACTCGATCCCAGGATGCTGGGATCATGACCTGAGCCGAAGGCAGCTGCTTAACCAACTGAGCCACCCAGGCGTCCCCTAAATTATTTTTTTAAATCATTTAGTTTTTAGGTAGTTTGGTTTTTTGGTCAATTGCTCAGACATTTCCAATTTATAGTAAACAAATTAGGTGTGAAAACACTGAACTATTTCCTAAGGCTATCTATCCAGCCAGCTAGTAGTGAAATACTCTTGCAGCTTCTTCTATCTAAGTTCTGGGCACTTTCTGTACTTTGCAGCATCTGTACTATTTAGATATTTATCTGTTTCTATTTGCCGACATTATATAACACATAGTGGAAATAGAGGAGCATTCTAGTGTAAAGTTCTAGGTGTAATTATAGATAGGGTTGCCAGATTTAGCAAATGCAAATATAGGTATACAGTTAAATTGGAATTTCAGATAAACAAAGGATTTTTTTTTCAAGTATAAGTATGCCCTATGTAATATTTGGTATTTACTTACACTAAAAGAAAAATAATGGTTGTTTATCTGATATAACTTAAATTGATGTCTTGTATTTTATCTAGCAAATCTAAACATAGAGAAAATATTTAGTAGGACTTGGGAAGAATCCTTGAGCTCTGAACTCAATATTCTAAATC
The DNA here is from genome assembly GCF_010015895.1 of Lontra canadensis. Lineage (NCBI taxonomy): Eukaryota > Metazoa > Chordata > Mammalia > Carnivora > Mustelidae > Lontra > Lontra canadensis. The sequence continues at coordinate 1,461,731 of NW_022631139.1, forward strand.
ATAAAAGGAGGAAATTATTTACCACATAGGAGGATTAAGAAGGTAAAATGAGACTGCTTGAAGGAATTCCTACATTTATGTCTGCCTTAACTTCAATGCTGGGGTAACACTGATTCGACTTTAAACAGTTGCATTCTGATTCTGAATCTTAACCTTTATTCTGTATATTAGAGCCTCACAAATATACTTTATCATCTTTTTTTTTTCTCTTCCATGGCTGCTGCATTCAGAAATACATATATTTACTAAGGGTTCACTAAAATCCTGTACTGAGTTTGATAAAATTATATTGCATAATATAAATATGTTCATATATATTTACATTCACTTTCATGTAATACTATTTAATAGCATATAATTTTAACCTTTGAACTAGTTCTTGACATTATCAACATTTTGACATGAGAAAACAGAGGTTCATTGAACTGAGGCTACTTGATAAGACCCTATAGGTAGTAAACACACTTTGAGGAAGAAATGAAAGGAAAAGAGTGTCTTTTGAAATTTCTGCAATACAAAAAGGATAACAAATGCCCATCTTCATATTGCTACCTTCTACTTGGAAAAGTCACTTTTTCTTCCCCTTTAAAGAACTCCCATGAGTGCAACTCTTTCAAATGTCTGTTAGCAAAAGAAGGATTTTCCAATTTTATCCTATTTTCTGAGACATAATAGGTGAGAAGTCATACATTCATAAAAGTCACTGCAAAGAATTTGTGTTGTATAGATAAAAAGGGCTGAAACACTTAGTGCTATTTTTCAATAAGAAAACCAACCACTTGAACCAAATATGTTTTCTGGACACACAGACTTTTGGACAATAAAATTATTTTTAGGGCATAAGTCAGGCCCTTCTTTACTCATCCAGAATGACAACTTGAATATCTCACTTAATCATGGGCTTTTGAAGATCCATCTGCAAGCATTTAATAAACAGCCAACAAGAGATATATAGTACAATTCAACAATATATAAAACCAGAGCTTTGGGCTTGACAGAAACTGGAAAGAGTGTCTAGTTCAGACTCCCATTTAATAGAAAATAAAATTGAAGTGCATAGAAGTTCACTGAAATAAGGTCACGCAAATCATCAGTGTCAAAGCAAATTAACTTAATGAGTATTCATGAATAATTGCTACATGATTAGTCCAGTGTTAGCAGTTTTGGTGGTCTGGTTTCCTCAGCCTTTTCTTAAGTTTCTAAACTACTCAAACTGCATATGCAATAAATTTTATGCAGAATGAACATATAGTATTTTTAATTTTAAGCCAGTAGCATACTCTTATGTATCATCTTTGTACTAGTGTCTCCAGAATCCATAGCACCTCCAGAGCACCTTTACGAGTTCCAGACCTGTAAACTCTACTCTGAATTTGACACATCCATGTCAGTGTGCCACAGGTGTTTCAAACTAAGCATGCACAAAATTCCTATATCTTGCTTTTCCCATACAACACTCACTCATGAGTTTTGTCTGCCTTTTTTCCCGAGGGCACTTAGGCACAAAACATAATTAAATTGGATTTAAAGAAGATAATATTTCCAAATCTCAGGTATAGGTTATTTTTTCCTTCTATTTTGAAGTCCTAGCTTACCTAGTAAGTATGTATTTTTAGAGGGAACAACTCTGCTTTCTTCCTAGCCTATTGATGTATTTCCTTTCTGTTTCCAGTGAATCCTAATGTTTCCTAGCCTGATCCTCATAAGAACAATTAGAATCATCTTCATGAAGAGAAGAAAAACAGAGTAGAAAGGTCTAAAGACACCAAATGAGGGGTAGGACAATTCCTACTCAGCCAAGTGCTATTTTTTTTTTCTTTTTACATTTCTTTTGCAAATCTGCTGAGTTACATTTACTTAATTTAATATTTATTTTATTTCAATGTCTTCTTCCCAGGCACTATATGGAAAAACACAGCCTTACCATTGGGGGAAAATAATACCTTCAAATATGATACCGGCCTAAGGTGCTAATGTGTTTACAGTTGCTATAAATAAACATCATCACACTCATTTACCCAATAAGTATAAAATAATAATATTAAGCCTCCTGGATATTATTTCTCTAACAAAGTAATTGAATTATTTAAAAATTCTGGAGGAAAATAGGTTTGGGATTCAGATGCTCTTTCTGGGAAATTTGGTATTTTGGCCTGGTGCAGTCCCAAAACAAAATATATAATATGCAATTTATTGGGTTCCTAAACACTAGGAACTATTATCTTATACAGACTGTATCACTTAATTCACTCTCATAGTGTCTCTTGGGTGAGAGGAAAATATTATCCCCTTTAAAGAGGAGGTAGAGATGGAATCAATAAACAAACCCAAGTTTGTCTTCTCTCAAGGCTATTATTGTTGACCATGGCCTCACTAATCAGGTAGAAATATTACACTCCTAATTGTACAAACATGTAGATACCAACTTCAAGTGATTTCAGTGACTTTTACACCAATATATAGATTTGGTAACATTGCAAATCTATGTATTAGAGGACAGGTGACCAGGAGAAACAAGCAAGTCATGGTAGAAGACATAGCACAAACAAGACACTTAATCAAAGAGGCACTTTAAAGACACAATCATGGAAACAAAGAAGCCATGAGATGTACAAAAGAGAATATAACTGGAGAGTTTATGGGTTTGAGAAAGCCTTAAAGAAAGAGTTTTACTTTTTGGTTTTACTCTTTGTAAAAAGTTTTACTGTTTGGTTTTACTCTTTGGAAATTCCATGAGCCAGTATCATCGTCTCAAAGCCATTCCTCTTGACTTAAAATCTATCAAAGGAAACATTATCTGCTATAATATAAGTACATGTTATCAACATAAGAACATAAAAAATGTATTTGTTGATAAAGTTATTTCTTCTAGCTGGATACAAACTAATCTAAGGGACTTAAGCCTACTATGAGATAATCTGATAATCAGGAAATAAATTACATGTTACCTGAACACTCTGACCCATTGTAGGTATTCCCACTACAATATCTGTCATAAATTGGCATCCATTCTAAGCTAAAACACTTTTGATACTGGGTCTACTCACTAACTCAAAAAGTAACTCTTTTTATTACGAGCTGTTGAATTTCCAGATTACATTTCAATAATAAGTCATATTTATGTATTCATTACTTTTTACCATGCTTTCAAGTGTTTTCCTTTCGAAGCTGGAGATATCCACAGTTTTTATATTGTATTAGTACTTCAAACTTGTTTTTACACATATATACCTGTTTTACAAAAGTTTTCTCTTTTGAGAAATACTAAACAAAGAAGATCAAGGCAAGTCCAAGGATTGTACATTTCAAAAAAAAAGTCACAGATTATGTTGGGAACAACTGTTCTGCCCAACTTATTCTCTATGGAAAACTACACTTCTTGATTTGATCTTTTCATGACACAGAACCCAGAGGAGTTATTCTGTTGGCTCGGATGCTGATATCTATAATCAACTGGATTTTGGTTTGCTGCTACAAATAAAGGAAAGTCAAATAGCAATGAAATTAAAAGAAAATTATTTAATAAATGCAGGACAACTAAATCTTAGATCCATTTAAAAGGAGAAGTTTGATTAAATCTACTAGGTTAAGAACCTTATTGAGTAGATATACTGGTTGGTGATAAGAATAACATAAAATGGATAGTGGTAAAAGAAGTGATAAAACTATATCTTCATGTAAATTTACAAATAGATAACAGAAATATATATATAATATTATACATATTAACTATATATACACGTATATATATACTGATATCTAACTATATATTTTTTCACTCTATTTTCACAAAAAAATTGTCCATAAGGAGCATTATAGACATAAATAATGCAATTCACTTCATAGGTATACAGACGACAAAGAGGCTTGGGCCTATCAAAAGTAGACAATTAATCAACTATCACTTGCTTTGGGCTATGAATCTTAAAAAAAAAAAATTACATCAGCTTATAGACTATAGCTGAGCTATGTTTTGCATTTTCTGTTTTCTCAGGGAATCTCAGGACTTGAGCAGGGTTTAAAATGATCTTTGATACCAGTCTTTGATTTTTCAAATATAATATCCAACATACAGGTAAACACACATACATACTCACAGTTGTACACATACCCACAGACAAATTAGGACCCAAGACTTTATGAGCAGAAGCCAGAAGGAATAGTGGGAAACAGAAATAGATCTTCTAGAACCCCAAATATTGGAACTATTACTATAAAATTACATTTTACTCCTGTTTAAAAACAAAACAAGAACAACAACAACAAAAAAAAACACAAGAAAACAAGTATAAAATGGAGTCACTTATGCAAAGCCCTATATCAAGAAACTAATATTCAACATAATTACAGCATCAGCTCTCCCAAAGATAGAATCCTAAACCAGTCAATTAGAAATCATTTCATCAGGGGCACCTGGGTGGCTCAGTGGGTTAAATCCTCTGCCTTCGGCTCAGGTCATGATCTCTGGATCCTGGGATAGAGCACCCCATCGGGCTCTCTGCTCAGCGGGGAGCCTGCTCCCCCCTCTCTCTGCATACCTCTCTGCCTACTTGTGATCTCTGTCTGTCAAAAATAAATAAAATCTTAAAAAAAAAAAAAAAGAAAGAAATCACTTTATCAGTACTAGGTAGGCAATCTGTCTGATAGACCCCGGAAAGTGATCTTGCAATAATCAACCTGACTTTTGTTGAGTATAATCTTCCTGATAGACCCCTGACTTCCTCTAAAGGAAATTCATCTTTCAATAAACAACCTGACTTTTCTTGAGTATAACTTCTTTGCTGCCATTTTTTTCTGCCTATGAACGTCTTTCATTTTCTACTTGTTTTTATTTGCCCCACATGATGCTGCCTGATTCAAATCAATTTCTGCTCAAATTAACTAAAAAAATGTAATATGCCTCAGTTTATTTTTTAATATTCCTTCCAATATAATAAAGTCACACTTTTTTAAAGTTTCAGAAGGAATAAAAACTATAAATTTTGATATTGATTTTTTAAAAATATATACACATAACTTTTATGTTTTTAATTTCTTCCATTGTGTAACAGTAGAAGTGGCAAACTGAAGAAAAAATTGTGGCCTAGAAGATAGGTCAGGAGGTGCTATCAAGAGTGAACCAGATAAAGGAAATGATGAAATGTGTAGAAATAAACATAAAGAACATAGAGAATAGAATGACAAGGTATAACAAACAGTTAATTGAGGTTTCAGTGGAGAGAAAAAGAGATGGACAAAGGGAATATTTTAAGAAAAAAAATAGCTGAGAAATTTAAAGAATTCACTGTAGACATTAATTTACATAGTCAAGATGACAAGAAAATCTCAAGGATATATATGTTAAATATAAATATAATATTAGAGTAAATATTATATAATATATAATGTGAAATATATTATATATATATATATATAATTTAGAGAAAGAGAGAGCACTCATATGTGTGTATATGCACAAGCAGGGGAGGGTTAGATAGGGAGGAGAGAATCTTGAATTGACTCCACACTGAACACAGAGCCCAATGCAGGGCTTGATCTGAAGACCTCAAGGATCTAGGTATACACACACACACACACACACACACACACATATATATATATATATGAATCAAATATATATGAAATAAATGAATTTTAAAAAGATATATATATATATATATATTTAATTCATTTTAAACATGTAATTGTGAAAGTGTAAAAACAAAACAAAATTAAAGACACAGAAAAATAAGGCAATTTCAACCTGAACAAAAATGAGCGATTAACTAAAGGAAAGACAGACTTATACTAAATTCTCAACAACAGTAATTGAGGTCATAAGGCAATAAAATGATGCCATTTATATGGGGGAAGTAAAGCCATCCCAAATTAGAACTATACCATAAAGAAAGAAAAAAATTCAAAAATGAAAGCAAAATAAAGACGTTATCAAACAGTTGAAACTGAGGATGTTTGCCACCAGCAGAATAACACAGAAAAGAAGTACAAAGATTTTTCTTCAGGCAAAAGGACAATGAATCCAGAGTGAAGGTCAGAGTTGTAAGAGGGAGTGAAGATAAAACAAATTTGTGGTTATCTTTAAGTGAACTTTGTATAAAGCAACAACAATATAATATTGGCTTTAAAAAATTCATTGAAATGGAATTCACCTGCACTATAACAACACATCCTAAGAGAAAAAGTTCAATTGTAATAGTCTAAAGCCCTGAATTTTCAGTGAGAAAGATTAATATGTCCATTAATGAAAATTTTTAAAGATTTTTAAATTTATTTATTTGAAAGAGAGAGAAAGAGAGCGTGAACAAGAGATGGGCAGAGAGAAAGAGACAAGCAAACCACACTGAGCAGGAATCCTGAGTTGGAGCTCCATCCCAGGACCCTGAGTTCATGACCTCAGCCAAAGCCAGATGCCTAACCAACTGAGCCACCGAGGTACCCCAACAAACTTTCTTAAGTCAAGTCTCCATTTTGAAAATTCCAAGATATCCATTCAAATATATGAATAAATATGTTATAAAATAAGTAAACTGCATTCATCCTAAGAGAGAGAGGAGCACCTGGGTGGCTCAGTTGGTAAAGCCTCCAATTCTTGGTTTCAGCTCCGGTTATTGTCTCAGGGTTGAGGGATTAAGCCGTATGTTAGGCTCCATGCTCAGTGTGAAGTCTGCTTAAGATTCTCTCCCTCTCTACCTGCCCCTACGCCAACTTGTGTTCTCTATATATACAAAATAAATGAATAATATCTTTAAAAAAGAGAGAAAAAAAGCAAATACAAAATAATTAAGTTAAACCCAAAAATGACAAGAAAGAAGTGAGAGGGGCCCAAAGAATAAACAGGACAATTAAAACTTATAAGTAATTATATAAAGTATAAATGGATAAACTCTGGTGACAAAATAAATCTTAGTAGACTAGGTGAACATCAAACCATAATATTCTATTTATAAAAGATGACTGTGTAATTGCCAAAAGTAATACTTAACAAACTAGACAAAAGCATGTGAGTGTAACTATATTAATATTAGACAAAGCAGATTTTCAGAGAAAAGCAATACTACAAGTGAGGATCACTTTATAATTGTAGAATGATAATTTTAAATGTGTACATATCTAATTATATGGTCTCAAAAATGTAAAACAAATATTGACTGATACATCTACATTAGCTCACAATAACTCTCTAGGTACTTATTTGGAACAGCAGAGAAAATGCAATAAGGGGGGGCACCTGGGTGCCTCAGTTGGTTAAGCAACTGCCTTTGGCTAGGGTGATGATTCTGGAACCCTGGGATGGAGTCCCATATCGGACTCCCTGCCCAGCATGGAGTCTGCTTCTCCCTGTGAGCTTTCCCCTCTCATGCTCTATCTCTCTGTCTCAAATAAATAAATAAAATCATTTTTAAAAAATGCAATAAGGGTAGAGAATTAACGCAAATAGAAAATATGAATTAAAACGTGAAATTTAGAACTCAAAAACTGGATTAAGATTATGTCATTTTTTTCTGGCAATAATGCAAAAATGCTGGAATCAATAGCAAAGGTGTAAAGGTTAACCAAAGTTATGTTCAGATATTATAACTTATAAATCAATCATGTGCCAAACACAGTAATATTGAAAACTGGAAAATTATCAATGATTAACAAACTGAATAATTTATGCTGAAAAACTGCATTTAAAGAATAACAAACAAGGGGCACCTGGGTGGGTCCGTGGGTCAAAGCCTCTGACTTTGGCTTGGGTCATGATCTCAAGGTCCTGGGATCAAGCCCCACATCAGGCTCTCTGCTCAGCAGGCAGCCTGCTTCCTCCTCTTTCTTTCTCTCTCTGCCTGCCTCTCTGCCTACTTGTGATCTCTGTCTGTCAAATAAATAAATAAAATCTAAAAAAAAAAAAAAAAAGAAGAAGAAGAAGAATAACAAATGAGGGGTGCCTGGGTTGCTCAGTTGCTTAAGTATCTGACTCTTGATTTTGGCCCAGACGATGATCTCAGAGTCATGAGATTGAACCTCACATCTTGGATCCATGCTGATCATGGAGACTGCTTGGGAATGTTTCTCCATGCTTCCCTCTTTCCTCCTCATTACTTGATCTCTCTCTTTCTGGAAAAAAAAAAAAAAAAGAAAGAAAAGAAAAAAGGAGTAAATAAAAAATAATATTTTTTTAAAAAGCAAAATATGTGATTAATGATATAGTTAGAATAAAACATAGAGCCTTTGTTAGAAACAAAGAATATGGAGCACCTGTGTGGCTCAGTAGGTTAAGTGGCTGCCTTTGGTTCAGGTCATGATCCCAGGGTACTGGGATTGAGCCCCACATTGGACTTCCTCTTCAGTGGAGAGCCTGCTTCTCCTGCTACCTCTGCCTGTCATTCTGCCTACTTGTGCTCTCTCTCTCTCTTTCTCTCTAAATCTTTGTCAAGGCAAAAAAAAAAAAAAATTAAATTAAAAAAAAAAAAGAAAACCAATGATGATACTAATAAAAAATTATCACCCCAAAACTACAAAAATTAGCAAAATAAAACAAAAAGGAAGGTATTAGTAAAGTAACGTAAAACATGACATTTAGAGGAAATCTATAAATATGAAAGTTAATTTTTCAAGAGATGATCATAACTGATACATCAAAAGGCTGACTGATCAAAATAAAGAGGGGAAAGAGAGACAGAAACAGGGAAGAAAAAATAAAAGTAAAATTAATCAACATCAAGGATTAAAATTACAATACCACTCCAGTTCTCCAGAATTAAAAATCATCAGAGGAAGATATTATAAATAAATCTATAACAAAATATGCAAATGTTTATGAAATGTTCAAATTGCCAGAATCATATCATTTATCAAAATTGACATGAAAAGATAGAGAAATCCTGAATAGTCATATAATGATTGAAATTATTGATTTATTAATGAAAATCTTTACATACGGTTTTTCAGCCCTACCTGACTTTATTAAGTGAAACCATCAAATTTTAAAGTGATAAATTAATCTTAAACTAATTTTTTAAAAATTTATTTTCAGTGTACCAGAATTCATTGTTTATGTACCACACCCAGTGTTCCATGCGATATGTGCCCTCCATAATACCCACCACTAGGCTCACCCAACCTCCCACCCCCCACCCCTTCAAAACCCTCAGATTGTTTTTCAGAGTCTATAGTCTCTCATGGTTCTTCTCCCCCTCCAATTTCCCCCAACTCCCTTCTCCGCTCCATCTCCCCATGTTCTCCATGTTATTTCTTATGCTCCACAAATAAGTGATTAAAAGATTTTATTTGTTTATTTGTCAGAGAGAAAGAGTACAAGCAAGGGGAGGTGGCAGGTAGTGGGAGAAGGAAGCTCCCCACTTAGCAAGGAGCCAGATGCAGGACTTGATCCAATGACTCTGGGATCATGACTTGAGATGAAGGCAGATGCTTAACTGACTGAGACACCCAGGCATACCCTTAAACTAATTCTTCTAAGAGTAGGGGGGATAAAAAAAGTATTCTTTAAATCCTTTTATGAAGCTAATAATGCTTAAAATAAAAATCACAAAATCAGCATGAATTTTGATGAGTATAGATCTTCTAGAACCCCAAAATAGACAAATTATTGGCCAATCTTATTATTGAAAAAGTATTTTAAAATTCTAAACAAAATATTAGCCAATTAAATCTATTAATATACAAAAATAGAATAAGATATTCATCAAGTTGATTTTATATCAAGAATTCAAAATTTGTTAGAAATATAATTGATGGATTTTTCTGTAATAACATATTGAGGAGATTTTTTAAAAGATTTTATCTATTTGAGAGTAAAAGAGAAAGAGACAGAACACAAACAGTGGAGGGACTGAGGGGGAGGCAGAAGCAGACTCCCCACTGAGCGGAGATCCTGACATGGGACTCAATCCCAGGACTCCAGGATCATGACTTGAACTGAAGACAGGTCAGTTTAACCAACTGAGCTACCCAGGCACCCATATTAAGGAAATATTTTTATGAACATTAAAATAGATGCAGAAACCTTTCTGATAAAAAAGCATCTATTCATAACTTAAAAATTATTCAGAAAATCAGGAACCAAAAGGAGTCTTATCTATATGATAAGAGTATATAAAAATGTACAGCAAACATCACACTTAATGATGAAATGATGAAACCATTTCCTTTTAGATTACAGTGAGACCAGCTGCCTGCCATGACGACACTTACTTCACATTGTATTAGAGATCAGAGCCAGTGTAGTAGGCAAATAAGTGAACTAAAACTAAAATAGTTGGGAAAGAAAAAAAAATAAATTTTTATTATTCATAAATAATATGAGTATGTGAAAACTAAAAGTATAGAGACAAAAGTACTAAGTTGGTGAGTTTAGCATTTTTTCTAGATAAAATATATAAAAATTAACAACAAAGATAACATTCAGTATAGAATCAAAAATATTACAGGTCTAAAAATAAGTATAAAAACTATTTTAAACTATCACAAATTGATTAATTGATTCAAAACAATCTTAATAAAAATCCCAATAAGATTACAGATCTCACCCTCTTCCCCTCAACACATCATGAGTATGAAGTGTGATTAAGAAATAAAACTTTTGCAGTTCTTTGTTATTGTAGGAAACTTACTTCAATGCTCCACTCCCTAGTGATACACTGTGGTATAATTAAGTATGGGAAAGGACCATGGGTCTTGTCAGTTCACTTAAAAAAAATACAACAAAATTTGAATTATTTGCCAGATGCTAGTCATTTTGCTTTAAATTATGCATACTGGCTTTAGCATTTAATACAAATGTGATTTAGGATAAAATTATTTAATTTATTTAAATTCCTGCCATTATTAAAAAAAATAGTTTGCTTGTGTGTGTCTGTAAATTCAGATAAAGATTAATTTACCATATAATTAATTGACTCAAATGGCATACTTTTGAGAATGAGCACAAGTACCATTATAAAACATGTTGGTATAATTGCCTGTATTAGTGAGCCTAATTAGAGAACATGATATAAAGCGCCTGGCACTTGAACAAGTATTTGAACCCCTATTACATCCACTTATGTGACAGGAAGCAGCATGGACAATGAAGCATAGTCTTTCACTTAAATATTTGCAGTATGTGAAACTACAGGATTCATCTCTTGGGCAGTTGCTTCACGTATACAAAACCACTGGAAAAAAGTTTCAAAGACGGTAGGTTGAAACCATTAACCACTTAATATGAATGCATTTATAAAAAGACCACTTGTAGAAATGAGGTACAAAATGAAGAATGAGTTGTTGTAGAGAAAGAAAGAAAATTCAGAAAGGTGCAAACTTGGGAGTAGGGAAGTGTAGGAGCTTGTTTTATACCTATGGAGGGATATGGGAAGCCTTAGGGTCTCATTGTGCTGGAGACTGAGGGGTCAGAGAGTCACTCAAGTCTGTTGAAGGAATAGGATGCAGATTACACCTTTAAGTGGTTCTGATCTTAGTATTGGATGTGGTCTTTGAGGGTTAATATTATGCAGTTAAAGGGAATAACATTGGTTAATTCTCTAACTTGCAGTGCTTAGTGTTTTATATACATTATTTATTTAAATTTTTGCAATGACACTGTATGTTCTAATTTTATAGGTGAGGAAATCAAATTTTAAAAAGATCTTCTGACATATCCAAGACCACATAGTTTAATAGCTGGAGGAGGTGGGATTTCAAACTAGGTCTCTCTTTCTAAGGCTGTGTTCACACATCTACCTGAAAAAGTGGTAACACCTAGCATGAAAAAAAGACCCTTTATAGAGACGGGGAGCATCTCCATGTAGCCATGACTACTGCCTTGTTAAGTGATGCTAGTTAGAATTACATATCTGCATTTTCTCATTTGTGATAATGGAGTCACTAGCCCTAGTCATCTTTAACACAGAGCTATAAGAAGCCTAATTAGATATGTTCATAAAACTCATTTAGCTCCTTGGAGAAAGTTTTTATATAAATCCCAGGCATTATAATTCTAACAATATTGTGACTCAATGCAGATTAATTTTGAGGAATCACTCAGACAACTGTTTGTCAGCTAAATGGACAATAACAAAAGCAATTTGTTTGCTTATCTTTTATTCTTATCTTAACTCCTATCTTAATTATGCAACACTGCAGGAAAGGCAAAACATAGCCTTCTTACTGAATATTAAATATATGTGCTTGCTTGACTTCTAGCACCTGTTTGGATAGCATGACTTCTCAAAAATTAAGTAGCTAAATTACTTGAGGTTGTTGGTTAAGATCACCAGCTTCTACCTTAAGGGAAAAAACGTTAATCAGAAAAATCCCTTCTGTCATCTTTCCTTCTATTCCTCTGTAAAAATCTTGCCCATCTCCAAAATCTTCTTCATCAGAGTCTTTTGTGTCTACCCCAGGCACTCTGAGTTTTCTTTCTTCTGAGTTCAAGTGCAATGGGTGACTTTCTTCAGATACTCCAGTGACAGTAATTTCTGTATAACGATGAAGAATTGGTCTAAAACACAATGGAAAGAGCACTTTTTGTTTAACTCCTTTTGTGTAGAGACATAGTCTGCCACCATGCTGTCTCTATTCACCATTAAAGAATGAAGGTAAGTGGACCCTGGAGCCCATAGTTGTTCTTCAAGTAAGTCTTTGCCTGTATAAATTATAAGAAACAATGATACTCATCTCTTTGAAGATCCTTGAAAAACTACAAGAGTATTTTATTATTTTGAGAATTATTTATTCTGAATATTGCTTTCTGAAGCCACTAATTGCCACACATACGCACATTTCTAGACTAGATATTGTTTATTTTGAATTCCATAGTCTGTGTGTGTGTGCTTTAAAATTTGTCTCTATAACCTGCTGGATTTCAAGACTCATAAGGCACAATTATTTTCTACACTACCCAATAGAAAATGACCACAAATGAATGAGTAAATATGATTTCTAAATACATTGTTTTCTTACAGAATTACCTTCTAGTCTTAAAGACCTAAGTACCTTCTCAAAATTCACTTCTTCATGGATAACCCTTGTAATGACAGAGAAGAATAAACTTAAAAAGTAACACATAATGATTAGGGGAATACAAATAGTTTTGTAATTAATTGTTTATTTTTTTCTCATAGCAAATTTTATTTAACTATGTATGAAATTAAGGATCTCTGTATTTTAGACCTTGGGAATTTCAGTTTTATAAATAGTTGGGCTTTGATTTCCTTTTATATTTTTACCTGTGTTAATATTCTTTAGTATAATTTTTAATAGGCAATACATTCACAGTGTTCAAAATTTAAAAAAAATACATAAAAGGGTATTATTGAGTGAAAACTTTCCTTCCCACATCTCTGTATCCTAGTGGGTTTCTCTTCTCCACAGATTAAACAAAACAAAACAAAACAAAGCAACCCCTTATTTTTCTTTATTTATTAATCTAATGATAGACACTTAGATTGTTTCCATATCTTGGCTATTGTGAATAACTTACAATAAGCATGGGGTGCTGATACCTTTTTGATATCCTGTTTTCATTTCCTTTCAATACACAGAAGTGGGGTTGGGGAATCATATGATAGTACCATTTTTAATTTTTTGAGGAAATTCCATACTGTTTTACATAGTGGTGGCACCAATTTATATTCCCACCAACAGTATACAAGAATTCGCTTTTATTCACATCCTTGACAACACTTTATTTCTTGTCTTTTTGATAATAACCATACTAATAGGTGTGAGGTGATATCTCATTATAGTTTTGATTTTCATAACCATTCTAATAGGTGTGAGGTGATATCTCATTATAGTTTTGATTTTCATTTCCCTGATGGTTAGTAATGCTGTTGAATACTTTTTCATGTGTCTGTTGGCCATTTGTATGTCTTCTTTGGAAAAAAACAAAAGTCTATTCAGATCCTCCATTCACTTTTTAATTAGATTAAAAAAATATTTATTTAATTTTTAAAGAGAGAGAAAGCATGCCTGTGAGCATGGGAAGTGGCAGAAGGAGGGGGAGAGGAAGTGGAGAGAATCTCAAGCAGACTCTCCACTAAGGACAGAGTCTTAAGCAGGGCTGAATCTCATGATCCTGAGATACGACCGTAGCCAAAAATCAAGAGCTGGAGGCTTAACCGAATGAGTCACTTAGGTTTTCCTCAGACTTTTTGTAATTGAATTCAATTGCATGGGTTCTTAATATATTTTATTTTTTTTCTTCTTATTATTTTTTTAATTACCATATAATACAGTTTCAAGCGTACAGGTCTGTGATTCATCAGCCCTACGCAATTCACAATGCTCACCATAGCACATACCATCCCCAATGTCCATCACCCAGCCACCCCATTCCTCCCACCCCTCTCCACTCCAGCAAACCTCAGTTTGTTTCCTATGATTAAGAGTCTCATATGGTTTGTTGTTATCTCTGGTTTCATCTTGTTTCATTTTTCTCTCCCTTCCCCTATGGTCCTGTCTTGTTTCTCAAATTCCTCATATCAGTGAGATCATATGATAATTGTCGTTCTCTTATTAACTTATTTCACTTAGCAGAATACCCCCTAGTTCCATCCCCATCAAATGGTAAGATTTCATTTTTTGATGGCTCCATAATATTCCATTGTATATATACACCACTTCTTCTTTATCCATTCATCTGGGCCATACAAATAGTTTGCCCATTGTGGACATTTCTGCTATAGTTAGCTTATTGTGGACATTGCTACAATAAACATTGGGGTACATGTGTCCCTTCAGCTCACTAAACTTGTATCTTTGGGGTAAATACCCAGTAGTGCAATTGCTACATTGTAGGGTAGCTCTATTTTCAACTTTCTGAGGAACCTTCATACTGTTTTCTATTTCTTTTCAAATATTTTATTTATTTATGTGAGAGAGAGAAAATGAGAGGCAGAGAGCATGAGAGGGGAGAAGGTCAGAGAGAGAAGCAGGTTCCCTGCTGAGCAGGGAGCCTGCTCAGCAGGGAACCTGATGTGGGACTTGATCCTGAACTGAAGGCAGTTGCCTATCCAACTGAGCCACCCAGGCACCCTCTATACTATTTTCCAGAGTGCCAGCATTTGCTTGCCTTCCCACCAACAGTGTAGGAGGGTTCCCCTTTCTCTACATCCTCGCCAACACCTGTCATTTCCTGATGTGTTAATTTTAGCCGTTCTGACTAGTGTGAAATGGTGTCTAATTCAGGTTGTGATTTACATTTCTTGATGCCCACTGAGGTTGAAGACATTTTCATGTGTCTGTTGGCCATTTGTATGTCTTCTTCTTCTTCTTCTTCTTCTTTTTTAAGATTTTATTTATTTATTTGACAGGCAGAGATCACAAGTAGGCAGAGAGGCAGGCACAGAGAGAGAGGGGAAAGCAGGCTCCCTGCCGAGCAGACAGCCTGATGCGGGGCTCAATCACAGGACCCTGGGATCATGACCCAAGCTAAGGCAGGGGGTTTAACCCACAGAGCCACCCAGGCACCCCTTGTGTGTCTTCTTTGAAGAAGTGTCTGTTCATGCCTTCTGTCCATTTCTTGATTGGATTATTTTTTTCTTTGGGCATTGAGTTTAGTAAGTTCTTTATAGATTTGGGATACTAACCCTTTATCGATATGTCATTTGCAAATATCTTCTCCATTCTGTCCATTGTCTTTTGATTTTGTTGACTGTTTCCTTTGCTGTGCAAAAGCTTTTTTTTGCCCTTGCGTCCCTTGCTCATTTTTGCCCTTGCTTCCCTTGCCTTTGGTGATGTTTCTAGGAAGAAGTTGTGGCTGAGGTCAAAGAGGTTTCTCCCTGTGTTCTCCTCAAGGATTTTGAGGGATTCCTGGCTCTCATTGAAGTCTTTCATCCATTTAGAGTCTATTTTTGGGTGTGGTCTAAGGAAATGGCCCAGTTTCCAACTTCCCCAACACCATTTGTTGAGGAGACTGTCATTTTTCCACTGGATATTCTTTTCTGCTTTGTTGAAGATTAGTTGACCATAGAGTTGAGGGTCCATTTCTGGGCTCCCTATTCTGTTCCATTGATCTATGTGTCTGTTTTTGTGTCAGTACCGAACTGTCTTGATGATTACAGCTTTATAGTAGAGCTTGAAGTCCAGAACTGTGATGCCACCAGCTTTGGTTTTCTTTTTCAATATTCCTCTGGCTTTTGGGGGCCTTTTCTGGTTCCATACAAATTTTAGGATTATTTGTCAAAATTTCTTTCAAAAAAAGTTGATGGTATTTTGATAGGAATTGCTTTAATTGTGTAGATTGCTCTAGGTAGCTTAGACATTTTCACAATATTTGTTCTTCCAAAACCTGAGTGTGGAATATTTTTTTTTTCCATTTCTTTGTGTCTTCCTCAATTTCTTTCATAAGTATTCATAGTTTTCTGAGTACAGATTCTTTGCCTTTTTGGTTAGATTTATTCCTAGGTATCTTATGGTTTGGGGTGCAATTGTAAAATGGGATCCAATCCTTAATTTCTCCTTCTTCTGTGTTGTTATTGGTGCATACAAACGCAATGGATTTCTGTGCATTGATTTTCTATCCTGACACATTACTGAATTCCTGTATGAGTTCTAGCAGTTTTGGGGTGGGGTCTTTTCGGTTTTCCACATAAAGTATCATATCATCTGCAAAGAGTGAGAGTTTGACTTCTTCAATGCCAATTCAGAGGCCTTTTATTTCTTTTCGTTGTCTGATTGCTGAGGCTGGGACTTTTAGTACTATGTTGAGCAGCAGTGGTGATAGTGGACATCCCTGTTGTGTTCCTGACCTTAGGGGAAAAGCTCTCAGTTTTTCCCCATTGAGAATGATATTCGCTGTGGGTTTTTCATAAATGGCTTTGAGGATATTGAGATATGTACCCTCTATCCCTACACTTTGAAGAGTTTTGGTCAAGAAAGGATGCTGTACTTTGTCAAATGCTTTTTCTGCATCTATTGAGAGTATCATATGGTACTTGCCCTTTATTTTGTTAATATATTGAATCAATTTGATTGATTAGTGGATGTTGAACCAGCCTTGCAGCCCAGGAATAAATTCCACTTGGTTGTAGTGAATAATCCTTTCAATGTACCATTGGACCCTATTTGCTAGTATTTTGGTGAGAATTTTTGCACGCATGTTTATCAGGGATATTGGTCTGTAATTCTTCTTTTTGATGGGGTCTTTGTCTGGTTTTGGGATCAAGGTAATGCTGGCCTTGTAAAATGAGTTTGAAAGTTTTCCTTCCATTTCTATTTTTGGAACAGGTTCAACAGAATAGTTATTACTTCTTTAAATGTTTGGTAGAATTCCCCTCGAAAGCTGTCTGGCCCTGGGCTCTTATTTGTTGGGAGATTTTAGATTACTCCTTCAATTTCCTTACTGGTTATGTATCTCTTCAGGTTTTCTATTTCTTCCTGGTTCTGTTTTGGTAGTTTATAGGTCTCTCAGAATGCACCCATTTCTTCCAGATTGTCTAATTTGTTGGCATATAGTTGTTCCCAATATTTTCTCAAAATTGTTTGTATTTCTTTGGCATTGGTTGTGATCGCTCCTCTTTCATTCATGATTTTATTTATTTGGGTCCTTTCTCTTTTGTTTTAATAAGTCTAGCCAGGGGCTTATCAATATTATTAAATCTTTCAAAGAACCAGCTCCTACTTTAATTGATCTTTTTGTATTTGTGTTGTTGTTTTTGTTGTTGTTTTGTGTTTTGTGTTTTTGTTTTTGTTGTTGTTGTTTGTTTTTTGATTGGTTTGTTTTAGTTTTTATTTCATTGATTTCTGCTCTGATCTTTATTTCTTCTCCTGAGTTTAGGCTTTATTTGATCTTCTTTCTCCATCTCCTAAAGGTGTAAGTTTAAGTTTTTGAGGTATTTGAGATATTTGAGAACTTTCTTGTTTCTTGAGAAAGGCTTGTATTTCTATATACTTTCCTCTTAGGATAACCTTCGCTATATCCCAGTGATTTGAATAGTTGTGTTTTCATTTTAATTTGTTTCCATGAATTTTTAAAAATTTTCCTTAATTTCCTGGTTGACCCATTCATTTTTTTATAGATGCTCTTTAGGCTCCATGTATTTGAGTTCTTTCCAACTGTCATCTTGTTATTGAGTTCTAGTTTCAAAAAGCATTATGGTCTGAAAATATGCAGGGTTATGTATCAGTTGAGACCTGATATTTGACCCAGTATGTGATCTATTCTGGAGAATATTTCATGTGCACTAGAGGAGAATGTGTATTCTGTTGCTTTGGGTTGGAATGTTGTGAATATATCTGTGAAGTCCATCTGGTCTGGCAGGTCATTCAAACCCTTTTTTCTTGTTGATCTTTTTTCTTGTTGATCTTTTGCTTAGATGACCTATCCATTTCAGTGAGGGGGTGTTAAAGTCCCCTACTATTACTGTATTATTGTCAATTTGTTTCATTAATTGCCTTATATAATTGGTTGTTCCCAAGTTAGGGGCATAGATATTTAAAATTGTTAGATCTTCTTGTTGGATAGAACCTTTAAGTATGATGTAGTGTCTTTCCTCTTCTTTTATACTCTTTGGTTTAAAATCTAATTTGTCTGATATAAAGATTTCCACCCAGCTTTCTTATGATGTCCCTTAGCATGGTAAATGTTTTTCATCCCTTCATTTTCAATCCAGAGGTGTCTTTGGGTCTAAAATTAGTCTCTTGCAGATAGCATATTAATGAGTCTTGTTTTTTTAATCCATTCTGATACACTGTATCTTTTAATTGGGGCAGTTAGCCCATTTACAATCAGGGTAACTATTGAAAGATATGAATTTAGTGACATTGTATTGCCTGTCAGGTGACTATTACTGTATATTGTCTCTGCTCCTTTGTGGTCTATTTTATTTTTAGGCTGTCTTTTAAATTATAGTTTTAATTTGAATTTTTATGACTAATATTGATTTAATTATCTTTATTAGTCTTTTTGGTACCCTTGATAATCAGTTGTTTGTTTTATACTTGTGGACAATATTGTGACTGAGAGGAAGACAATGGACATAGCCCTGGGACAAGACAAATAGTGTGTGCTGTCATCATTCACACTTAAATGCGATCTGCTATTGATACTCTTTGATAGTGAAGATCAGAATTAAAATGTATTTACCATATCAGTAGTTTCATACCAAAGACCAGAGGGTATACTGATATGTTCCTGGTATAGGTACATTCCATGCTACTGGTGTTACAACTTATAAATTATAGTAACAAGTTTAGTTTCCTAACAATAGATTTTTGAGGGCAATGAAAGCAAACTGACCACAGTTGTTTGTTTGTTTTTAAAGATTTTATTTATTTATTTGACAGGCAGAGATCACAAGTGGTCAGAGAGGCAGGCAGAGAGAGGTGCAGGGGAAGCAGGCTCCCTGTCAAGCAGAGAGCCAATGTGGGGCTCAATCCCAGGACCCTGGGATCATGACCTGAGCCGAAGGCAGAGGCTTTAACCCACTGAGCCACCCAGGGATCCTGACCATGTTTTGACGGAGACCTGTACTCTTGCAACTAAAATCATTGATAGTGGTCTAATTTATGAAGTTCATCATGGGATCAAATGTTGCTTTTGCTTTATTACATTAGCTCAGTAGGGGCATTTTCTGGAACTTCTGCTTCATTTTTCTTGTATAATAACTTTAACAAAATAATTATAAAATGGAAATGATAAACAAAGCCCAAAGTTTCTACATTTCTTTGAAAAGACTAGTAAAATAGCAAACTTCTGACATAATGGCTAAAAAATAATACTGAGAGACAAAAAAAATTATACACACAAACACACACAAATAATGGTATATATTAAAAGGGACATATGTTTAACTATACTAAGTATTAAAAATAATAACAAGACATGCCTAATCTCAAAAATATAGCAATACAGGGGCACCTGGGTGGCTCAGTGGGTTAAAGCCTCTGCCTTCGGCTCAGGTCATGATCCCAGGGTCCTGGGATCGAGCCCTGCATCGGGCTCTCTGCTCAGCAGGGAACCTGCTTCTCCCCTCTCTCTCTCTGCCTGCCTCTCTGCCTGCTTGATATCTCTGTCTGTCAAATAAATAAATAAAATCTTAAAAAAAAGAATTAAAAAAAATATAGCAATACATTTGAAAACTACCAAAAGGAACAATGTTTAAAAAATTTATAGTCACTGAAATATGCTCAGTATGAAATAAATGATATGAAAAGACATATAGACATTAAAGATAATAAAATTACCCCCCAATAAGTCCATAGTATTTTATAAGTGAAGTTGAAATATCAGATAATGGCAATATTATTGGACTCTTAGTGCTATAAGATAGCTAAAAGATAAAGAATTCTCCCAAAATATTCTGAAGTCACTGTAGTCGTCATAAAAAACAGCCAACTACTATATTTGCATGCTATTTTCATTTATGAATATAGATGTGAACATTTCTAAACTGTTCAGCAAACAAAATCCAGTAATGTGTATAATAATAATATCATATGACAAAGTCAACTTTCTAGGAATACAATAATTTCATAACATAAATTCCATTGATATTCTTTATCACTTTATTAATTAAAGTGGGAAATTAATCTGGAGAGATGTAGAAAATATTATATGGTCTACTACAAAACACATTTGTTTTAAAAACCTGAAAAGGAATAGTAAAAGATTTCTTTTACATGATAGAGATTGTCTGCATGTCACGTATCAGGCCTACAACATTAAGTTGTAGTTACAACATCAGAAGTTGTAACTTTAAATTCAAAGATAAAAATGCATTACTTCTTATATCTTTTATCAGTATAGAAATGGGAACTCTGATCAGACCAGAAGACTAACAAATAAATAACAGGAAGAAAATGTCAAAGAAAGAGATACATCTGTCATTAATTGAATACAGTATGATTTCCCATATATAAACAGAGGTATTTTAAAGGCAAATATATAGTATATAATTCAGCAATTTTGCTTGATATAAGATCAATACATAAAAATTAATTAAATATTTTTATCAAACTCATAGAATATATCCTTTTAAGAGTCCTATATGTAAAGGTAGTGAAATAAAATCTCCTAGGAATAAATCTAATAAGATCTATGCATAACCTTAATTGAAGAGGAATGAGTAATGTGTACATTGTGTATATGTATATGTGTGTGGGTGTATATATTTTTTATAAAAGATCCAAAAGTGTAGATATGTTAATTACCCTCACATTAAAATTAGATTTAATTACAATGTCTTCCAGGATATTTTATGGAACATTACAAAGAATTTATAAATTGTATGTAAAAAATAAAAAATCAAGATTATTCAAGGCAGCAGTATTATGTGGAACAACCAAAAAGGTGAAAAATAACCCACATGTTCATCAACTGATGAATAGCTAAACAATATATAATATATCCATATAATAAAATATTATTTAGTAATAAAAATAATGAAGAATTAAAATCTGCTACAACATTGATGAACCTTAAAAATGTTATATGAAGTAAAAGTAACCAGACACAAAGACAAAACATGGTATGATTTCACTCAACATTACCCATAAAAGGCAAGTCTATTGAGACAGAAGGTAGATAAGTGTTTGTCTTTGGCCTTGTGGATCTCAAGGAATTGAATGTGAGATTAATGTTTGTCTATGGCCTTGTGGGTTTCAAGGAATTGAATGTGACTGTTACTGTTACAGGGTTTTTTAATGAGGTGCTGAAAATATTCTAAACTTAGATTGTAGTGATGGTTGTATACCTCTGTGAATATACCAAAAATCTCAAAAGGTACATTTTAAATTGATGAATTTTATAGTATGTAAATTATGAATCATAAAGATGTGAAAAAATATTAGTTAAAGAATTTTGTGAAGAAATAAGCTAAAGTTATAATAATATGCTTTTGATACTGGGATTGATAACCCAATGAAAACAAATAATAGGCAAGGAATGGACATATGTATTTATGAAAATTTGTTAAACAACTTAAATGGTTTTATAAATGATTGAGAAAAAAGATGGAATATTCAAAAATTATGCTTGATAAAGCACAATTGAATCTTTCAGATAATCTACACAAATAAATTAAAGATTAAGTAAAACCCAAATTGGGAAAAAATTTTTAAAAATAGAGGAAAATTATGAAAATATATTTATTATCTTATTACAGAGAAAAAATAATCAAATTAATCAAAATCATAAACTATGGAAGAAAATTTGATAAATATATCTAATTAATATACATTTCTGTACAATCAAAAATACTAAAAGTGACATGATAAGCCATAGACTATAAGAAGTTATTTGCAGCAAATGTATTATATGAAGGATCACTATCCAAAATTAATTTTAAAACTACAAATAAGGAAAAGCAGTCCAAAGAAACAAATTGTGAAAAGGTAATTAACAGAAATGAAATTCGAAGTAACAATAAAATTATGAAAATAAAAGGATAGAGAAAACAAGTTAAAACTACACTGAGCCACCAATTCACATTCTTGTTCTGTTTTTGAATGGTGGGTTGGAGAACAGACACCAGGTCTAGATGAGGATGTATATCAATAAGAGTGTTTTTATAATTCCCTTGTTAATGTAATTATGGAGAGTTTTGTGTTACAATTACTTTGAATAGCAATTTAGTTTTTCATATTGAAGTTGATAGTGTACATATGTCCTACTGCTTAGCAATTTTACTCTTAAATACATATATCCTAAAGAATTTCTCATATATTTATGAAGAGTCACATACCTTGATTTATATAATTCCATGAAAGTGTTTTCTGTGTATGTGTGTATACAGAAATATATGTATATATGCATGTATATAATATATACACAGTAACACAACCATATGCTCATCAGCAGAAGAATGAATAAATTGTGGCTTCCTTGTACACTGAAACACTACCAGTCAGTGATTCTAGAAACACTGGAGTAACAAATGTTAACATGGAGAATTTGACAAATCTATTGGTTGAAAAAAAACAAGTGGTAAAAATACATACAGTAACTAACCACTTAGATTAACATGCAAAACAAGACATATAACACATAGTTTTCTCATATATTATTATATACATGAACATATGTATATATTTGATAAGATACACATACATATACTTGGGAAAAATAAAATCAAATTCAGGATCTTGGTAGTCACTGCAAAGGAGGATGATTGAAATTGGTGCAACCAACAAGGGCATTAAGTATCACAACTAGGTTGATAATAAAATACTTTACTTATAAAGCTGACAATGGGGCACCTGGGTGGCTCGGTGGGTTAAAGCCTCTACCTTTCGCTCAGGTCATGATCCCAGGGTCCTGGGATTGAGTCCCACATTGGGCTCTCTGCTTAGTAGGGAACCTGCTCCCTTCTCTCTCTGCCTGCCTCTCTGCCTACTCATGATCTCTCTGTTAAATTAAAAAAAAAAAAAAAAAAGCTGACAATGAGTCAGGAGTTTTCTTATTTTCTTTTTATGTCTTTGCTATATTTAAATAATTCGTAAAAGTTTTTAAAACTCAAGCTTATTAGGTATATAACATTCTACTAGTAATGGAGATTTAATGGGGATCTAATTCTCTTTATTCTATGCATTCTTTCCAACAACACATTCTCTAAATTTTTGGAACTCTCACACTGCACTCTAACAGTTTAAAAGTACCCTGAAGTTATTTAATAAATGTACTACTGCTACACATCTTGCTAGATATTATATAGACCATGTACTCTAACACCCAGTTTCATGTGTTCAGAAAATAATATAAAGAGTTAAGAAGCTTGGCAATATTTTTTTAAATTAATTTTAGTACGAAATCATATATGATATATTTTTTTTTTAAGATTTTATTTATTTATTTGACAGAGAGAGATCACAAGTAGGCAGAGAGGCAGGCAGAGAGAGAGGAGGAAGCAGGCTCCCTGCTGAGCAGAGAGCCCGATGCGGGACTCGATCCCAGGACCCTGAGATCATGACCTGAGCCGAAGGCAGCGGCTTAACCCACTGAGCCACCCAGGCGCCCTCATATATGATATTTTGAAGTAAATTTTAGAGTAACCATGTGGGTCAAATTAGGAAACGAATTTTACTTAGGGATAATTATAAAAATAGAGAAATAGTCAAATTGAAAATCAATGTCAGGGGGTGCCTGGGTGGCTCAGTAGGTTAAGCATCCAACTTTTGATATCAGTTCTGATCTTGATCTCAGTGTTGTGAGTTCAAGACCCACATTGGGCCACACTGGGCCACACCAGGACTGGAGCCTACTCAATTAAAAAAAAAAAAAAATCAATGTCAACATCATGACAGCCTAAAACATCCTTCCTTTTTGTTCCTCCTTTTAACAACTAAATTTCATCATTCATCCATGAACAAAGGTGCCCTTGTGGGAATTTTTTGTGGCACCATACACCAATGAAGACAAGAGGAATCTTACTCACCTGTGTATCAGATGATAGGCAGACAGATATCAGTACAGGCTGGGGAATATCAAGACTTTATGACTAGGCTTCATCCTCTCTCAGCTATAGACAGGAAGCTCCTAGAAAGCACCAACTTAAACCAATAACCCAGAGGAGACAGCCTTCACAAGGTCCCTGTTTCAAGAAGAGAAATTCCAGTACTCTGTTGGAGACGAAAACCAAAACAAGACAAAGACAAAAACCCAAAACACAAAAGAAGTTTGGATGCACTGGAGAAGGTAAAAGCAACTTTTCCAGCAGATTCCATACCCCATGGTGGCACAGTGTGAGCTAAACTAGCCTGTGGTAACATCTCTTGTTGGGGGAAGGGAGACAGTGAGCAACTGCTCTACTTCCCCAGCTATGCAGGACACCGCTAGAGAAAACTTTCTCTATCAGAGTATTGAGTTGAGATCTCCATAACTGGGAGGAGGGAGAAATTGAGGGAAAAGGCAAATACAAACATGAAAGGACATTAAAGGGATCCAGTTGTTGCTGACCATGTTCAGGACCCCAGCAGGAAACCTGACCATGTGCTGTTGGGAAAAGAGTATTCTCCCAAATGACCCAGAGGCTCCCCCCAATACCACTTGTGTCAAATTTACACATTCTTCTCACTATGTGGCCAGCTCTTTTTGTGATTTTTCAAGGTGGTAGTGAACAAAAGAACAAGCACCAGTAAAAGAGGAAATGGATACAGAAAACAGGCAAGGGAGTAAACTTTAACTTAAGCTCTAGCACCACCTTTGGAAAAAGAGGGATTTCCAGACATCCAGGCTTAAATATTCTGCCACAATAGGGAGCAAAAATCATAGGAACAGGTTTATTGATAATAAACCAGAGAAATCTTCAGATAAATGCAGGACCAACCAAAAGTATCTCCCCCATGAAGGCAGTTAGTAAATATTGGGGAAGGTGACAGTTACTTCAAATATAAAAATAGCAACACAAAACTCCAAGGAACATGCTGAATGAAAGAAACATGGCATTACCAAAAGATAACAATAATTTTTCAGCAAAGAACCCAATAAACAGAACTCTGCAATGCATTTAAGCAGTAATTCAAAATAGCTGTCTTGAGAAACAGTGAGCTATAACAAACACACAGAAAGACAATTCAACAAAATCAAGGTAAAATACATGAAAAAATAAGAAATTTAACAAACAGTTAGAAATCATATAAAAGAACCAAACAGAAAATCTGAAGAAGAGCTGAAGAATTAAATAACTAAAAAGAAAAATACAATATAAAGCATCAGAAGCAAAATACATCAAACAAAAGATAGAATCAGTGAGTTAGAGGATTGACACGTAGAAATTACTCAATAAGAGGAGAAAAAAGAAAAAGGAGTGATAAAGAGTGAAGAAGGTCTACATGATCATGGAAAACCATTAAAAGAAAAATGTCAGAATTATTAGTGCTCTAGAAGGAGAAAAGAAAGAGAGGGGGCAAAAATTTCCTTGAAAGAAATAGTGGCTGAGTACTTCCCAAACCTGGGGAGAGATTTGGACATCCAAATTTGTGCAGTTAATAGACCTTCTCATTATTTTAATCCAAAATGATCTTCTCCAAGGCACATTATAATAAAAATGTCAAAATCAAAGATAAAATTATCCTGAAAACAGTAAGATAAATAAAATTGTAACCACAAAAGACCCCCATTAATCTATCAGGAGATTTCTTAGCAGAAACCTTACAGGTCAAGAGAAAATGGAGTGACTTCCTTTCAAAGGGCTGAATGTAAAAAAAAAAAAATAAAAAAAAATAAAAAGAAATTCTAGCTAAGAATATTTTATCTGACAAAGTTATTCACTAGATATGGAGGAGAAATAAAGACTTTCGCAGCCAAGAAGCTTGGAGTTTATCACCACTATTTTTCCATTATAAGAACTGCAGAAAGAAATTCTTCAAGGTGACTTGAAAAGATGCTAATTGGTAACATGAAAACACACAAAAATATACAACACACTGGTAAAAGTGAAAAGCATGTAGTAAAATTTAGTAAAATTTATTAAACTCCAATTCTATAATAGAATGCTGTAATGAATACTTAACCATAGTATAAGGTTAAAGGAAAAGAGAATTAAAAATGTCTGTATCTACTATATTTTGATAATGAATACAAATTATTAAAAAAGGAAATTATGACATCAAAAGTATAAAATGGGAGAGTATATGGATACATCATTTGTATGCAATCAAATTTAAGCTTCCATCAACATAAGATGTTATATTTATAATATGCTTAAAAGTAAGCATCATGGTAACAAAAAGAAAAAAAAAGAAAACTAGTAGATTCAAAAAGGTAAGAAGAAAATCATAGTACAACACTACAGAAAATCACCAATTCACCAATGCAGGTAGAAAGAGAGGATAAAAGGAATACTGGAACAGCAAAATGGCAAGAAAATAATAATTAAAAGGGCATTAATAACCCTTATATAGCAATAGTTACTCTAAATATAATGGATTAGTTTTCTAATCAAAAAACACAGATTAGCTGTATGATTAAAAAAAAAAAGATTCAAGTCTTTAAGTCTATTCTGTCTGCAAGAGACTCACTCCACTTTAATGGACAATATAGGGTCAAAGAAAAGAGATGAAAAAATATACCATACAAGTGAAAACCAAAAACACATGAAAATGGCTATATTTATGTCTGAAAAAATATACTTCAAGCCCCAATAGCAAAAGACTATTATATTGTCATTATAATGAAAATGGGGTTAACTCATCAAGAAGATATATCAGTGGTAAATATGAATAAACCTAACATTGGTGCACTTGCATATATTAAGCAAATACCAACTAATTTAAAGGAAACAATGGACAAAAATATAATAATAATAGGGGAATTCAATAGCCCACTTTCAGAAATGGATAGATCATTCAGACAGAAAACCAACAGGGAAACCTTGGACTTGAACCAAATGGATCTAAGAGATGTATATACAACATTCCACATAACAGGAACATAACACATATTCTTCTTAAGCACATATGGGACAATTTCCATATAGGTCATTTGGCCATAAAACCAGTCGATAAATTTAAGAAGATTAAAATAATACCTAGTATCTCATCTGAACACAATGCTAAGAAACTAGAATTCAACAACAAGAAGAAAACTAGGGAAAGTCCCAATGTAAAAAGAAACATCACATTCTGAAAAACCAAAGGGTCAAAATAAATCAAAAGGGAAATTTTAAAATATCTTGAAACAAGTGAGAATTAAAATGCAACACACCAAAACCTATAGGGTGCTGCAAAAGCAGTTCTTAGAGGGAAGTTTATAATGATTGAAGGATATATTAAGAAAAATGAAAAATCTCAAATATAAACCACACTTATTTTCAAGAAATTAGAAAATTGAAAGAACAAATTAAGCCCAAAAAAAGCAGAAGGAAGGAATCAAGTAAGATCAGAATGGAAATAAATTAGAGACCAGAAAAACAATAGAAGATCAACCAAAAACAAACAAACAAGAACAAACAAAAAAACACCTAAAATCTGATTTATTGAATAGACAGCAAAATTGACAAAACCGTAGGTAGATTAACTCAAAAAGTGTGTGTGTGTGTTGGGGGGGGGGGAGTCCAAATGGGTAAAACCAGAAGTGGAAAAGGAGAAATAACAACTGATTTCACATAAATACATAGGATTATGAGACAAACATGAACAATTACATGTCAACAAACAAGATAAACCAGAATAAAGGAATACATTCTTAGGTACATATAATCTACCAAGACTAAGTCATGAATAAATAGAAAATCTGAACACACCAATAGCAAGTAAGGGGATTAAAATAGCAGTCAAAAAAGTTTTTTAACACAAAAAAGCCCAGGAATAAATGTTTTCAATTATAGATTATTAAAAAAAAAAAAAAAAGATATGTCAATCCTTTCCAAATTTTTCTAAAAAAAATGAGGAGAAGGTAAATCCCATAATATCATATTGCAAGGCCAGTCCTATCTTGGTATCAATTCCAGATAAGAATATTATAAGAAAATAACAGAATAACATCCTTAATAAATCTGAATGCAAAAATTATCAATAAAGTCTTAGCAAATTGACTTCAGCATATTAAAATGATCATTCACCATGATCAAGCCAGATTTATCTCTGGAATCCAAAGAATGTTCAGCATTCATGTATCAGACAATGTGATGCATTTGTATAAATAGAATGAAAAATAGAATTCATATGATTATCTTAATAGATGAAGAAAAAATATATAAAATTCAACATATTTTCATGATAAAGAATCTCAACAGGTGGGATATACAAGGAAGATTCCTCAACATATAAAGGCTATCTTTGTCATAGCCACAGTGAACATTATACTCAGTGATGAAAGTTTGAAGTTTTCTCCAAGATTTAGAAAGACAAGGGTGTACACAATCACCACTCATATTTATCATAGTACTAGATATCCTAACTATAGCAATCAGGCAAACTAAAGAAATTAAAAAAAAAAAATCAAATTGGAAAGGAAGAAGTAGAATTATCATTATTTGCAGAAAATATGATATTTTATAATGGAATCCTAAAAGCTCAGCCAAGTATCTTTTGGAGTTAATCACAAATTTTATAAAGTGGTGGGATATAAAATCAACATAGAGAAATCAGTTGAATTTTATACAATAACATCAAAATATCTGAAAAATTAAAAAAAAATCTTACACATTCACAATGCCATCAAAACAACATAACACTTAGGATAAATTTAATCAAAGAGGAGAACTGAAAAACATACATCTTTGATGAAAGAAACAGAAGAAGACACGAATAGAAAGAGATCCCATATTCACGGATAGGAAGAATCAATGTGTTGTTGTTGTTTTTAATCTAATTTTTTAAATTTAATTTCTTTTCAGTGTAACAGATTTCATTGTTTATGCACCACACCCAGAGCTCCATGCAATATGTGCCCTCCATAATACCCACCACCAGGCTCCCCCAACCTCCCACTCCCCCACCCCTCCAAAACCCTCAGATTGTTTTTCAGAGTCCATAGTCTTTCATGGTTCATCTCCCCCTCCAATTTCCCTCAACTCCCTTCTCCTCTTCATCCCCCCATGTCCTCCATGTTATTTGTTATGCTCCACAAATAAGTGAAACCATATGATAATTGACTCTTTCTGCTTGACTTATTTCACTCAACATAATCTCTTCCAGTCCCATCCATGTTACTACAAAAGTTGGGTATTCATCCTTTCTGATGGAGGCATAATACTCTATAGTGCATATGGACCATATCTTCCTTATCCATTCGTCCATTGAAGGGCATCTTGGTTCTTTCCACAGGTAGGCGACCATGGCCATTGCTGCTATGAACATTGGGATACAGATGGCCCTTCTGTTCACTACATCTGTATCTTGGGGGTAAATACCCAGTACTGCAATTGCAGGGTCATAGGGAAACTCTATTTTTAATTTCTTAAGGAATCTCCACAGTGTTCTCCAAATTGGCTACACCAGCTTGCATTCCCACCAACAGTGGAAGAGGATTCCCTTTTCTCCACATCCTCTCCAACACACGTTGTTTCCTGTCTTGCTAATGTTGGCCATTCTAACTGGTGTAAGGCGGTATCTCAATGTGGTTTTAATTTGGATCTCCCTGATGGCTGGTGATGATGAGCATTTTTTCATGTGTCTGATAGCCATTTGTATGTCTTCATTGGAGAAGTGTCTGTTCATGTCTTCTGCCCATTTTTTGACATGATTGTCTGTTTTGTGTGTGTCAAATTTGAGAAGTTCTTTATAGATCCTGGATATCAACCTTTTGTCTGTACTGTCATTTGCAAATATCTTCTCCCATTCCGTGGGTTGCCTCTTTGTTTTGTTGACTGTTTCCTTTGCTGTGCAGAAGCTTTTGATTTTGATGAAGTCCCAAAAGTTTATTTTTGCTTTTGTTTCCTTTGCCTTTGGAGACATATCTTGAAAGAAGTTGCTGTGGCTGATATCGAAGAGGTTACTGCCTATGTTCTCCTCTAGGATTCTGATGGATTCCTGTCTCACATTAAGGTCTTTTATCCGTTCCAAGTTTATCTTTGTGTACAGTGTAAGAGAATGGTCGAATTTCATTCTTCTACATTTAACTGTCCAATTTTCCCAGCACCATTTATTGAAGAGACTATCTTTTTTCCACTGTATATTTTTTCCTGCTTTGTTGAAGATTACTTGACCATAGAGTTGAGGGTCCATATCTGGGCTCTCTACTCTGTTCCACTGGTCTATGTGTCTGTTTTTATGCCAGTACCATGCTGTCTTGGTGATCACAGCTTTGTAGTAAAGCTTGAAATCAGGCAATGTGATGCCCCCAGTTTTGTTTTTCTTTTTCAACATTTCCTTAGCAATTCGGGCTTTATTCTGATTCCATACAAATTTTAGGATTACTTGCTCCAGCTCTTTGAAAAATACCGGTGGAATTTTTATCGGAATGGCATTAAAAGTATAGATTGCTCTAGGCAGTATAAACATTTTAACAATGTTTATTCTTCCAATCCAAGAGCATGGAATGGTCTCCCATCTTTTTGTGACTTCTTCAATTTCTTTCATGAGTGTTCTATAGTTCCTCGAGTACAGATCCCTTACCTCTTTGGCTAGGTTTATTCCCAGGTATCTTATGGTTCTTGGTGCTATAGTAAATGGAATCGATTCTCTAATTTCCCTTTCTGTGTTTTCATTGTTAGTGTATAAGAAAGCAACTGATTTCTGTACATTGACTTTGTATCCTGCCACATTACTGAACTGTATGAGTTCTAGTAGTTTGGGGGTGGAGTCTTTTTGGGTTTTCACAAAAAGTATCATGTCATCCTCGAAAAGAGAGAATTTGACTTCCTCATTGCCAATTCGGATACCTTTTATTTCTCATTGTTTTCTGATTGCTATTGCTAGGACTTCTAATACTATGTTGAACAAGAGTAGTGAGAGTGGGCATCCTGTCGTGTTCCTGATCTAAACGGGAAGGCTCTGAGCTTTTTCCCATTGAGGATGATATTTGCTGTCGGTTTTTCATAGATAGATTTGATGAAGTTCAGGAATGTTCCCTCTATCCCTATACTTTGAAGCGTTTTAGTCAGGAACAGATGCTGGATTTTGTAAAATGCTTTTTCTTCATCACTTCAGAAGACCATGTGGTTCTTCTCTCTTCTCTTATTGATTATCACATTGATTGATTTGCGAATGTTGAACCATCCTTGCAACCCAGGGATGAATCCCACCTGGTCATGGTGGATAATCTTTTTAATGTGCTGTTGGATCCTATTTGTTAGGATCTTGTTGAAAATATTAGCATTCATATTCATCAGTGATATTGGTCTGAAATTCTCCTTTTTGGTGGGGATTTGCCTGGTTTGGGGATCAAGGTAATGCTGGCTTCATAAAAAAAGAGTCTGGAAGTTTTCCTTCTGCTTCAATTTTTTGAAACAGCTTCAGAATAGGTGTTATTCTTTGAAAGTTTGGTAGAATTCCCCAGGGAATCCATCAGGTCCCGGGCTTTTGTTTTTTGGAAGGTTTTTGAACACTGCTTCAATCTCGTTACTAGATATCGGTCTATTCAGGTTGTCAATTTCTTCCTGGTTCAATTTTGGAAGTTTATAATTTTCCAGGAATGCATCCATTTCATCTAGGTTGCTTAATTTATTGGCATATAACTGTTGATAATAATTTCTGATAATTGTTTCTATTTTCTTGGTGTTAGTTGTGATCTCTCAATAATTTCTGATAATTGTTTCTATTTTCTTGGTGTTAGTTGTGATCTCTCCCTTTTCATTCATAATTTTATTAATTTGGGCCTTCTCTCTTTTCTTTTGGATTAGTTTGGCCAATGGTTTATCGATCTTACTGATTTTTCAAAAAAATCAGCTTCTAGTTTCATTGAAGCATTCTACTGTATCTCTAGTTTCTATCTCATTGATCTCTGCTCTAATCTTGATTATTTCCCTTCTTGTGTGTGGCATAATTTGTTGTTGATTCTCCAGTTCTTTAAGGTGTAGAGACAGCTGGTGTATTCTGGATATTTCAATTTTTTTGAGGGAGGCTTGGATGGCTATGTATTTCCCCCTTAGGACTGCCTTTGCTGTATCCCATAGGTTTTGGATCAAAGTGTCTTCATTCTCATTAGTTTCCATGAACCGTGTATGTTCTTCTTTGATCTCCTGGCTGGTCCAAGCATTCTTAAGCAAGGTGGTCTTTAGCTTCCAGGTGTTTGAGTTCCTTCCAAACTTTTCCTTGTGGTTGAGCTCCAGTTTCAAAGCATTGTGATCTGAGAATATACAAGGAATAATCTCAGTCTTTTGGTATCAGTTGAGTCCTGATTTGTGACCCAGTATGTGGTCTATTATGGAGAAGGTTCCATGTGCACTCGAGAAGAATGAGTATTCTGTTGTTTTAGGGTAGAATGTTTTATATATATATCTATGAGGTCCATCTGGTCCAATGTGTCATTCAATGCTCTTGTTTCTTTATTGATTTTCTGCTTGGATGATCTATCTATTACTGAGAGTGGGGTGTTAAGATCTCCTACTATTAATGTATTCATATCAATATGACTCTTTATCTTGATTAACAGTTTTCTTATGTAATTGGCTGCTCCCCTATTGGGGGCATAAATATTTATAATTTTTAGGTCTTTTCAGTGGATAGTCCCTTTAAGAATTATGTAGTATCCTTCTGTATCTCTGACTACAGTCTTTAGTTTAAAATCTAATTTATATGATATGAGAATTGCTACCCCAGCTTTTTTTTTTTTTTTTTTTTTTTTTTTTTGAGGCCCATTGGCATGAAAGATGCTTCTCCATCCCTTCACTTTCAGTCTGGGTGTATCCTTAGGTTCCACATGGGTCTCTTGTAGAGAACATATGGATGGGTTCTGTCGTTTTATCCAATCTTCAGCCCTGTGTCGTTTTATGGGTGCATTTAGACCATTCACATTGAGAGTGATTATTGAGAGTCCATTTTTATTGACATCGTGTTACCTGTGAAGTCTTTGTTTCTATAGATTGTCTCCATATATTTCTGTTCAACAATATTCTTAGGATTTTTCCTCTTTTATATAACCCTCCTTAATATTTCCTGCAGTGTCAGCTTGGTGGTTGTATATTCTTTTAAACCTGGCCGGTCTTGGAAGCTCTTTATCTCTCCATCCATTTTTAATGTCAGTCTTGCTGGATAAAGTATTCTTGGTTGCATGTTCTTCTCATTTAGTGCCCTGAATACATCTTGCCATCCCTTTCTGGCTTGCCAGGTTTCTGTGGACAGGTCTGATGTTATTCTGATAGGCTTTCCTCTGTAAGTAGAGAATTTCTTTGTTCTAGCTGCTTTCAAGAGCTCCTGTCTATAATTATGACTCATCATGTTCACTATCCCCTGTCTTGAAGTGTTTTAGATTTTATGATCTTGGGGGGATACCGTTCTGCCTCTAGTACATGAATGCTGGGTCCATTCACTAGACTGGGAAAATTTTCATGGACAATTTGTTCAACTATATCTTCTAGTTTTCTTTCTTTCTCCACCCCCTCAGGGATTCCAGTAATTCTGATGTTGGAACCTTTCATGGCATCATTTATTTCCCTAATTCTGTTTTCGTGGCTTCTAAACTGTTTGTTCCAGCCTTCCTCCTGATCCTTTTTCTCTATCTGCTTGTCCTCTAGATCACTAATTCTATCTTCTGTCTCAGTTACCCTAGCTTTTAGAGAATTTAGATTAGATTGGAACTCATTGAGAACATTGTGAACATCATCCCTGGAAGCTTTCACTTCTGCCCTAATCAATTCCATTTTGTCATCCATGGCTTTCTCCAACCTAGCTATTGCCTGGATAATTGCTAGCCTGAATTCCCTTTCCAAAATATTGTCTATGTCCATACTCATTAGCTCTCTTGCAGAAGGCCCAGTCTCTGAATTTTTCTTCTATTGGGCATTCCTCCTCCTAGTATTTTGGTGAGAGATGGCTGAACAGATGTGTAGCTGAATGTATTGACCATGGTGCAGGCAAGGTGCACCCTGGAACGCTTCTGAGCAGTCAAAAGTCCCTTCCAAAAAGAAAAAAAAAAGAAAAAAGAAAAGAAAAAGAGATAGATAGGGTAAAAAAAAAAAAAAGAAAGAAGAAGAAGAAGAAAAGAAAAAGTCCAGCCCAAATGGTCCCCAAGGTAAGATTTATGAAGTATACAAACAAAAACAGACAAACAAAAAGACTGACAAAAGTAGATGACAAGAGAAAAAATAAATAAATATATAAAAACAAACAAACAAAAAAGAACCTCGTCAAAAAGAACCCCAAGTATAAGATTTATATACTATCAGGACAAAAACAAATACACAGAAACACTGGTGGAAGAATAAGATGGGAGAGTGGTTATAAATCCTCAGTGTGGGCGAGGAAGGTTATTTTGATTCTTCCTGGATGTATCTTATTATCTTTGTTAAAGAACTCAACTTTCCTAAGATAAAAGGGGATTAAAACTGGTTTACCTATACGGGTAACATTGAGTGGGGAAAGGGGGTTATCTTGGAGCTTAACTCTATATGAATATTTTAAAAAAGAAAAAAAGGAATAAACTAAAATAAACTAAAATTAAATTAAAAAATAGAAAAGCAAAAGAAAAACACAGGTATATG
>NW_022631139.1:1496836-1555800 GCF_010015895.1 Lontra canadensis
TATATATATATATATATATATATATATATATAATAAACCATAATTGTGGGAAAAAAATTAAAAATAAAAGTTGTATCTATGAAGTAGTGGTGATTGTCCTCTTGGTTTTATTTTTATTTATTTATTTATTTATTTTTTTGGTTGGTTTTCTGGGGGAGGGACCTGCTGCATGGGTTTTTAGGCAATGTCCCTAGAGTTAAGTCCTCCTGCCCCCATCAAGGGGGTGGGCTCTGAGGAAACCAGTTTTTCAGGCTTTTGTTCTCTTGAGGCTTTTTTGTTTGTTCATTCATTTGTTTTCTCTCCCCTTGGCAGCTTTTGATGGTTTTTGGAGGTTTAGAGGAAAGCAAACTGCACCCAGACTTCCCTCTCAGAGAGAAGCCTCATTCTGTTCCCCTCTGGGTGCTCCAGAGCACATAAATTCCCCCTGAGCTGTTGGCAGAGCACGTTCCCAGTCATGGTCTCTGGGGTCACAGGAACTCCTCCTTGTACCCAAAACCATGACAGCCACAGCTGTTCAGGAAGCTCCAGGCTGCCAGAGAGGTCCCAAGCAGGGATAGTGTCCTGAGATTTTCCCGCTGGCCTGGGCTGGGAGTGCTCAGACTCTCCAGGGTCTGAGAGAGCACCGGCTGGAGCCTGCACACACCTCTCTCAAGGGGGGCATGTGGGGCGTGAATCAGACTCTGGTTGTGCACATGGAGAGTGCAAAAGGCTGTGGTTTCTGCTGGCTGGAGACTGCATGCATCTCTTGGGGGGGGTGACTCAGACTCTGGTTGCACAGTGTGCTCTTGGAGAGTGCAAAAGACTGTGGTTTTGCCAGCTGGCAAGGCTCCCTCACCCTCATAGGAGCCACTGCCCAGACCCCCTTAGGCATGCTAGTGGCTCAGGGACCAAGACCTGGCTTCTTCGCTGCACTCTCTTGCTCAGCGCCAGGGGTGGCTGTTCTAGGTTGGGGGCCTTAAGCCCCTGTCCCTAACTGCCCTGATTCCCACAATTTCCCCCCAGGATCCTTTTCCTCTTTTTGAGTGCTTTCAACCAGACTTCAAGTTAATGCTGGTGCCCAGTTGCAGGGCACTCTTGTATTGGGGTATTACTTTCCAATGGACACTTCTGGTGGCTCTCTCCCCCTTTTGTTTATCTTCCAATATCAGTCTGATGTTCCCGCTCTGCTTTACCTGCCCACTGGTGTCTTCTGTCCCCATAGAGATCCAGAAGTGTATAATTCTAATCTCAGGCTGATTTCATGGGTGGTCAGAGTTCTTTGGTAGGTAATCAGCTCACTTTAGGGTACAGGTTGAAACGGCACCTCCTCCTACTTCCCCGCCATCTTGTCCCTCCTTTTGAAAAGGCAGAATCAATGTTTTTAAAACATCTGTACTATCCAAAGCCATCATTAGATGCAATGTAATTTCTATCAAAATTACAATGATATTTTTCACAGAACTAGGTGAAAAAAATCTAAAATTTGTATGGAACCAAAACAACCACAAAGAGCTAAAAAAAAAAAAAAAAAAAAAACCCAGAAAGAAGAAAGACTAAGGTATCACACTACCTGATTCCAATCCATGCTACAATATTAGATCATCAAAACAGTATGATACAGACATAAAAATAGACACCTAGCCCAATGGAGCAGAATAGAGCCCAAATAAACCACCTCATATATGGTCAACAGATATTGACAAGAGAGCCAAGAAAAGTCAATTGGGAAAGGATAGTGTCTTTAGGAAACTGTTTTGAGAAAAGTGAAAAAGTGTATGTAAAAAATAAAACTAGGTCACTGTCTTGTTCCATACATAAATATTCAACCCAAAATGTTTTCAAGATCTGACCGTAAGAATGGAAACTATAAAATCTCTCAAAGAAAACATATGGAGTAAGCTCTTTGATCTGTCTTGGCAATTTAAAAAAAAAAAATTGATATCAAATGCAGAAGCAATAAAAGCAAAAATGAGTGGGCAAGTCTACATAAAACTAAGCTCTCTGCAGTAAAGGAAACCATCAAATATGGAAAGGCATCTTATGGAATATAAGAAAATATTTTCAAGTTTTATACCTAATCATAGTTAATATCTAAAATATATTAAGAGAGCAAGATGATAGAGGAATAGGAGTCCTAAATTTAGTCTGATCCCAGGAATTCAGCTAGTTATCAAACCATTATAATACGTACAAACTCAATCAGAGATTGAAGGAAAGAAGAGCAGCAATTCTATGAAGGGAAAAATGACCACTTTCTGTAAGTCATGTTCTATCCCTTCATTGTATTTAAACTTATTATTATTAATTTTTGTATATATAAATAGCTTTTTCTCTCTTGAAAACTTTGAAATACAGTTTGTTCTAACACACCAAAATATACTTAAAATCTAGTGTATTGCTTTGTTCTAGTCTCCTGCCTGATCACATCTCACCATTCTTTTTTCTTTTTGTAGTTTTTTCTTTATTTTTTCAACCAACTTCTTATCTTACCAATTCCTTTTTAAAAATCTTTTCTTTTTAATTTTTATCTTTAGAGTCATATTCCTTCTGTTCATTGTATTTGCTGTTATTTTTGTGTATATATATAAGTTTTACTTTCTTTAAAATTTTGGGAGACAGTTTTTTCTAACAGACAAAATTATACCCAAAATCTAACAGACAAAAATACACCCCAAATCTAGTGTATGGTTCTGTTCTGTTCTTCTATTCTCCAGTCTGATCATATTCTTTTTTTTTTTTCCTCTTTCTTTTCCCCCTGGTTTAAGTGTCTCTTCTGATCTGTTTGGTGTATATTTTACTCGGGATGTTGTCACCCTTTTAACATTTTGTTCTTTCATTTATCTATTCTTCTCTAGACAAAATGACAAAATGGAAAAACTCACCTCAAAAACAAGCAAGCAAAACAAAACAAAACAAAACTATGATAACAACGACAACAACAAAAACAAAACAAAACAGACAAACAAAACAAAACAACAAAACCAAGAGGCAGTACAGGCTACCAGGGACCTAATCAATACAGATATTTGTAAGATGTTAGAACGAGAGTTCAGAAAGAGGATTATAAAGATACTAGCTGGGCATGAAACAATAACAACAACAATAACAACATTGAAGATACAAGAGAATCCCTTTCTGGAGAAATAAAAGAACTAAAATCTAACCAAGTCAAAATAAAAAAGGCTATTAATGAGATGCAATTAAAATTGGAGGCTCTAACAGCTAGGATAAATGAGGCAGAAGAGAGAATTAGTAGTATAAAAGACCAAATGATGGAGAATAAGGAAGATGAGAAAAAGAGAGCTAAACAACTACTGGATCACAAGGGGAGAATTTGAGAGATAAGTGATACCATAAAACAAAAAAAAAAAATAGAATAATTGAGACCCCAAAAGAAAGAAAGAGAAGGTCAAAAGGTATATTCAAGCAAATCATAGCTGAGAGCATTCCTAATTTGGGGAAGGAAGCAGGCATCAAAATCCAGGAGACACAGAGAATAATACTAGAGACATTTAACTACCAACACAGAACCAGGAAGAAATAGAAAACCTGAAGAGATACATAACCAGTAAGGAAATTGAAGGAGTAATCTAAAATCTCCCAACAAATAAGAGCCCAGGGCCAGACAGCTTTCGAGGGGAATTCTACCAAACATTTAAAGAAGTAATAACTATTCTGTTGAACCTGTTCCAAAAATAGAAATGGAAGGAAAACTTTCAAACTCATTTTACAAGGCCAGCATTACCTTGATCCCAAAACCAGACAAAGACCCCATCAAAAAGAAGAATTACAGACCAATATCCCTGATAAACATGCGTGCAAAAATTCTCACCAAAATACTAGCAAATAGGGTCCAATGGTACATTGAAAGGATTATTCACTACAACCAAGTGGAATTTATTCCTGGGCTGCAAGGCTGGTTCAACATCCACTAATCAATCAAATTGATTCAATATATTAACAAAATAAAGGGCAAGTACCATATGATACTCTCAATAGATGCAGAAAAAGCATTTGACAAAGTACAGCATCCTTTCTTGACCAAAACTCTTCAAAGTGTAGGGATAGAGGGCA
Organism: Lontra canadensis; assembly: GCF_010015895.1. Lineage (NCBI taxonomy): Eukaryota > Metazoa > Chordata > Mammalia > Carnivora > Mustelidae > Lontra > Lontra canadensis. Next base: position 1,500,890 of record NW_022631139.1, read on the forward strand.
CATATCTCAATATCCTCAAAGCCATTTATGAAAAACCCACAGCGAATATCATTCTCAATGGGGAAAAACTGAGAGCTTTTCCCCTAAGGTCAGGAACACAACAGGGATGTCCACTATCACCACTGCTGCTCAACATAGTACTAAAAGTCCCAGCCTCAGCAATCAGACAACAAAAAGAAATAAAAGGCCTCTGAATTGGCATTGAAGAAGTCAAACTCTCACTCTTTGCAGATGATATGATACTTTATGTGGAAAACCGAAAAGACCCCACCCCAAAACTGCTAGAACTCATACAGGAATTCAGTAATGTGTCAGGATAGAAAATCAATGCACAGAAATCCGTTGCGTTTGTATGCACCAATAACAACACAGAAGAAGGAGAAATTAAGGATTGGATCCCATTTTACAATTGCACCCCAAACCATAAGATACCTAGGAATAAATCTAACCAAAAAGGCAAAGAATCTGTACTCAGAAAACTATGAATACTTATGAAAGAAATTGAGGAAGACACAAAGAAATGGAAAAAAAAATATTCCACACTCAGGTTTTGGAAGAACAAATATTGTGAAAATGTCTAAGCTACCTAGAGCAATCTACACAATTAAAGCAATTCCTATCAAAATACCATCAACTTTTTTTGAAAGAAATTTTGACAAATAATCCTAAAATTTGTATGGAACCAGAAAAGGCCCCCAAAAGCCAGAGGAATATTGAAAAAGAAAACCAAAGCTGGTGGCATCACAGTTCTGGACTTCAAGCTCTACTATAAAGCTGTAATCATCAAGACAGTTCGGTACTGACACAAAAACAGACACATAGATCAATGGAACAGAATAGGGAGCCCAGAAATGGACCCTCAACTCTATGGTCAACTAATCTTCAACAAAGCAGAAAAGAATGTCCAGTGGAAAAATGACAGTCTCCTCAACAAATGGTGTTGGGGAAGTTGGAAACTGGGCCATTTCCTTAGACCACACCCAAAAATAGACTCTAAATGGATGAAAGACTTCAATGAGAGCCAGGAATCCCTCAAAATCCTTGAGGAGAACACAGGGAGAAACCTCTTTGACCTCAGCCACAACTTCTTCCTAGAAACATCACCAAAGGCAAGGGAAGCAAGGGCAAAAATGAGCAAGGGATGCAAGGGCAAAAAAAAAGCTTTTGCACAGCAAAGGAAACAGTCAACAAAATCAAAAGACAATGGACAGAATGGAGAAGATATTTGCAAATGACATATCGATAAAGGGTTAGTATCCCAAATCTATAAAGAACTTACTAAACTCAATGCCCAAAGAAAAAAATAATCCAATCAAGAAATGGACAGAAGGCATGAACAGACACTTCTTCAAAGAAGACACACAAGGGGCGCCTGGGTGGCTCTGTGGGTTAAACCCCCTGCCTTAGCTTGGGTCATGATCCCAGGGTCCTGTGATTGAGCCCCGCATCAGGCTGTCTGCTCGGCAGGGAGCCTGCTTTCCCCTCTCTCTCTGTACCTGCCTCTCTGCCTACTTGTGATCTCTGCCTGTCAAATAAATAAATAAAATCTTAAAAAAGAAGAAGAAGAAGAAGAAGAAGACACACAAATGGCCAACAGACACATGAAAATGTCTTCAACCTCAGTGGGCATCAAGAAATGTAAATCACAACCTGAATTAGACACCATTTCACACTAGTCAGAACTGCTAAAATTAACACGTCAGGAAATGACAGGTGTTGGCGAGGATGTAGAGAAAGGGGAACCCTCCTACACTGTTGGTGGGAAGGCAAGCAAATGCCGGCACTCTGGAAAACAGTATAGAGGGTGCCTGGGTGGCTCAGTTGGTTAGGCAACTGCCTTCAGTTCAGGATCAAGTCCCACATCAGGTTCCCTGCTGAGCAGGCTCCCTGCTCAGCAGGGAACCTGCTTCTCTCTCTGACCTTCTCCCCTCTCATGCTCTCTGCCTCTCATTTTCTCTCTCTCACATAAATAAATAAAATATTTGAAAAGAAATAGAAAACAGTATGAAGGTTCCTCAGAAAGTTGAAAATAGAGCTACCCTACAACATAGCAATTGCACTACTGGGTATTTACCCCAAAGATATAAGTTTAGTGAGCTGAAGGGACACATGTACCCCAATGTTTATTGCAACAATGTCCACAATAGGCAAACTATTTGTATGGCCCTGATGTCCATCAACAGATCAATGGATAAAGAAGAAGTGGTGTATATACACAATGGAATATTATGCAGCCATCAAAAAAATGAAATCTTACCATTTGCAATGATGTGGATGGAACTAGGGGGTATTCTGCTAAGTGAAATGAGTTAACCAGAGAAAGACAATTATCATACGATCTCACTGAGTTGAGGAATTTGAGAAACAAGATCATAGGGGAAGGGAGGGAAAAATGAAACCAGAGTGGGACACAAATCATAAGAGACTCTGAATCATAGGAAACAAACTAAGGTTTGCTGGTGTGGAGAGGGTTGGGAGTGATGGGGTGGCTGGGTGATGGACATTTTGGACAGTATGTGTTATGGAGTGTGCTGTGAATTGTGTAATACTGATGAATCACAGACCTGTACCCCTAAAACAAATAAAACATTATATGTTAATAAAAATAAGTTAAAATCACAAAAATATAATTTAATACCATTTTTAGTCCATCAAATTGATAAAAGCTTAGGTAGATTATGGAGCTGCTGATAATATTTTTACTTTTATTCATTGCTTGTGGAATTAACAATTGCCACAATGTTTTAAGGATTATCTCACAGTACCCAAATTGATAATAATTATCAATAATTGTCAATAATAATTATCAATAGTAATAACAACAATAACAATAATAATATGCTTTGACATGAGAATCATAGGTGTATGGATTAATTTTAAATAAATAAAAGGCCACATTAAATATATATGAATATACATACAGTTATTTTTTTAAAAAATATTTATTTATTTGACAGAGAGATAGCAAAAGCAGGAATACAAGCAGGGGCAGTGGGAGAGGGAGAAGCAGGCTTCCCAGTGAGCAAGGAATCCAATGTGAGGCTCAATCCAGGGACCTTGGGATCATGACCTGACCCTAAGGCAGATGCTTAACGACTGAGCCACCCCGGCACCCCTACAGTTTTTTGTTTGTTTTTTTGTTTGTTTGTTTTTTAGATTTTATTTATTTATTTGACAGACAGAGATTACAAGCAGGCAGAGAAGTAGGTGGGGGGGGGAAGCAGGCTCCCTGCCGAGCAGAGAGCCCAATGCGGGGCTTGATCCCAGGACCCTGAGATCATGACCTGAGCCGAAGGCAGAGGCTTTAACCCATTAAGCCACCGAGGTGCCCCTGTTTTTTTAATTGCAAAATTGTTTGAGTGACAAAAACAAACAAAAATCTAAAAAATCTGAATATCCAACTATCTGATCTCTTATATAATAAAGTTAAGATACATCTGTAGTTATCACCTTATATAACTTCCCCTGTTGTATCACTAAGTAGAACAATTAGGCAATGGTAGTATTTAGCAATACAACCCTGTGTTAGAAAATAAAAACAGCATAAGGTTAGATGAAAGTTAGTAGATACACAAATTGTTCATTGTTATCTTGAAGAAAGGTAGGATTATTGATTTTTTTTTCCTCTGTGTTTAAAATTTCTATAATAAGCTTGATTTATTTTATTTAAAAATAATTTATAAAAAAATGGATGTGCAAACTTATGTTATGCACAATGTGCATTCAAATTGGATGCAAACTAAGTCCAGATCTCTTACCTCCTAGTGTACTGTATTTTCCTAGATACTCACTTTTTCCATCCTATTGTTGTATGTAATTAAATACTAAGAAATTTCCACTTCAAAAAGCATGTTTCATGTATCAATTTTTTAATAACTCATAAAGTCTGGGGATAGTGTTTGTTTGTCAGGGAATAATTTATGCATCCATCAAGGAAAGAATTCATTTATCTGTGAAATATGTAGAACAAAATTTGGAAAATATGAATAGACAAGAATAACCTCTAAGGATGCTGGAAAAACTCTGTTATAGCTCAGATTCTCAACCTTGTGTATTTCATTCCTAAGACAATCCTTGAACTGCTTCATAGAAACTGAGTATTTATGATTGCTCAATAGAATTAATAACTTGTATTATATTTATGAAGAATGATGGCTATTAAGACAGAGCTTAATGTCTATTTATAAAGAAAAACCTTGAATGAAGCAAGGAAGACTGAAAATGAAACTGGTGAAACAAGAGCTGAAGAGTCAACTAAAGAAATAATAACCCTATGAAGGTTCAGATGTAGAAACATGGGCAAAGGTTAAGAGGAAATTTAAGATGCATCTCTAGTTTCTGCTCTCAATCCCAGGTTATAGTCTTCCTCCAGTTAGCATGGAAAAATGGAAGAGAATGGGATGGTTCAATGAATGGGGTCATTACCCACACACAATCTTTGCAAGCCAGAATAATCAAATGGCAAATAAAATAGAATGTACACACACTTAGAGTATTTCCCTGGTGCTCCCTAGAAGGTAATGACTTGTGTGAATGGAGCTGCAACAAAATGAAAGTCAGTTCATGGCTACTGAGGGAAGACATACAAATACAGGAAATGGACAATAAAATACTTTTAAAAAGTAAAATAAAAAAATAAAAGTGTCATGCTTAGAAATTTTTAGTGAAGTAACCCTGAAAGTGAGTTACAAATATATTCATAGAAATTTATGAAAAATATAAATATATATATATATAATAATGTAAAAAGATTTTTTAAGAATGAAGAATGCTTACAATCAGAAATTAGTGTCATATACTATGCCAATAGACAGAAAAAACAAGACTCCAACATCATCTCACAGTTCAGAAAAGTATTTTGCTAAAATAAACAATCACTCAGGATGAAAATTTTTAGGAGATAATGAATAAATATTATCTTCTTAATTTGATCAATTATATCTCTCAAAAATTTATAGCGATCATCATAGTTCACAATGAGACTTTAAAATAATTTCCCATAGGATCAGGAACATGACTAGAGTCATGACTATCATGACTTCTATTAAACATTCTTCAAAGGGAACTGACTAATGGGATGGAAAGGAATGAAATTAAGGAACAAACAGAGGGAGAGAGAGATAGAGAGGGAAGAGAAAGGTGTACTGGGTTTCTGTTGGAAGTCCAGCAAACAGATTACTATCATTCTCTTGATAGTAGCCCAGGGGTCAATTATCCCTGTGCCACCATGTTCAAGGGTAGAATTCTAAATTTTAAACTGGATTTCCATATTATTATAAAAGTGTGCTATTGGAAGTTGGAGATAGAATATATTTTCCTTAACATTTTATTTAATAACAATTTAATTTATAACTCTTAAATATTTGGACATAGGATATGTCACCCTTCATTTACACAATCGTCATAGGGCCCACTATTGTTTGTATTGAGCACTTTGCGCATTTTTTAACACCGCTAAATAAAAAAGAATAGAAAAAAAGAACTAACAGTTATCTGTAATAAATTATTCACAATCCATAGGGCAGACAAAATGGTGTATGTAAAAGTACATATATTCATTACACAGTAGTTTGTAAAATTATGAGAAAAAGAGAGATACATGTAGGAAAAATGGCAGAGTTTGGGAGCAGACAATGCATAAGAGAAAAAAAATCCAAATTACCAGCACCCAATTAGCCCTGGCAAGGAGTCAGAGAGATGGTTGCTTTTATATGTATTGCATATAGTGGAATGGTAGATTTCTACAGTAATTTTTGGAAAGAAATCTGTCAATATATATTAAAATTTAAGTACACATAACTTTTGAGCTAGTAATCTTACTTGTGTGGATTTCTTTTTAGGACATTTAGAAGTGAAGGCATTGGTAAGTACAGGTTTATGTACAAACATGTCCAGTACAGTATTATTTGCAGTGACAAAAATGAACGAACAAAAAAACAAAAACAAAAACAAAAAACCTTGGAAACAATTGCGAATAACTATTAGGAGAATAAATATGGTGAATCCATATTATTAAATACAAGATAGCATTATTTCAAAGGACATGTCAAATCTTCCTTAATTAACATGAGGAAAGCTTGAGTAAGAAAATCAAGGAATGAAGGAATGCACCAATGCGTATTCTCTTTCTTGTGTGCTCATGTTGTCATGTTTCTACAAACACAGAAAAATGTGTGCAGATATATGAACTAGGTTGTTAATTATCTTAGAGGTGGCACAAGAGAATGGAGGCCCCATATTGTTAGTAAAAATCTAAACTGTTACATTTCTTTTAGAGAATATTTTAAGAAAACATTCTTAGAGCAATAAATATGTACATACAACCTAACTCTATATCTGAGAATTTATCCTAAATAAATAAATACATAACTAGTTTATGCACATAAAATATATTTATTGCAAGATGAGATCCAATAACAAATTAAAAATACTAGAAGAAGGATTAAAAATATACAGTCATGGAGGAAGGATAAGTACACTACTGTAGTGTTATTAGCCTATGATCCTATCAAAACAATATACATATATAATGATATAAGACTATGAAGTGATATTTAAAAAATAGTCAAGTTAAAATAAGGCCTCAAATCAAGAATACCATGGAATTATGTAAAGATATGATTAAAATAAACATCAATTTGTAAAACTATGATTAATGATTAGAAGAATTTATTAAGGAAGGCATTTCTTTCCATTGTGACTTTGACTAAATGAATATTATAGAATACAAATTGAATTAAAAGACTCAATAGAGTTTTTTGATTGCCTGTTTGGTATCACATATTTTATTGAAATACAGTGGTGAAAATGGCATATCTAGGCTCTGTCCTTGTAGGGCTTATATAGACAGAAAGTCTGGAGTCACACAAATAATTATATGTATAACTAAAAACTTGAAATTGGAATAAATGCTATTGAAGGAAAGCATAGAGTCTTTGAAAGTGATGCCATAGGTCTGGATCACCTTCCAGAGGCAGTGATAAAATCTGAAGGACCAGGCGGGTTGTCCAGGTGCTGGGCAAGAGCTCAGGGGGAGATAACATGAATATAATAACACATTCCAGGCAGATTAGGCAAAGGCTCTAAAGACAGAGACACAGAAACAGAGAAAGAGACAGGGGAGAGGGAGAAAGACAGAATATGATGGTAACATTGTAGCTGTGTCACCCAAAAACCCACAACATGTTGTATCTTTTTGTTTAAGATAGTAAAGAATATTATATTATATCTCATTTTGGACACATTTTTCTCTAGTTTGGTAGCAGTTTCTCAGCCAAATCAGGAAGATATGGTAAAATTCATTGGTTGTAGTTTAGATACTGTTTTGCTCTATGATCTTGACTAGGTTAGTTCTGTATGACATTATATACCCATCATATCATACCATATATATGTTTATGAGAATAGATGTACAGAGTTCATTTAGTTCGGAAGTGGATACAGGAACTGGGAACATACATGTGTACACAATGTACATGCTTCATTCTGAAAAAGAAAACCCAAACATTTCCAGCAGCTTATTTCTTCCTTAAGCAAATGCTCCCCAAGGTAGAGGCAACTACCTTCCTGTACTAATAATCAGACACCCAGTGGGAGAAATATAGTGTTAAAGGTTCATTGGACCACCATCAGTTCCTACTCTGAGTTGGCTCTTCCCATAAGATAAGAACTGCAAATATCCCACTCAACTCTGCATTATTTAGGAAATTACTTCATCCCAGCAGTCACCATTAGCTGCATTTGGGGAATGAATCAGATGTAGTGTAAGCTACTTTGGAATTCCCAGAAGCTGCTTTGGAACTCAAGAAGGATTGCATTGCATAATTCTGCCAATGAAGACAGACACTTGGAAGCTTAAATAAAAGTTTAAAAGCAGGGTTCCCTTACAGTGTTCATGAAGTATCAAAATGTTGGAAAAATAGGAAAGTTTTTCCAATAACAGTTTTTAGTTTGTTTTAATTCTTGTGTAGAGAAATGAAGTGCAGGGTATAGAAAAGATTAGAAGACTTACAAGTCCCTCTTACCAGCCAAGTTTCAAAATTGCTAAGAGCCTCTATATTTTTCTTTGGAAAGTGGAGGTAATATTACCTTATAAGGTTATAGAGGTAACTGGCAATCCCCTGCACATATTCCTCAGGCCTGCTTTCAGCTGATCCGCAGTTTCTGAGCATGCCCTTAGCTTCCTCAGTGTCTCTGGGTAATATTCTTTGGCCTGGGGATTATGATTGACCTACATATATAGTACGATAGTCTTATAGGAGAGTTCACTCCTGAGGAGCAAACCTCAACTGATGAGGAATGGAAATTGGTAAACACAGTGAATAAGTACATGACCCTTGTAAGGACCTATTTAGCCAAAGTGACTCTATCCGGTTAAACAGTGATTTTGTTGTTTATTCAGTAAAACTTAAACTGTGCCTGCCCCTCTTCCCCCTAGGGGACTTACTTAAAAACAAGTCCTGTAAACCAGTCCCAGGTAACGAAGCCCAAATACAAGGGTGGGTCAGGCCAGGTGGAGGTATCCAATCAGTGGGGGCACATACTGTCTCCCTAGCTACCAAGGAGTATGGGCCCTGCCCTTCGGGCACCTTTTGGGTGCCAATTCTGACCAAGGTGATAGGCTAGTTCAAGTACCTACTATAGGGTAAATTGTAATTCAATTGATTCAATTGGTCACTTATGTGTGACCTAGCATGACTGTGTAGCTTTCTCTGTGTGTTATAATCTCATTGGCCACCTGTGTGTGGCCAGGCCCAACCACATGGCCTTTGCCCTTAAAAGCTAGTCTGTAAGGCAGAAAGAGGTTGCCTCTTTGCAAGAGATGGCCCCAGCCGGTCAGTTTGACTCTCAATGCTTGGCACAAAATAAAGCTTTGTTTGTTCTTCACTTTGTATCAGTCTCGCTCCTTTGATTAAGACCCAACAACCCTCCTTGTTCTTTATTGGACAAATTAAAAGTGAAGGGCACAGTTTCTCAGAGGTCGCTGATGAATCCACTCCTCATTGACAATAGTGGCAAATTATTGGCTTTTATCTCCTCCCTGTCTGATATCCCCATGTCCTCATAATGGTTTCTGGGATCATTGCTCAAATGGAGTACTTGTACCCACAACCTTATACAGAGTCTTTTCGGGAGGCAACTCAAACTAAGACATTTTCTTTTGGAATAAAATATTATATAATATATGTAGGACATGAAATTTTGCTCTGTTTGGTAAACACAAGAGGCCGTGTAACTGTTTTTTTTTTTGTTTTTTAAAGATTTTATTTATTTATTTTGACATAGCAAGAGAGGGAACACAAACAGGGGGAGTGGGAGAGGGAGAAGCAGACTCCCCACAGAGCGGGGAGCCTGATGCAGGGCCTGATCCCAGGACCCTGGGATCATGACCTGAGCCTAAGGTAGTCTTTGAACGACTGAACCACTCATGTGTCCAATGTAACTGTTCTTAATATCAGATGTTCTTGAAACTCAGAGTGTTTAGCAATAAACAAAGAAAGGAAACGGTCATATGAACCTCAAATATCCTATAGTACTTCTTCTATAGTAATAGATCCCTTAAATGTTGCTGGAAACATAACTGCCAAGAATAGGTACTACATTTCCCAACTTTACCTCAGTGGTGTGTGTCATACAATTACCAAGATACGTGGGCCTTGCTAAATGTAAGAAAGACAATCCCTTCAATAAATGGTGTTGGGAAAATTGGACAGCCACATGCGGAAGAATGAAAGTGGACTACTTTCTTACACTATACACAAAAATAAGCTCAAAATGGATGTAGCTTCTTGTATTGAAGGGAAAGAGTCCCGCCTTCCCTTTTTCTCTTCCCTTCTCTCAGAGGAATTTGGAAGCAATGGGGATTTTCTCTTGATCAGGCAGATAAGAGAATCGCTGTAGGGATGTTGAAGCAATAGGACAGTAAGAGCCTGGCTCATCAACACAGAGAAACTAGCACACCAAATTAATTTGTAAGTCTCTGCTGTTTTGAGTCTCAGTCACAACAGCTTACCCCATAATTTAGTGAACACTCATCAAAACCTTGATTGCAGACATTTAGTAATCTCAACATCTATGAGAATCCTTAACATATTGAATAGGTGGGAGAAATGCACATATAAAACAAAAAAGTATAGAAATGCATCTCTTTATGGATTTCTCTTATAAAATACAAAATATTTTGTGGGCATTTGCTCTGTTTTCCTATAACACAATGGCTCACCTGGAGATTAAAAAGTTTCAAAGTTGTGATTGCAGGCCCAGTTTTGATTGGTTTTCGTTAATGTTTATATTATAAACTGTATATTTGCAAAGTTAAAGTATTAAGTCTTTAATTAAGCTCCATTTCTGACATATGAACAGTATTATGGGCCTTCTGAATTCAAAAATATAAAAAATAAATAAATAAACAAAAACAAAACCCTAGGTTCTGTGTAAAATATTTTTTTAAAGGATTTGAGGTAAGGGAAATCTCTATAGACAAAACAAACAGATCAGAACAAATTATGAAAACATGACATTGGAAAAATGAGCCTTGATGCAAACTACAAGATGCAGAGAAACACTAAGGCCAAATGTTTGTGTCAGCACTGTGATCTGGTAAGTAAGCATTGGGCCAGAGATAAGGGGATTAAGGCTGGAAGCCTGAGGCCCAAGGAAAGAGATCACAGTGACCTCAGGTCAGTTTCATTTACTGATTTCCTAGTGCCCCACAGAGTCTAGACTCACTTATTTAGCTACTCAGGATTCCTGCAGATTAATATTGAGGAAATATGAGATGGAAAATGGAATAATCAGATCTAAAGGAAATAAACCACCATGAATAGGAGTCAGCAGTAAAAACTAAAGTCAGTGTCATAGAATCCAAAAGTCTTCAGATATTGGGGTTATTAGACACATTTTAAAAACCGGTTTATGACATTAACATGGTGATAAGCAACAGTTGCTTTAAATAGTAATGCAGATTTAACAAAGTAAAAGGAAAACATACACAATCAAAAATACAATGAATGGGCTAAATAGAAAATTAAACATGGCTTAATAACAAATAAAACACATAAGCAGAAATCCTAAAACTTTTGATCCTTGGTAGCTGATACTTTTTTTTTTTAAAGATTTTATTTACTTATTTGACACAGAGAGAGAGAGATCACTAGTAGACAGAGAGGCAGGCAGAGCGAGAGAGGGGTAAGCAGGCTCCCCAATAAGCAGAGACCCCGATGTGGGGCTCGATCCCAGGACCCTGAGACCAGGAGAGTCTTAGCCCACTGAGTCACCTAGGCACCCCTAGCTGATACATTTCTTAACACAGAAAAGTTGAAATAAGTTACAGACCAATTATTAAAACTTCAGCAAGGTAACTATATATAATAATAAACAATAACCTGTATTTCTATTTACCAGTAATTAAGATTTGGGAAAGATGATTTTTAAGATATTATTTACAATAGCAACAAAACTATGCAGTAATGAGGAATAAACTTAAGCAGATATGTACCAAAGAAACAGATAATTGTATTATTTTATTGAACAAAAAATGATAATAAACATTAAACAACTCAGAAAATTATTGCATCCTTTGATAAAATGATCCAATTCATCAATATGTCCACTCTCTTCAAGTTTATCCATAAATTTTGATACTTCTAAATTAACACTGTATCATTTTTGCAAGTGAATTGACAAACTGATTCTAAAATTTGTGTGGTGGACCAAAGTCCAAGAATAAGGTATTAGAGCCCACCTACTATATATTAAGACATATAAGGTTGTATTAAGATAATATAGACACAGAGATTGGCAAATGGAACAGAAAGAGAAATCAGGCTTAGACCTATAAATGATAAGGAAACATCAAGTGATGGAGAAGCCTGGGTAGACTAGTAAGGAAAAGAATGGCTATTCAATAAATGGTCTAGTTATTCACATGGAAAAATTAACTGGATCACAGTCTTATACTACACATATGATTAATTCTGGTGGGTTAAGATTTAAAATTTAAACACCAGACTTTGACATTTTTAAAGTCAGCATAGGAAACTATCTTTGCTGAGTAAAGAAATGTATTTTAAACAAGACATAGAAACCCTGGACACAAACAGGAAGATTGAGATTTAGGGTAGCAGTTAGATAAATCACCATAAGGCAATTAAAAATGGAAGCACTGAATTGGCAAAATACATCTACAATGATGTTCTTTTTGTCTCTGACATTTGATAACACAATACAAAATATGCAAATAATCCAATTAAAAAATAAGTAAAACGTTAGCAAGTATTTCACAGAGGGGGAAATGTAAAGGGCTCACAGACTTAAGAAAGTATGCTTATCTTGACTAATAATCAGAGAAATTGAATTAAGATCACAATTAGATATAATTTAATACCCACCAGATTGCTAACAATGATAAAGTCTAGCAACACCAAGTACAGAAAAGGATGCCTGTTAAAAATAATTTACGGGGGAAGAGTCAAGATGGCGGAGAAGTAGCAGGCTGAGACTACATAAAGTAGCAGGAGATCAGCTAGATAGCTTATCTAAGCATTGCAAACAACTACAAATCCAACAGGAGATCGAAGAGAAGAAGAACAGCAATATTAGAAACAGAAAATCAACCACTTTCTGAAAGGTAAGACTGGCGGAGAAGTGAATCTAAAGTGACGGGAAGATAGACCGTGGGGGGAGGGGCCAGCTCCTGGCAAGCGGCGGAGCAATGGAGAACAAAATCAGGACTTTTAAAAGTTTGTACCACTGAGGGACATCTCTCCAGAGGCTAAACCAGGGTGAAGCCCACATGGGGTCAGCGTGGTCCCAGGTCCCGCAGGGTCACAGAAGGATCAGGGGTGTCTGAGTGTCACAGAGCTTGCAGGTATTAGAATGGGGAAGCCAGCTACAGAGACAGAGCCAAGGAGTGAGCTCTCAGCTCGGGGTTACCTTGAACCAGTCGCAGGCTGGGTGAGATCGGAGCATGGCCAGAGGCCAGGGAGACAGAAGTGATTGGGCTCTATTTTCTAAGGGTGCACTGAGGAGTGGGGCCCGAGCTCTCAGCTCCTCCGAGCCGAAGACTGGGAAGCCACCATCTTCATTCCCATCCTCCAGAAATCTACAGAAAGCGTTCAGGGAAGAAAAGCTCCCGAAAGCCAACCCTTGCAGATTACTCAGCTTGGCCCCTGTTAAGGGCGGTGCAATTCCGCCTGGGACAAAGACACTTGAGAATCACTACAACAGCCCCCTCCCCCAGAAGATCAACAAGAAATTCAGCCAGACCAAGTTCACCTACCAAGGAGTGCAGGTTCAATACCAAGGAGAACAGCAGAATTCCAGAGGAGGAGAAAGCAAAGCACGGAAATCATGGCTTTCTCCCCATGATTCTTTAGTCTTTCAGTTAATTTAATTTTTTTTCAATTTTTTTTTCTTCTTTTGCTAATTTTTTTTAACTTTGACCCTTTTTTTTCAACGTTTTTTAACTAGTTTATCTAATATATATATTTTTTTCTTTTTTATATTTTTTCTTTATTTGTTTTCTTTTTTTAATTGTTTCTTTTTTTTTTCTCTGAACTACTTTTTATCCCCTTTCTCCACCCCCACAATTTGGGGTCTCTTCTGATTTGGTTAAAGCGTATTTTCTGGGGTTTTTGCCACCCTTTTAGTATTTTACTTGCTCCTTCATGCACGCTTATCTGGACAAAATCACAAGGCGGAAAAATTCAAAACAAAAAAAAGAACAAGAGGCAGTACCGAAGGCTAGGGACCTAATCAATACAGACATTGGTAATATGTCAGATCTAGAGTTCAGAATGATGATTCTCAAGGTTCTAGCTGGGCTCGAAAAAGGCATGGAAGATATTAGAGAAACACTCTTGGGAGATAAAAGCCCTTTCTGGAGAAATAAAAGAACTAAAATCTAACCAAGTTGAAATAAAAAAAAGCTATTAATGAGGTGCAATCAAAAATGGAGGCTCTCACTGCTAGGATAAATGAGGCAGAAGAAAGAATTAGCGATATAGAAGACCAAATGACAGAGAATAAAGAAGCTGAGCAAAGGAGGGACAAACAGCTACTGGACCACGAGGGGAGAATTCGAGAGATAAGTGACACCATAAGACGAAACAACATTAGAATAATTGGGATTCCAGAAGAAGAAGAAAGAGAGAGGGGAGCAGAAGGTATATTGGAGATAATTATTGGAGAGAATTTCCCTAATATGGCAAAGAGAACAAGCATCAAAATCCAGGAGGTGCAGAGAACCCCCCTCAAAATCAACAAGAATAGGTCCACACCCCGTCACCTAATAATAAAATATACAAGTCTTAGCAACAAAGAGAAAATCCTGAAAGCAGCCCGGGAAAAGAAGACTGTAACATACAATGGTAAAAATATTAGATTGGCAGCAGACTTATCCACAGAGACCTGGCAGGCCAGAAAAAACTGGCATGATATATTCAGAGCACTAAACGAGAAAAACATGCAGCCAAGAATACTATATCCAGCTGGGCTATCATTGAAAATAGAAGGAGAGATAAAAACCTTCCAGGACAAACAAAAACTGAAAGAATTTGCAAATACCAAACCAGCTCTACAGGAAATCTTGAAAGGGGTCCTCAAAGCAAAGAGAGACCCTAAAAGTAGTAGATCAGAAAGGAACAGAGACAATATACAGTAACAGTCACCTTACAGGCAATACAATGGCACTAAATTCATCTCTCTCAATAGTTACCCTGAATGTTAATGGGCTAAATGCCCCAATCAAAAGACACAGGGTATCAGAATGGATAAAAAAACAAAACCCATCTATATGTTGCCTACAAGAAACTCATTTTAAACCCGAAGACACGTCCAGATTTAAAGTGAAGGAGTGGAAAAGAATTTACCATGCTAATGGACATCAGAAGAAAGCAAGGGTGGCAATTCTTATATCAGATCAATTAGATTTTAAGCCAAAGACTATAATAAGAGATGAGGAAGGACACTATATCATAATCAAAGGATCTGTCCAACAAGAAGATCTAACAATTTTAAATATCTATGCCCCTAATGTGGGAGCAGCCAACTATTTAAACCAATTAATAACAAAATCAAAGAAACACATAAACAATAATACAATAACAGTAGGGGACTTTAACACTCCCCTCACCGAAATGGACAGATCATCCAAGCAAAAGATCAACCAGGAAATAAAGGCCTTAAATGACACACTGGACCAGATGGACATCACAGATATATTCAGAACATTTCATCCCAAAGCAACAGAATACACATGCTTCTCTAGTGCACATGGAACATTCTCCAGAATAGATCACATCCTGGGTCTTAAAGCAGGTCTCAACCGGTATCAAAAGATTGGGATCATTCCCTGCATATTTTCAGACCACAATGCTCTGAAGCTAGAACTCAATCACAAGAGGAAATTTAGAAAGAACGCAAATACATGGAGACTAAACAGAATCCTTCTAAAGAATGAATGGGTCAACCAGGAAATTAAAGAAGAATTGAAAATATTCATGGAAACAAATGATAATGAAAACACAATGGTTCAAAATCTGTGGGACACAGCAAAGGTAGTCCTGAGAGGAAAATATATAGTGGTATAAGCCTTTCTCAAGAAGAAAGAAAGGTCTCAAGTACACAACCTAACCCTACACTTAAAGGAGCTGGAGAAATTACAACAAAGAAACCGTAAACCCAGCAGGAGAAGAGAAATCATAAAGATCAGAGCAGAAATCAATGAAATAGAAACCAAAAAAAAAAAACAAAAAAAACACACAATAGAACAAATCAACAAAACTAGGAGCTGGTTCGTTGAAAGAATTAATAAGATTGATAAATCCCTGGCCAGACTTATCAAAAAAAAAAAGAGAAAGAACCTAAATAAATAAAATCATGAATGAAAGAGGAGAGATCACAACTAACACCAAAGAAATACAGACAATTATAAGATCCTACTATGAGCAACTCTACGCCAACAAATTTGACAATCTGGAAGAAATGGATGCATTCCTAGAGACATATAAACTACCACAACTGAACCAGGAAGAAATAGAAAGCCTGAACAGACCCATAACCAGTAAGATGATTGAAACAGTCATCAAAAATCTACAAACAAACAAAAGCCCAAGGCCAGATGGCTTCCCGGGGAAATTCTACCAAACATTTAAAGAAGAACTAATTCCTATTCTCCTGAAACTATTGCAAAAAATAGAAATGGAAGGAAAACTTCCAAACTCCTTTTATGAGGCCAGCATCACCTTGATCCCAAAACCAGAAAAGGATCCCATCAAAAAAGAGAACTACAGACCAATATCCTTGATGAACACAGATGCGAAAATTCTCACCAAAATACTAGCGTATAGGATCCAATGGTACATTAAAAGGATTATTCACCACGACCAAGTGGGATTTATTCTAGGGCTGCAAGGTTGGTTCAATATCCTCAAATCAATCAATGTGATAAAACACATGAATAAAAGAAAGAACAGGAAACATATGATACTCTCCATAGATGCTGAAAAAGCATTTGACAAAGTACAGCATCCCTTCCTGATGAAAACTCTTCAAAGCGCAGGGATAGAGGGCACATGCCTCAATATTATCAAAGCCATCTATGAAAAACCCACCGCGAATATCATTCTCAATGGAGAAATACTGAAAGCTTTTCCGCTAAGGTCAGGAACACGGCAGGGATGTCCATTATCACCACTGCTATTCAACATAGTACTAGAAGTCCTAGCCTCAGCAATCAGACAACAAAAGGAAATTAAAGGCATCCACATCAGCAAAGAAGAAGTCAAACTATCACTCTTTGCAGATGATATGATACTGTATGTGGAAAACCCAAAGACTCCACTCTAAAACTGCTAGAACTTGTACAGGAATTCAGTAAAGTGTCAGGATATAAAATCAATGCACAGAAATCAGTTGCATTTCTCTACACCAACAACAAGACAGAAGAAAGAGAAATTAAGGAGTCCATCCCATTTACAATTGCACCCAAAACTATAAGATACCTAGGAATAAACCTAACCAAAGAGACTAAGAATCTATACACGGAAAACTATAAAGTACTCATGAAAGAAATTGAGGAAGACACAAAGAAGTTGAAAAATGTTCTATGCTCCTGGTTTGGAAGAACAAATATTGTGAAAATGTCCATGCTACCTAAAGCAATCTACACATTTAATGCAATTCCTATCAAAGTACCATCCATTTTTTTTTCAAATAAATGGAACAAATAATCCTATAATTTATATGGAATCAGAAAAGACCTCGAATAGCCAAAGGAATATTGGAAAAGAAAGCCAACGTTGGTGGCATCACAATTCCAGACTTCAAGCTCTATTACAAAGCTGTCATCATCAAGACAGCATGGTACTAGCACAAAAACAGACACATAGATCAATGGAACAGAATAGAGAGCCCAGAAATAGACCTTCAACTCTATGGTCAACTAATCTTTGACAAAGCAGAAAGGAATGTCCAATGGAAAAAAAAAACAGCCTCTTTGATAAATGGTGTTGGGAAAATTGGACCGCCACATGCAGAAAAATGAAATTTGATCATTTCCTTACACCACACATGAAAATAGACTCCAAATGGATGAAGGACCTTAATGTGAGAAAGGAATCCATCAAAATCCTTGAGGAGAACACTGGCAGCAACCTCTTCGACCTCAGCCACAGCAACTTCTTCCTAGGAACATCACCAAAGATAAGGGAAGCAAGGGCGAAAATGAACTATTGGGATTTCATCAAGATCAAAAGCTTTTGCACAGCACAGGAAACAGTTAACAAAACCAAAAGACAACTGACAGAATGGGAGAAGATATTTGCAAATGACATATCAGATAAAGGGCTAGTGTCCAAAATCTATAAAGTACTTAACAAACTCAACACCCAAAGAACAAATAATCCAATCAAGAAATGGGCAGAAGACATGAACAGACATTTCTGCAAAGAAGACATCCAGATGGCCAACAGACACATAAAAAAGTGCTCCATATCACTCAGCATTAGGGAAATACAAATCAAAACCACAATGAGATATCACCTCACACCAGTCAGAATGGCTAAAATGAACAAGTCAGGAAATGACAGATGCTGATGAGCATGTGGAGAAAGGGGAACCCTCCTACACTGTTCGTGGGAATGCAAGCTGGTGCAGCCACTCTGCAAAACAGCATGGAGGTTCCTCAAAATGTTGAAAATAGAACTACCCTATGACCCAGCAATTTCACTACTGGGTATTTACCCTAAAGATACAAACGTAGTGTCCGAAAGGGCGCGTGCACCCGAATGTTTATAGCAGCAATATCTACAACAGCCAAACTATGGAAAGAACCTAGATGTCCATCAACAGATGAATGGATAAAGAAGAAGTGGTATATATACACAATGGAATACTATGCAGCCATCAAAGAAATGAAATCTTGCCATTTGCGACGACGTGGATGGAACTAGAGGGTATCATGCTTAGCGAAATAAGTCAATTGGAGAAAGACAACTATTATATGATCTCCCTGATATGAGGAAGTGGAGATGCAACATGGGGGGTTAAGGGGGCAGGAAAAGAATAAATGAAACAAGATGGGATTGGGAGGGAGACAAACCATAAGTGACTCTTAATCTCAGAAAACAAACTGAGGGTTGCTGGGGGGAGGGGTTTGGGAGAAGGGGGGTGGGGTTATGGACATTGGGGAGGGTATGTACTATGGTGAGTGCTGTGAAGGGTGTAAACCTGGCGATTCACAGACCTGTACCCCTGGGGATAAAAATACATTATATGTTTATAAAAAATAAAAAATAAAAAATAAATATAATAGACACACAAACACACAAAAATAATTTACATAAACTACTAGAAATTGTGTGTTGGTACAACCATTTTGGAAAATGACATTTTTTTACAACACTGCATAGTCACATCTATGTGCTCCTAACATTTTCACTCCTAAGTATTTATGTTAGAGTGCTCTTATGTATGTACATGGGGACAAGAAAGACTACAGCAACCTTTATCTATGAGTTTGCATGTGTGCTGTTTGTATACAAACAAAAAAATTGAAAACAATAAATGATTATTTCCAAAATAGTAGATGAAGTATGACATATTCATTCAGTGAAATACTACATAGAAATAAAATAGACTTCAGGTATGTATGGAATGTGCTGAAAGGTTGTTTTGCAAGCACACATTGAATGTCCCTGTTATTCACTATCTTGACAATGTAGAGATCCTGTCTTCTGTCTATATGCCCTTCAAGCAGGATAACATATTTAGTAGGGTAATAGAAAAACATGTTGTACAGCAGTCAAGGTCAGGGTCTGAAGGGGTGCACAACCTGGAGAATCTCCTTTGTAAGGAAGAATGCACAGATGGCAGGCATTTGTCTCCTTGGAATTTTGGTCATGCAAGGAGGGAGAGGTTACAGAGAATTGCTAGGCTAGTCACAACACCATAAGAGCTAACTGTGTGTAGATTCCAGCAGTGGACGCTTTGCCCAGTGGGCCGCTCCTGGATCCTCTGTACTTAAGTTACACCAATAAACCTGTGTCTGGATCACTGTCTCTGGGACATTTCTTCATTCTTATTGGGTTATCACCCATCCTTGGCTTAGAATCAGCTGGGGTGGATGTGGCTGCACAATGTACAAGCAATCGCTTGTAATAGGACTCTTAAAAACCATAGTCAAATCATGCCATTATTGTGAAACTAACAAACAATACTGAATAGTATGTTCTTTAGGCTATTAAAAATTCAAAAGAGGGGAGAAATATGCGTCTGCAAAGATGGAAACAGGCAAATGGGACAGAGGTGGATCGCACACTTAAAACTGTTTTGATACCATTCTACATCTTAATGTGTGTGGTGAATTCATGGATTTATTTTGTCTTTATACTTCCTATCTTAGATATGGATATACTACATATATCTTTCAGCATATAGTAAATGTAAGCTACACTTACAACACATTTTAATGAGATTCTGGAGTATCAACCTTTTGTGGCATGTAGTAGGACCTGGGAAAGAGCATTATTTCTTTTTACTACAGTCTCATTAATTGTAAAATGAAGATAATGTTACATTGCTGACTGGAAGGACAAGATGTGTATGCCTTTGCACATACGCTGAAAAAGGTGATAATCGTAATTGCATTAAAAAATGCCCTTTTTCCAGCTACTTTGCATCTCTTGGTGCACTGTCTTTCCACAGGCTAACATGATGAAGGGTTGATTAGAAGTGATAGCTAAAAATGGCACAGAAAAACAACAGCAACAACAACATACAAATGGAGTTTCTTTCCTTTTTTTCTTCTTTAAGAGATGAATTGTTTATATGTTTCCAGTGTTAATGATACCTGGATTTGTAATCCGTTGAGTTGAAAGACCATATATACAGGTATATACTAAATAGAAGAAGGGGGCTACATTGGTCATCTCAATAATCTCATTCCCTAGTAAAATGTCTGGTGTACTTATTTTTTTTTTCTTTATCTAAGAAGCATCTGTTAAGTATCTACTATATGCTCAGTGACATGTTAGGCACTTGGCAAGTAGTCAAACATCTTATTGAATAAATAAATGAATGAGTAGACCTTTGGTGTACCATGTAGCTAATGTTGGTAATTGAAACTTAACTCAGTTCAATGGAGGAGGTTTTATTAATTTTACATATGAATACATAAATTCTATAATGCAAAGTGATATAGAGAATATGATCTAAAATATATTTTACAGTGTACAGCTTTTATAGTATATTTTTTTCTATTTTACAAAATCTAGTTATTTAAAATACAGCAATTGAATTAAAATTGAAAGCAGGAAAGAAAATATATCCCAATACATAGAAACAATCTCTGTTACAATTTAAACTATTTTTCTTGTCCTTTTTTTTTTTTTTTAAATCTTATTTATTTTGTTTATTTGACAGAGAGACAGAGCCAGATAACACAAGCAAAGGCAATGGCAGAGAAAAAGGGAGAAATAGGCTCTGCATGGAGCAGAGAGCCCAATATGGGGCTTGATCCCAGGCCCTGGGATCATGATCTGAGCTGAAGGCAGATGCTTAACCATCTGAGCCACCCAGGCACCCCTTTTCTTATTTTCTTATATGCATAATATCATTTCATGGTTACCAACATAATATACACACATTTTATTCTTCAATTTCAATACCTCCATGCCTTTGTAGAAGGCATATTTTCTGTTAAATGAAGAATACTTCCAGGCATAGTAAAATGTACCCAGGTCTTAAAAAAATGGTATAAAATGATATAGTGCAATTTTTATATACCTCATAAGTTTTGAACATCTATAATAGAATGGATTTCCATCTCTTTTTCCTGACATAATTTCATACCTTTTTTGGATCAGGGGAATGGACTGATTAACTCATATAGTCCATAACAGCCTGAAGATTTTACAATGTCCAGAGCAACTGGAGTTTGTCACAGCACATTGATAAACAGAAATCCTCAAAACACAATGGTTATGTGATCTTAGACACATTTGGGAAATTCAAGCTGGCAGCAAGTTTTTAAAGAATGCCTAACCTTGGGTTTTAGGGCTTGGCAATCTTTTATTGAAGACTTCATTATGCCTAATATAAATGGATTAACATTAATGAAGATGAATAATGAGAAGAAATGTCGAAAACCATTTTATCGTTTTCTGGGGCAGGAATGGGAGCACAGTGATAACAAGGAGGATATATCAATGAGACCTAATTTGAACATGTGACAGTTTATAAATGAAGAGGAAAAATGCAGTGTTAACAGCTTATCCCTAAAAGACAGGCTAAGGTTTTCTTTTGATAGTACTTTTTTTCATTCTCCAAGTAAAAAGCAATTGTTCTGGGGTCTGTTCCCTTCCCCCAAATATTCTCTTAGTCTCTGTTGTTATATTCAAAATGCTGAATATAAAAAGAAGAGAAAAAACCACAATTCACATAATACCCCAAACTAATTTCATTTTGAGGGTGAACTGAATTGGAAAAATCTCATTTTCTTAAGGAAACTTTGTGTCTCATAAAGTCTTTATGTGCTTTGGAGGAACATGCCTTGCCCTAAGGAGATGCCTGTGCCTTGTTGTGGAGGCAGTAAGAAAGAAAGGAAAAGAATAAAGAAAACAGCCTTTCTACAAAGCGCAAAGGCCTAGACATTTTAATGCCATCATTTCCCCATTATTTCTTGGTTGATCAACCATTTTTCCCTAAGCAAACTCTCACTTATCTGCTTTTTTTGTGCTTCTGCCTATGCAAATTAGAACCTGCTTTTAATTATAAGGGGCCCCACTCTCAACACCTGATGATATTAGAGTGAAAATAGAAAGTGCATTAAGCAGCTTCAAGGGGATTTCATATGCACTGTAATGACCTTCCAATATGAATTCTTAGCAAGTAAAGAAGGATTTATATTTTTCATATTCTATAGGAAGTTGTTCTTTGTTATAAGATGTCACTTGCAATCTGTACTGACATTTGACTAGAGGTGTAAAAATGTCATATTTTACCATTGACAGATCCAGTCTGTACTCTCTTGTCACGGGATAAGGGGCTTTTTCATGCATATATATGACAGCTCGAGATGTTCTTTCAGTTGGGTTTTCTTTCCTTCAGTTATTAAATATTCAGGATGTTCATTATGCACCAGAGCCTGAATAATATAAGATTAGTGGGAAACCTTTGTAGGAGCTTTTATTATCATTATTAATATTAATTAATCATGTATGCTGCACTCACTTTTCTACTTCGCAAACTCAAATGTCAATTGAATAAGCAAACTTCCCCCCTCCCCACCCCAAACCTGCCCTGTTCTGGTAGGTAAGGACAAAAAAGCTTCAGAGTAAAAACAAGATTTTTTTTTTTTAATTTTCGTTTTTAAAACAATGAGAAGGACCAAGAGCCCAACTTCAAAATCTCTCCTGTTGAAGAGAACAATTTGGAAGATGGAAGCAAATTCCAAGAAGTGGAAAAAAAAAATTCCCTAAAGTAACACAGGTCAGAAATGAAGGAGGGAAAAATTGAAACCCAAAGCTATTATCCTCATGTTTTATTGAGATATAATTGACATGTAACCCAACAATTTAAACTTAATTCCAGGTACTTCTCTCTTTCACACTGACTTGATAGAGCTGAATAAATACCATTGTTGCATTAGCTACTCAATTACAACTGAGTTCTGGAATACCAGAAATCACATTCAATCTTTACTCAGGATCTAAACCATGGTTTTATCATACAATTCAAAATACCAATTATTTCCTTTAAATAGGATTAAATAATGTCTAACAGATGTGGTGTACTCTTCAGCTTGTCAATGTTCTCACATATATTTTTTCTACAGCATCTGCTGCATGCATGAATGAATAAATGAATGAATGTTTTATCATTTTATCCAAAATATCTTGTAGATTGTCTAATGCCTACAGATATGCAGTAAAGATTTTTGGAATAAATAAAAGATTACTTGTTGAAATGTAACTAATAACAAAGATGATAAAAGTAGTAAATGTTATAACTGTAACCCCTCTATTTTGCAGACTATACTGTCATGGAAAAGGTAGTGTCTTCAGAATCACACAGAGTCATTGACATTTGCTAGCATTGTGCCTTGACTATGCTATGTAATTAAAAGTCTGTTTCCTAATCAGCCTAATGGAGATTATAAAATCTATAAGACAGAGTTAATGAAAATATGAAATAGAATAATGCATGTAAGTTTCCTGGCACAGACAGTGCTCATATTAACTATTACGAATATATTTTGTTATGCCTGTCCCTTAAATGTTGACACACTTCAGCTTCATGCCAAGGGTCCTTGCTCTCTCTCAATGCACCCTCTGACCTTGGATCATTTCATCCATCTCATGTCTACAATGACCATCCTTCTGGTCATGGCTCCCTATTTCACTTCTGAATTTCATTTCTGTGTATTACACTTCTCTTTGGATGCCTTTCCTTGAATGTCCTAAACGAAAGTTAAACCTAGTTAGTATAACCTAGAGGTGAAGAATCTGTGTTTATCACAGTTAGTGTAAATATGCATGTGTGTTTCCATAAAAATGTTAATAAATTTTGAATGGGGTCCCATTCCCAACACAGATGGGAGTGTGCTATAATAAATGACATGTGCACCATATGTATAATTGTGACAAGAATTTGGAGAAGTCATTGTGAACTTAATACCTTTTTATTAGGTTGTTACAGAGATTAAATTGAGTTAATATGTGCAAAGTAATGAGAACTATGACTGGCACATTTTGAGGAGTGAATACATTTAAACTTGTATTATGACATCCAGAATCGAACTTATTCTATGCCTCCTCAAACTATTTCTCACATGTTCCTTAATCAGGTTTTTGATATCTACCATCTTGGTTTCCTAGAGCATGCATTGGAAGGTCCTCATCAGTGCTCCATTCCCACTAAACCCCACTCCTGTGCAACAACAACAGAACCAGGTCAAATCTACTTAATAGGGGTCCCTGGGTGGCTCAGTGGGTTAAAGCCTCTGCTTTCGGCTCAGGTCATGATCCCAGGGTCCTGGGATCGAGCCCCGCATCGGGCTCTCTGCTCAGCAGGGAACCTGCTTCCCTTCCTCTCTCTCTGCCTGCCTCTCTGCCTGTCAAATAAATAAATAAAATCTTTAAAAAAAAAACTACTTAATAAATATTTTTACTTAATGTTTTATGCGTTTAATATCCATGGCTATCCTTTCTCCATAATGACTCCTGTCTCTAAGTTCAGGTCACATTGCCATCATTTTAAAAAGCATATTTTAAAATTAAAAATGTTAGGTACATATGTGTTTAAAAAATCTGACAGAAAGTAAGAAAATATATTTCTTCAATCCCAGATCTTCAGTTTCACTTTCCAGAATCCACTCAAGCATTTCTGTGAATATTGTTCAACAGGTTATCTCTCTCTCTCTCTCTCTCTCTCTCTCTCACACACACACACACACACACACACACGTGTGGGTGTGTGTGCACATACAAGCACTGTATATCTCTTTTATGTTTTACATATTTGTTTTTACACTTATAATAATGACTTTTGTTCCTATTAGTACATGCAAGTTCTTCACTCTCTAGGTTTGTGGAGTATTTTGTAGTATTAAACCCCACATTTCCTTAGCCCCTCCCTACTCTGGGCAATTAGATTGATTCATTATTTTGCTTTTGCATATAAACACATGATTGAATACCCTTTCATAAAGTATTTATTCACTGGTGAAAGGATACTTAAGATAAGTTTCTAGAATTAGAACTTTAGTATCAAATGGTACACAGAGGTAAAATTTTGATAAATATTGCTAAACTATGTAAATATGTTGAAACAATTTTACCATAGTACGTGAAGTACTTATTTTCTAAACATGTCCAAATTTGTATTTAGAAATATTTTTTCACCATTCAAGTGGGTAAGAAATAGTACATCTTTACGTTTTTTAAAAGTTATTTTGCAGGGTGTCTGGGTGGCTCAGTTGGTTAAGCATCGGCCTTCAGCTCAGGTCATGATCCCAGCATCCCAGGATTGAGTCCTGCTTCAGGCTCCCTGCTCAGTGGGGAGTCAGCTTCTCCCTCTACTTTTCCCTGCTGCTAGTGATCTCTCTCTCTCCCACTCTTTCTCAAATAAATAAATAAAATATTTTTTAAAAATTTCTATTTTTGTTATTAGGTTTATGGCTGTGCATCCACTCAAAGATTCATGACCATTTTAATGAGTTATTGATTTCTTATTAATCAAAGTTCTATCTTAAATGAATTCATACTTTTTGTCACATATACTAGTTCCACTGTCTTATAAGTCATCTATCAGCTTTGGGTAATACTCTCATGGTGAAATTGTAGATTCTTTTTAAAAGATTTTATTTATTTATTTGACAGACAGAGATCACAAGTAGGCAGAGAGTCAGACAGAGAGGGGGGGAGAAGCAGGCTCCCCGTTGAGCAAAAATTGTACATTTTTACATTGTCAAGGTTATTTGTCTTTCCTTTATGGCTTCTATATTTTGCATGTTAAAAAGTCCTTCTCCACTCAAGTTAATTTTCATATAAAATCTCTCCATGTTTTTATAGTAATTGTTTGAAAATTGAAACCATCGATGCATCTATAATTTTTTTTGTTGTGAGCATGAAGTATACAATCCAATTTGTTTTCACAATATTATCTGATAAGTTGATTTCCCTGTTTTGTTTTGTTTTGTTTTGTTTTTTTACAGAAAGATCTTGGTTATTGTCACACATTTATTTTTCATATAGAATTTTGAATAAATTTATCTTTACTACTCTCCCTTTTGCTGTGAACCTTATGTTTATTCTAAACACACGGAATCAAATTATTTTTTTAATAGTCGTGATTTTTATAAGATTGAGTCTTACTAGCCAGGATAGTAAATCATTTTTAGAGTCAAGACTAATTTAAACTCTTCAATAGTTTTCATATTTTATTGTTTTGAAATGAATTTTTTAATATAATTCATGGTTGCTTTTATTTGTATGTATGTTATCAGATAATATACTTTGTAACTAGATGGATGGTGAATTATCTTATAGCACAATCCTAATGGCCTGCAGTAAAAGCAGGGGATAAATATAAACAGCAGACTTTAGCCATAGCTAAAGTTCTGCAGAGGTAAGAGATAGTGTCACTGTTTTCAGTCAAAATTGTTCTTCAAGCAGCAATGCAAATCAGTAGAACAAGTATTGTGATATGAATCTACAGATGCAGATTTATTTTTATTTTTGCACTTAAACCCATGATAAGGAACATGTACATGCTGTACTGGCTACCCACTCAATCTTTTTATATAATTTAACTTATCCCCTTTATTATCTAATCCTTTGCAAGTGTCACAAATCCTTCTCAAATTCCTTCCCAAATTTCCCTTCTATACAGTACTAGCTAGATCACATCTTGCTCTGTTTCAAGTCAGTATCTAGTTAATTTTCAGGCTTATTTTCTTATTCTAAAATGATTAACATAAGGTGAGAGCACTATTGCTCCTTCAATGGAAAGGAAAGACTGTACACATTAATTTAAATATAAAATTTATTTCTTAAAGATAATTCTTTAAGATGGATTTTCTCATTTCTGTGAAAGAATATAAATGTTCTCTAATTTCTAAATAAGCCTATCTTTATGTATATTTGTCCTGTATACTCCTCCTTAATTTACTAACATTTCCCCATTTAGGTATTTTAATTAACATTGCTAGCAAATACTCCAAGACAATTTAAATTTATTTTGATCATTATTTACTAATCAACACTTTAAGCTAACAGATTTGTAATTTCTTGGAATATTATTATATCACCTTCACTGATTTTTAACATGCTCATTTTTTCTTTAATGTGTTTTTAAAAATATACATATTCAAGCTTCTTGCAAATTATTATACCCTTTTTATCTGTTAGCATTTATCTGATTTTTATTTTCTCAAGTTTCCTTCTTTGATCCCAGCAATGTCACCAAGTTATATCTAACCTTTTGTTGAACATCAAACATTTTCCCCTGTAACTCTGTATCCTCTTTCTACTCCTTGATGTATATTTTCATTTATTTAAATAAGGTGTTATCATTACATATTTGACCACCTGTTCTTACATCTATATCATCTTTTCTTCTGGCTGTACTCATTTAAAGACTTTATACATATCTTTTTGTCTTCTTTCTTGCCACCATTTAAGGTATTCTTCACACTGAATTATGAATGATCTTTTCAAAATATAAATATACAACTCATTGATTTGGTACAGTGCCAGCTTGAATGAACTAAAACATGTATTGGAAGCTAGGAAAGAAAAACGAATAAGCAGATTCTAACACATTCTTCTCAAGTGCACATGGAACATTCTCCAGGATAGATCACATGTTAGACTACAGAACAAGTCTTCTTAATAAATTAAAGAAGATTAAAATTATACCAGTATATTTTCTGGCCACAATGATAGATAACTAAACATCAGTTACAAGAAGAAAACTGGAAAATTCACAAATATGGAGAGATGAAATAACATGCTAGTAAACAACCAATGGGTCAAATAAAAAAAATAAAAAGTATCTTGAGACAAATGAAATGGAAATGCAATATAACAAATCTTGTGGAATGCAGCAAAAGTCATTCTAAAAGGGAATTTCATCAGTCATAAAGACCTATGTTTAAAAAAAAAAGTTCTCAAATAAACCACCTAAATTCACACCTCAAGAGATTAGAAAAAGAAGAACAAACAAAGCCCCAAATTAATAGGAGGAAGAAAATATCAAAGCTCAGAGTGGAAATGAATGAAATAGATACCAAAAAGATGATAGAACAGATCAATAAAACAAAAAGTTGTGTTGTTGCTGTTGTTGTTCTGAAAAGAAAAATAGAAAAAAAAAACTTTAGTTTGACTCACTAAGAAAATAAGAGACTACTCAAATAACTAAAATTAGAAATGAAGGAGCAGATGTAACAACTGATAATATTGAAATACAAAGGATCCTAAGAGTACTGTGAACAATTATATGCCAACATATCTGACAAGTTAACAGGAATAGATAAATTTCTAGAAACAAACAATCTATCAAGACTGATTTATGAAAAAAGAAAAAAAAATCTGAACAGACTGATTATTAACAAGTAGATTTAATCAGCAATCAAAAACTTCCAACAAGCAAAAGTCCAGGACCAGATGGATTCACCAGTGAGTTCTACCAAATATTCAAAGCAGAATTAATCCCAAATTCCTTGTAAAATTGTTCCAAAAAGTAGAAGAGGATAGAACACTTCCAGAGTCATTTACCATAGTAATTTTATGAGGCCATTGTCTCCATGATACTAAAACTAGACAAAGATGCTCCAAGAAAAAGAAAGCACAAGCCAATATCCCTGATGAACACAGATCTAATATATGTATATATATCTATATATATGTGTGTGTGTATATATATATACACACACACACATATATATATATGTGTGTGTGTGCGCTTGTGTGTGTGTGTATACAAAATATTAAACCAAATTCAATAATACATTAAGAGGATCATACTCCATGATTCAACACCAGCAAGTAAAAAAAAAAAAAAAAAAAGGATATATTACATTAACTGAAGGATAGAAATGAAGGATAGAAATCACATAACCATCTAAATAAATGCAGAAAAAACATTTGACAAAATTCAACATCCTTTTACTATTAGAACTCTTAACAAATTGTAGATAGAGAGAGCATAACTCAACGTAACAAAAGTCTTACATGACAAGGCCACAGATAACATTATATTCAATGGTGAATAGCTGAAACCTTTTCCTTTAAGACCAATAAAAAGACAAGCATGCCCAATCTCACCATTAAGCATAGTATTGCAATTCCTAGCAAAAGTGTTTAGCTAAGGAAATGAAATAAAATATATTCAAATCAAAATGGAAATGGTAAAACTAATACTATTTGCAGAGGACATGATATTTTATATAAAAAACTCTAGACTCCATCCAAAATTGTTAGAACTAATAAATTAATTCAATAAAGTTGCAAGATACAAAATCAATATACAGAAATCTGTTTTATTTCTAAATACTAATAAAAACTATCAAAAATAAGAAAATACTATCATTTATCACTGCATCAATAAATATAAGGAATGAACTTCACCTGGAAAGTGTAAAAACCTATACACTAAAAACTACAGGACATTGATTTAAAAAATGAAAGAGACACAAATAAATGGAGAGATATTCCATGTTCATAGATTGGAAGAGTTGATATTGTTAAAAAAAAAGTCCATACATATTCAATGCAATCTAAAATTTCAATGGTAATTTTCACAGAAATGGCATGAATAATCTTAAACTTTGCATGTAGCAACAAAGATACCAAAAAGCTAAAGCACTCTTGAAACAGAGAAAAAGTGTGAGGCATAACACTTCCTGATTTCAACCTATATTATAAAGGTATAATGTTCAGAACAGTATTGTTTTGTTGTCATAAAAACAGAAATATAAGTCAGTGGAACAATAGAGATCCCAGAAATAAAAATAAACTAATGAAGCCAATAAATTTACAGCAAAGGAGCTGAGAATATACAAGGGAGAAAGGATAATCTCTTCAATAAATGGTGGTGGAAAATCTGAAAAACCAATGCAAAAGATGAAACTGGACCACTATTTTACACCATATGCAAAAATTAACTCAGAATAGATAAATACTTGAACTTAAGCTCTGAAAACATGGAATTCTTAGAAGAAAACATAGGTGATAAACTCCTTGATGTGGTCTTGGCAATTACTTTTTTTTTTTTTTGACACTAAAAGCCAAAGGAAAAAAAGCAAATATAAACAAGTGAGTCTACATCAAACTGAAAAGCTTATGCACAGCAAACTATCAATAAAAATACAAAGACAATCTACAGAATAGAAGACAATATTTGCAAATCATATATCTGATCAATGGTTGATATCCAAAATATACAAAGAACTTATACAATGGAATAGAAAAATATAACCAATCTGACTAAAATAAGAACAGATTATTTGAATAGACATTTTTCAAAGAAAACCTACAAATGGCTAACAGGTATGCAAAAAGGTTGTCAACATCACTGATCATTAGAGAAACGCAAATCAAAACCACAATGATATTTCATTTCACACCTGTTAGAATGACTATTATTAAAAAGACAAGGACTAATAATTGTTGCCAAGGATACGGAGAAAGGAAACCTTTATGCACTATTGGTAGGAAGGTAAATTGGTGTGGCCATCTTGAAAAATGGTATGTAATTTCCCCCCAAAGTTGAAAACAGAACTACCATAGTACCCAGCAATTCTACTTTTTGGTGTTTTTTGAAGGAACTGAAATCATTATCTCAAAAAGATATATGCATCCCCCATGTTCATTACAGCATTCTGTACAACAACCAAGACATGAAAGCAAACTAAATGTACATGAATGGATGAATGAATAAAGGAAATATGATATACAGATCACATTTATAATATGTACCATATAATATTAATATGCTATATAGTATTAATATATTATATACTACATAATATTAATATATGTATTAATATATATTATATGCTATATGTATTACATATACTTAATATATTACATGTATATTATTAAGCTCAAAAAGAGGGAAATCTTGCCATTTATGACAGTACTAATGGACTTTGAGAACATTATGGTAATTGAGCCAAAGACAAATACCATTGAATTTTGGTGATATGTGGAATATATAAAACAAAACAAAATGATACTGAACTCATAGATACAGAGAACACATTGGTGGTTTCCAGAGGTGGGACTGGGGCAAAATGGGTGAAGATTGTCAAAAGGTACAAACTTTGGATTACAGATAATTTCTAGGGATGTCCTACATAGCATGTTGTTTATGGTTAATAACACTGTATACCTGAAAGTTGCTAAGAGAGTGGATCTTAAAAGTTCTCATTGAAAGAATAAAATCTTTATGTACAGTGATAAATGTTTACTAAATTTATTGTGGAGATCATTTCAGTTTATACAAATATTTAATATTTTCTATGCCTGAAATTAATGTCATGTTATATGCCTGTTATATCTTAATTTTTAAAAAATGGGGAGAAAAAAATTACAGAACTTTGAATTCTGAACCAAAGTGTTCTAGGTTTATCTAGTGGTCATAGAAATCATTGGGAGTTTTTCATTAGGGAACATGTCACAGGAAAGCTGTAGAATGAACAATCTGGTGGCAGTGTGAAGAAGCAAACTCCCAGAGGCACAAAGAAAGAAAGAAATATCAGATTATGCAAAGATGGATAAAAAGAAATAGTTTTTTTGAAGAACTAAATCATTATGAAAGCATGGCTTTGAGGATTTTTGTTTAACAATTGAGGAGAAAAGTTCCCACGGAACAATAAAATTCTAACCCAACATTAACACATGTCCTATTGCTTATTTATTCATTAAATTTCAATAATAAGAAAGCCCCTTTTTCCATGGAAAAAAAATAAAAATGATGCAAATTTTACTCCTTTTTTGACTAACACGTTATTTAGGAAATTGTAATTGAAAAAAAAAAACACACATTCACTTATGTTACTATGCATTTTTTTGCAACACCACACAGTGGAATGAAAAGCAGATTGAGACAGAAGAAGAAAATGTGTGTAAGCTAAAGAAGATTTTCCTTTTCATTTCTTTGAGTCCTATACACTCTGAACAATTTGAATTTTATTTTTCTGAAGTATTTATTCCTTCTGTTCTTAAGTGAACTATATTTTTTAAATGTCTTCCTGTACTGGGTAACATTTAAATGAGGATTTAACAGGAGTCCCTGGGTGGCTCACTCTGTTAGGCAACTGGCTGTTGATTTCGGCTTGTCATGATCTCATGGTCCTGGGATACAGCCTGCATCAGGCTCCATACTCAGCAGGAGGTCTGCTTGAGATTTTCTTTCTCTCCCTCTCTCTCTGCCTCTTTCCCCCCTGCCACTCACATGCTCACTTGCTCTCTCTTTCACTCTCTCAAATAAATAAAAATAACTAACTAACTAAATAAATAAATAAATGTTTAAAAATAAGGAAAGAAAGAAATGGAGACTTAACAGTGATTTTGGAATTGAGAAACCTGTGTTTGAGTCCCGGCTCTGCCTGCTCCTAACTCTATGACCTTGTACAGTTCATGTAGAACCTTTCTGAAACACAACTTTTAAAATAAATGTAAATTATTTATACATAAATACAATACAGATTGACTATATGGGTCAATTAAATTATCAACTTACCATAATTTAGTTCAATATAATTAAATGTAATAAACAAACATTAATGACAGTCTAAGAGCTAAAAGAAATATAAATTCAAATAAAAAATAGCACTCATTATCACCATGTCCACTGAGAATCACACCCTCTGATCCATTCAAAACAAAGACAGATCTTGACAACTGGGTTTCAAGATCAGCTTGACATTTTATTATGATGTTGGATCTCATAAAATTACCTTTAAGTTATGTTACACTTAAAAACATACTGAGTACTCACAAAAGAATGAACTATGAATGTACATGTCAGTAAATTCATTTACTCTGAGTAACATAACTGTAAAGAGAGGCAGTATCTTGTGTCAACCTTATCAGAAATTTTTATTCCTTTAGAAAAACTACTTAGAAAACTAAATAGCGTAATAATACTAGGTAACATATAATTAGTCTATTACTAAAATATCTCATGTTTTTAAATTTAGTTTAAATTAGTTTTGCCAGGAAAATTAGAATATAAAAAAGAATTGGTCATCTGATAATTCTTGCAGAGTTCTGATTATATACAGTCTACTCCAACAGTCTGCAATATTTAGTAATTTGACATTTTTCTGAGTCTGGTATTTTCATCTGTAGTACTGACAAATAAACATGCTCTGACTATACTTTAGACACATAGTGGTTAACCATATTTACTTTGGTCAAACTGACTTTAATTTGAATGTTAGACCTCAAATTTCTTAACTGGATGATTTTAGATTTCCCATGGTGGCAACCTGTGCAACTGTGAGGTCTAACCCAGACAGTGGTCCCAGCAAAGGCAGCCACCGGAAGCGGGCTCCCTGGACAAATATCACTCATGGTTTTAGTGGCATGGGGGTGCAGAGACTAGTAGGCACTTTGGGCAACCCTTGTGATGGTGGCTGGGGATATGCACTGCCTATGGGAGGTTGCATGGTCTAGCAGAGTTTGCAGAGGGGGAGTCTGTATGGTCTATACCACCCACAGGAGAGCAGACTGAGGCTTCTTTCTGAAATGGAGGTCTGGGTGCAGTTTGCTTTCCACTAAACCTCTAATTTTTAGATTTCTTAACCTCTCTGAGCTTCTGTTTCCTCTTTATAAACAGAAAAATTAGAAAGCTGTATCTTAGCTTCTTGTCAGGTTTTAATGATGTAGTTTTACATTTTTTAGCATGTGCTTGTCACAAGGGTGGGCTCGACATGGTAACTGACTATATGTTATCTTGTAAAGCCAGAACAATAACAAACATACTTAGAAGAAGGATATGTGACCTGAGAGAAGATGCATAATTCTTCACAGTGAATAATAAATACCTGGAACTTTCTTTAAAGGGCTTTCACTTATAAAACCATAGGACTCTATGTTGAACATGACTTGTAACTTAACTGAGGACACCTAATCAAAAGGGCTATGGGTTGCAGGATATTTATCTTGTAATGACACCTATTTTGTATGTATTAAGTATGTAAATCTAACCTTTCATTATTTAAGAAGGAATTATAAAATAAGTCAATTTAATTCACTAGGCATCAGAAATCCTGATGTTCACCATGACCACTCAAAGGTGAACAAGATAACACCCCGCCTTAAATGAAGAACTCTCATCAGAAGTGATACTGTTGGGGCACCTGGGTGGTTCGGTGGTTTAAAGCCTCTGCCTTTGGCTCAGGTCATGATCCCAGGGTCCTGGGATTGAGCCCCACATCAGGCTCTCTGCTCAGCAGGGAGCCTGCTTCCTCCTCTCTCTCTGCCTGCCTCTCTGCTTACTTGTGATCTCTGTCTCTGTCGAATAAATAAATAAAATCTTAAAAAAAAAGAAGTGATACTGTTACACTATAATATTGCGATAACAAAAGCAAACACAAGATTTGTTGTAAATAAAAGAAACACTGGAAAGATCATACAAAAGGAAATAACTCAAACTTCGGATTCAATGAGTTTAACTTTGCCAAAGGAATACCCAAGGAAGAAAAATCAGGAGGCAGCATTATGTAAGAAGTAAAGGAGAACTGAAATCTCATGCTGCATAGGTTCATGTTGGACCCTCAGTCTGCTGGGTGGCATGAATTGCAAAAAGGTCAAGTCCTGAGAAGACTCTGATACCAAATTAAGGAGTTCTATATTTGTAATAAAGACAAAAAAGGGCATCTGAAAAATAATCTCACTGTGGGAGATTATTTCACTGAGGGTGAAAGTTGCAGAAAATAACAAGCAAATTAACAATTTGAAAAAGCCACAAAGAAGTGTTATGCTAAACTAGAAAAATATTTGTGGAGCAGTGCCTGGGTGGCTCAGCTGGTTGAGTGTCTGCCTCTTGATTTCACCTCAGGTCATTGATCTCAGGATTCTGAGATTGAGCCCCATGTTGGGCTTCCTGCTGGGCATGGAGCCTGCTTGAGATTCTCTCTCTCCCTCTGCTCCTCTTTTTCATTCCTTCTCTCTCAAAAAAACAAAAAAACAAAAACAAAACAACAACAAACATACAAACAAAATCATTTGGAATAGGAGAGAATGATGATCATGATAACCATAACATATAGACCACACCAACACAAGTTCTGAAAATCATACAGTGCATTACTTTATTAAACATTTCCCTCATTGTGACCACAGGGTATCTTTCTTCCTATAGGTACATAATATAGTGTTTATATTTAGTGAAAAGAAACAGGAAATAAGAATTAGTCTCATATCCCTACTAATACTCTTGGGGAAATAACTATGGTATTCAAATAAGAATGATAATCCTGTTGTACTACTTGTATAAAAGAACATACTCAATCCTAATCTAAAAGAGATAAAAGATATGAAATTAATTTTAACCACTTAAAATGGCAGTGAATAAATGCAAGGATTTGTTACTGTCATACACACACACACACACACACACACACACACACACGAGAATCACCTAAAAGTTTTGCCTTTGCCTTCTTGGAGCAAAATTTCAGGATGCTTGAAGGCACTTTAAGGGTATTGGCACATACAGATCAAGAGGGCTAAAAAAGAACAGGAAGGTACAAAGGTGTACTATGAAAAAAATAGGTATATTTCCAAAATGAGAATGAAAAAGCAAAAAATAATATTCTCCAGCACACTATTTCTAATGTTAAAGTAATAATTTGCATTTGTTTAATCATCTTCAAGCATCTTTATATATGCATACACACTGACTGATGTGAGTCATTCTGGAATTAGACAACTGCTAGACCCAGAGGACACTACAATTGTGAGTGATCCTCAATGAACCTGATGGCTCCCCTAAGCCCATGGAAACAGTTGTCTCACCTGCAAAATAAATAAAATGAAATTTCTTCCCATGTAGACTTAGAAGGACTAAATCAGATAGTACATGTATAATGTATAAACTAGGATTCAGTGTGTACATGATAAGCAGTAAATATAGGTGATATTATTACCATAGTTTCATGTTATTGAATTATCAAATATCAAGTTTTATTAACACATTTGAGATGAGTGAATTGAAGCTCAGTAAGGCCAAATCATTTACTCAACATTGCATGGCAGTGCTAAGATCAAAAACCATTGCTTTGATTCTACATTTAGAGCTGCCCCTACTCTCTCAGATATACCTTGGTGGTGGGAGAGATGGGGCCATCCACTTCCAACAGAATGCTGCCTTCATACAGTAAATGTGCTACTACAGGGAACATGCAAATTTTCATGAAAAAATGCCAAATTTTACTATGTCAAAAATCTTGGGGCTTCTTATTTCATTTCACCTGCCTCTAAAATGAATGTTTCAAAATAAATTTTCCTGAGTCTTACAGAGATATCACATTAATCTAAGAAACAAAGCACAAACATAAGTGCAAGGCGAAAAAAAAAAATGTCATGCCCTGTCTTATAGAAATAGGTTTTGGATTACATGTGGCAAAAATTAAACTATAAGATTAATGACGTAAAAATGAGATCAACCCTGTTTATAAATATAGCTGAAAATTTTCTTGAATTCCTTGAGCAGAAATAAATATGTGGGGCAATTCTCCTTTTGCTTTCCCCATATAATCTGGGCGTTGTTTTGGTATCTGAGCTGGAAATGATATAGACAGTAAGATAACAAGAAACCCCATTCATCACTCTGATGGCTGTTTCACTTTATCTCTGCGTAAATTGCCAGTGATAGAGTAGCCTGTCTCTCTCTCTTCTCAGCCTTATAACCAATGCTTCAACTGAACTAAAGATCTTGTTTTTTTATAATCAAGTTTCAGGGACCTGCATTGTTATTCATGTATTCCAGAAGAGGTAAGATTTCCAAGTCAGTGATAGGATTCTATTGTAGCCAAAAGTAAGTAAGCATAGCACCACAGTGGACTAGATATTTAAACATTTCATTGTTAGAATCAAGCAACTATTTATTAGCATACAAACTATGTTGATGCATAAATGCATGTGAATACATACATATGCATATTTGAACAGCATCTAATATTTGATACTCTAGGGCAGTGTTATCCAATAGAACTTTCTGCTGTAATAAACATGTTCAATATTTGCACGGTTCAATATGGTAGTCACTAACCATATGTGACTATAGAGCATT
Source organism: Lontra canadensis (assembly GCF_010015895.1). Taxonomy (NCBI): domain Eukaryota; kingdom Metazoa; phylum Chordata; class Mammalia; order Carnivora; family Mustelidae; genus Lontra; species Lontra canadensis. The sequence continues at coordinate 1,538,198 of NW_022631139.1, forward strand.
GAAATGTGTCTAGTGTAACTAAGGAACTGCACTTTTATTTTCATCTAACTTAATTAATTTAAATAGTCACATATGGTTATTGACAACCATATTGTTCAATGCCTTTCTAGAAAAATCACTTATTCACTTGAGCTCAAATTAAACTCTCTTCTTAAATGAATATGTGCTACAATATTCTTTCGATTGATTGATTGATTCATTATTTTACTGTGTTATGTTAGTTACCATACAGTACATCATTAGTTTTTGATGTAGTGTTCCATGATTCAGTGTTTGTGTGTAACACCCAGTGCTCTATGCAATTGTACCCTCCTTAATACCTGTCATATGTTATTCTTATAAATATCTTATAATCTTATATCTTACATGTTTATGAATAATTGATGTTTTAAGGCAAAAGCCAAAATACACATTACATATTTTGCCAGTGGATATACTCAGGTTTAGAAAGGATCATATCAAATTCAGGTTTATATCTGAGGTGCTAATTGTTATTCTGTTTCATTGTTGATCCTCAACTTCTCAATGAAAGAGTATTCAAATTAAAGAAAAAAAAAAAGCAGAAAACAGAAACACAAACAACCTAACAGAAAGTAGTTGACTCCTTATGCAGAATTCACAAAAGTTTTGGAAAATTTAACTCTTTCTTAATAAGAATCTGAATAGTGATTTTTGAAAAAAGGGCTATGTTTTCATCCCATTAAGTGACATGCAGAAACTGGAATGCAATTAGACAATGTCTAATCCTATGCCTATCAGCATTCTGAGGTTTCACTGGCTAATATTTACTACTTTGTTTTTCCTTTTACTTAAAACCTTTGGACGGTTAACTAAATTGCCAAATTCGCACTGGCGATGTCATTTCAATTATGTAAGTTGCCAACATATTTAATCAGTGTGAACATTATCAGTAATACATCAAGGTTTGTCATTTATACATAATTCTTAAGACTTAAATATCCATTTCCAATTATTAGGAAGCATTCTAAATAGAACTCCAAATAAAATTTTCCATTTCTCTTTTACTCATTGACATTATATCCATTATTTTTTTTTTTTTCCTGAGGCCTAGAAACCTGGTGGAATTTGGCATGATACGTTTCAAACTTGCTTGGGAATGGTAACTCTTGTTTTTTCCAGTTTTATCTATGGAAATGGGGGTGTCTATCCAATGCCTGTTCTGTTACTATTTTTTGGAAACAGAGAATTTGCTTTGTAGTTTCACAGGGCTACAGGTGGAAAGGAATTTTGATTAGACCATTCATATAGCCCCCTCCATTCTTAGATGATGAGAGTTGGGACTTTTAGTGTTGGTTATATTTAAGTAAAATTTTGGATTTAGAGTTGATGATAGTGAGAGGAACACTTATAGGGATATTGGGATAGGATGAATATGTTTTGTACATATATATGTGAATTTGGGGGGGTGGACATAGGGCTAACTGCACTGGGTTGAATCACTACTTATCCCTCAGAATCCATGTCTATTCAAAAATGTAGAATGTGAACTTGCTTGAAAATAGGGTCTTTACAGATGTAAATTAAAGATGAAGATGGGATAATGCTAGATTTGGTGGTACAGTCTATATCCAATGAGAATGTCTTTATAAGTGAGAGGGACACAGAAACACAGAGAATAAGGCAGTTTGAGGATGGAGGCAGAAATTTGAGTAACGCCTCTATAAATCAAGTTATAATAACGATTGTAAGCAACCACAAGAACCTAGGAGGAAGAAATTGGATGGTTTTTCCCACCAGTTTTTAGAAGGAACCAACCCTGTTGATAGCTTGATTTCAAAGTTTTGGCTTTCAGAACTGTGAAAGAATAGATTTCTGTTGTTTTAAGCCACCATATTTGTGATAATCTATTGGCAGCCTCAGGAAATATATATATCTTATAAAATAGGAAACATTTTTGAGGACTGATTCAAATATTACAAAAGTGTGTATTATATAATTGACATTGCTCTATATAGTATATAATATGTGGAAAATATTTAAAATTTAAATGCCATCCAAGGCAGAACAATAATTTGATTATATTACACTTGTATTTCTTATAGAACTGAACTGTTTGTTACCTAACATTAGTGACATTAAAGAAAAAATTGTTATGTTCAATAGGTATTTATGTAATTCTGTGTAGGCATTGAGTCTTTCAAGTAAATATTCCCATATGAAAATTCCTCATATACCATACAAATGACCATCTTCATTTTATATATAGTAAAAATAAATCTGTCAACTTAGCTAAAAGTTTCATGTGAATAAAAAATTTAGGTCAAAAATATCCATGATTAAACCCATTAAATTTAATAAATGTATTATATATATTTTTTTTTTCACACACACAAATCAGAAATAAATGAAATATAAAGAGATTAATGGAGTTTCCACAAAATGTCCTTTCTGTGAACTTCAGGTGAAACTCTAAAGCTATTGATAACAGAAGCTCTGGAGGGTGCTGAGAAAGCAGTGTACCTGGATACAAATGAAAACATTGGAAATGCAACTACCAAATTTATAATAATAAAGAGATATTAGTAATTACTCCCTAAAATGTATTTATTCTTATAACCCATTCATTAATTTCAATTTCATAAAATTAATACTTCATTGCCACCTTGGAATCAAATATTAACTGAAAGTCTTTCAGGTTTGCGTAAAACATCTATTCACATATATATTCACATATAGGTGATATGAGAGATTCAAGAGAACTTGAGTTAAACTCTCAAAAATTGATGTAAATGATTCTCTTAAAAAGTGTTTTGTAAAATAGTAGACCTAACATTTGATATAGATCTTTCTTTAAATATTATGCATTGTCCAACCATTTTCTTTTAAGATTTATTTATTTATTTGAGAGAGAGACGGAGAGAAGAGAGATAGCAGGAGGGAGAGGCAGACGTGGAAGGTGACAGAGTCTTAAGCAGATTTGGCACTGAGCATGGAACCTAACCCAGGACTCAATCAGTCTCATGACCCTGATATCAAAACTTGAGCTAAACCAAGAGTCAGACACTCAACAAACTCCTCTCCCAGGTGCCTCACGTCCAACCTTTCTTAACAGAGAATTTCAATATAAAGAAGGCATATTGCATAATATTATTTAACTTTCATTTAATGCCTATTTAAAGTTTACTTGATTTTAATTATAAAGTACAGTAATTGTACTGTCAGATATTCTAAATGGAATATAGTAGTAAATTAATATGTATCCTAGGACTAGCTGGAATTTGCTTTAAAAAAGAAACATCTTTTGATGTTTGTTAGTTTTTGCTTACTGGATTCTTTACACTAAAGGTAAGATTAAGGACACAGAATCTGATATTATATATAACTATAAATGTACTTTAATATATAATATAAATATGAATTATAATACAATTGTAGTACAAGTTAATACAATATATAAACAAATTTTTATAGTATGTGTCATATATGGTATATACTACGTATAGTCTATAATATATATTATATAGTATAGTGCAAATATAACTATATAGCATGTCTAGTATATACATATAGTATATAAATTTATATGGGTAGCATATAAATTTATGTATCATATATAAGTTTATATTTATATGTATATGTTTATTATCACAATTATAATGATACAAATATATAAAATATGTAGTGTATAAATATAATACAAACAATATGAATATGAATAAGACATAAGTATATAAATATAATACAAATATATAATGCAAATATATATACATAAATAAATATGTATATATCTGTAAATATAGTATCTTGGTCTGCATTTCTATGTTCATATTTAGGCTGACTCTAAATTTTTCCTCGAGAACATTGGTGGGAATTTCTTGCTCAGAATTTGTAAAAGTAAAATCCTTTTTCCTACCAGCAAAGCAAAGCAACAAACACCACCAATAAATAATAATAATAATAATAATAATATATTCTAAAATCAAATAGATGTTTCTGTATCAGAAACCAGAAAAGTAATGGTAATTTTTAAACTCTTAGTATACCTTTTAGAAATATTAAAAAGGTCCAACTTTTCAGGGCCAGTTTTGTAAGATTAAAAAGAAATAAAAACAGATAGACAATTGTACAGTAGGACAGTAAATGTATTTTTTTTTTAATTTAGAGGATATCTGTGGATAGCCCACTCAATGACCAATAACATGTTAAGTCGTTTTGTAGCTTACATGTGTTGGATTTAAAGAAATAAAACAGTATTGCCTAGAGGCATTGCTTCAGGAGAGCTGTTTGATGGAGTTTCTCAGAAACTTTCAGGTTATCTGTGTTTTGCTCAATGGGGAAGTTATTTTCAATTTAAGCTGCAAGAAGGCAGAGACTCCTTTCATAGCATTCCTTTAGAAATCCCTGTGATTGCCACAGCAGGCAGGGAATCTGACTTGTGGGAAAGAGAGGTATAAAGTTTCCACATTAGATGGAGAGAGCCTTAGAGCTATAGAAAACATTTGATAATGTTGCAAAGCAAAAAGCCAAGGCTTTGTAGAAACCCTATGATAGTTTTAAGTTTCACATCGACACATTGAGTAAGTAAAGAAATTTAGTGGAACACAAGAGGGATCAGTGGTTAAAATTACATATATAGAAACTACGTGTGCCTTAAATATTTTCTTCTACCAAAACACAGACATGCTAATTAATGTATTAATCTTTGAACATAAGGCCGTCTTTCTCTTTAATACAAATCCTTGATTGATGTTGCATATTTTTTTTAAGATTTTGTTATTTATTTGAGATGGAGAGAGAGAGCACACAAGTGGGTGAGTGTCAGAAAGAGAGGGAGAAGCAGGTTCACCACTGAAAGGAGCATGAGGATGGGCTCAATCCTAGGACCCTGATATCGTGACCTGAGCTGAAGGCAGAAACTTAACCAACTGAGCTATCCAGGCTCCCCGCATGTTTCTTTTTTTATAAAATGCACCCATGATTTCTAGTTTTGTGTTATTAAAGTAAGAGCAATAACGAGAAGCAAAAAATGCAGAATAGTTCTTATTTTAAAATAATTCTCCTTAGTTTTATGTTTAGGTGTATTAGACATCAACTGACTGATTTATATTTTTGTACACTCATATTTATTGTTTTCTAAAACATATTGCTTGTATCTTATGGAATAGATATCATTGGCACACTAACTTCAATTGGTTTACATGATAATTGAATTATGTTATTGAATTAACCTATACAATTAGAATCATTTTGGGAACAAACTAAACCAACTCTTGATAAACATAAACATGATCAGTGAAAGCCTAAATTTAAGAGTACTCAAGATTGCATGTCATGAGCATATATTAGTGTATTTTGCAGAAATAATAGATATAATCAGTTCCTTGGGCCACTGGTCAAATTGGATATCATTTAAGAGCACTAAAATCACACCAAAAATTGGAAATGAAGGATATAAAGGCTGAGAATTGCGTGGGTATAAGTTCCTGTTATGGACAATTGCATGCATGCCTGGACTCTAAGCTTCATGTCTTCTCAGCTAACAGGAGTCTTCTTCCCTGCTCAGGTTTTCTTTAAAAAAATGGTAGAACACTTTACATCATGAATCCTCAAGATGTCTAATGCTCTCTTCTCCCTAAAATATTGCTTGGATACAGACTTAAAACAGGAACATATAAGAATAACATAGCAGATAATCCCAAATTTTTTTGATTTTGTGAGAGTACAAAAACTATACACCCTCAGTAGAAACCTTACTTTGTAATTTGAGTTTTGCTTTTTTGCTCACCAGGCTAATGATATGAGGTACAATATTCTCTTGTGATGCTGGGCAGCAGCAGTGTCCAGTCAGTCACACAATCACATACTCATAACCGTTCTGTACCCAGACAACCATCTTGTTTTTCACATTCAGTACAATAGTCTACAACTGACACGAGATATTCAACACTTGATTATAAAATAAGCTTTGTGTTAGATAATTTTACCCAACTGTATGCTAATGTAAATGTCCTGAGCACAGTGCTGACAAAAGTGATTCTACCTTTGGCCCTCCATCTTACTCACACCTGGACAGTGATTTCCCTCCAGGTTCCATGTTCTAGGCCCCTTACTGGTTAATGCATATCCTGACCAGATTGACCAGAATGTGACAAGGTTTGCTCTGATATTTCTGAAAGTGGTGCCCATAAGTACCACTTTCGATAACAGGTAGAGATTGTCTGGCACACAGCAGAGATAGCACCATTTTAGATAAGTACCCTGTGACCCCATCACAATGCCCCTCATTTTGTAGAAGCTGTGACTTAAGGTCCAACTGAAGCAGAGAAAAGCTTCATAGTACCTGGATCATCAGTCTACTTACCTCATTCTCCCCTGTCAGGAAGTTACCTTGAATAAAACTGTGTAAGTGGTATGGAGTGTCTTACTTCAGAGGAAGATCTGTGTAATGTTAAATCATTTCAAAGAAAATGCAATAAAATGTGGCTTCTTCTCAATGGCATTAAAACACCCATTCTAACCAAAATAATACATAAATGTAATAAATTCCCAATGAAAACTTATGGAACATTTTAGTTTTGGAATTTAACAAGTTAATTCTAAAATTAATGTTAAAGAACTAAAGCTATAAGTAACTACAGTGAATTTAAAGAACTTGAAAGATGCCCTACCACACTTCAAAATTTATACAGTTTTCTAAATTAAAACAGCATGATATTAGAATAATATCTATGGATGAATAATCCAGTAAAATAGAATAAACTAGAAGAAGAAATTTTATATGGAATCTTTTATATATGAATGAAATGGCAAAGCTAGTTAAAATAAACATAATTCAATAAATTATTGCTAAAAAAAGAGGTAGAACACAAGAAGGTTTTTCTTTGTTTGTTTGTTGTTGTTTTGTTTTGTTTTGTTTTGTTTTTAATTCAAATAGTTTTGGGCACCTGGGTGGCTCAGTCATTAGGGATTTGCCTTTGGCTCAGGTCATGATCCTAGGGTCCTGGGATGGAGCCTTGCATCAGGCTCCCTGCTCAGCAAGAAGCCTGCTTGTTCCTCTCTTATTCCCCTGTTAGTGTTCCCTCTCTCACTGTCTCTCTCTGTCAAATAAATATATAAAATCTTAAAAAAATTTCAAATAGTTCTACCTCCTTACACTACATGCCCCAGGCTGTGCATGTACACACACACGCACACATACACACACCAATCCCAAATGAATTTGAAAAACTAAATAAAGGAAAAAACTAATATTTAAAGAAAATACAGGAGCACATCCTCATGATCTGGTGTAGCGAGTATTTCTCTAAAAAGCACAAATAGCCTAATGTTTAACTGCATTAAAATTTAAAACTTTGGATCAATACAAGTCACTATAAGGATAAGCTAAATGACAAGCCAGTCTGAGAGGATATTTTCAATGCATATTATTCTTAAAAGTCCAGTATTTAAAATATATGAAAAACTCATAAAAATCAGGGGAGACAAGCAATCTAATAGGAAAAAGCGCCAATGACTTAAACATCCAAATCAGAAAGGAAGAAGCCAAAATATTCAATAACATGCTCAGTCTCCATTGTAATAAGATAAATACCTAATAAAACCATAATGAGATGCCATTCCATATCCATCATATTGGCAAGGTTTAAGAATTCTGAACACCAGCAATGAGAAGGTAGAGAAGCAGGCACAATTGTGAGAATATAGATGCATACAAGCACTTTGTAGAGCAATTTGGCAATATAAAGTCAGATTGAATAAATACAATCCCTTGGAACTACATTTTTTTTTCTTTAGATGTAAACCATGGAGACTTTCTTGCTCATAGGCCCAGGGAAATATATAAAGAATATTCCTAGCAACTTGGGTGTCATAGACAAAGGCTGAGGAAACTTCTGTGCTTAAAAAAAAAGTCATAATAATAAATACAAATAATAAATATAGTATGATTTCCAAATGTGGGATATTGCAGAGTAATTACCACCAATGAAACAGGGCCTCGTGTTTCAACATAATCTTTCAAAATATAGTTTCAAGTAAATGAAAGCAAGTTCATTGATAATAGAGAATGATTCCATTTATTTTAATTTCCCTTGATATGATTTTTATGAATTTGCAATGATACTAATGACTTGTGACACACTGTGCTACCTAACCATGATTAAGACAACCAATGATATTTCCTCATATCTTTAAAGATTTTAGTTATTCAGGAGAAGGAAAGAGAGAGAAAGTAAGAGCAAGGGGAGGGACAGTAGAAGAGGGAGAAGCAGACTCCCTGCTGAGCATGGAAATTTAACTGGCCTTGATCCTAGGACCCTGAGATCATGACCTGAGTGGGATCAGATACTTAGTTGTCTAAGTCACCCACGTGCCCCAATAATTCCTCATATTTGAGGAAACCATATGGATTATCCTAATTCAGAGTTTCCCCAGTTTATTTTAAATTATAAAACCTTCAAAACCATATATTGTTTAAGAAAATAGAAACAATATTTTTTAGATGCATAGGTATAATAATCACCCACTTATTATATAGTTACTTTGAAACTATTGAAAGGTAAGTGGCCTTCAGGAGGCATATGAGTGGCTTAAGCTCTCTAGATTGTTTTTTTCCCTTGTTTCTTCACTTTTAACACCGGATTTAAATTTTGAAAGGGAAAAACAAAAATGAGTAAATCTACTCACCACCCTTAGAATTTAATCTCTTAACCCAAATGTAATCATCTAAATAATTGCTTGGGTAAACTTTCTAATTTATATATACATACACATATATGTAACAGACACTGAAATGGAGGCCTTACTGGTATATCTGGTACCTCCTATGAACCACCTAAGTTCCATTTGGTCTCATTTGTCTTTTCTTTTTTCTTTTTCTTTTTTTTTTTCCAGCTACTGAAGTGTGGGCATAACCAACCTCACATGAAGTTGAACCTTTAGCGCCTTTCTTAAATCATCACTGCATCCTATTATTTCCTGCCCTTTGTCTTTTGTGTGGATGCCTTTCTTTGGGAAATCCAATTGGTGCTCCTGAATTAACTGAAAATTTTCAAAATTTTGGGGCACAGGGGTGGCTCAGTTGGTTAAGCATCTGTCCTTATCTCAAGTCATGAATCCCAAGATTGAGTTTCAGATCAGGCTCTCTGCTGAGCGGGGAGTCTGCTTCTCCCTCTGGCCCTCCCCCTTCTAATGCTTTCTCTCTCTCTTTCACTCAAATAAATAAATATATAAAATCTAAAAGAAAAAAAAAAAGGAAAGCTTTGAAAATTTTGACCAACTGGGTACTAGAGGTCCTAAAAAGCATATCACATGAATCATCATCTCTTGCCATGGAATAGAATGACTAGTAGCATGTAGTGGTGGCAAACTCCATTATGTTTCTTTGGCTGATTGTCCCTTCCACCTTCCTATTTTCCTCCCATCTCTGAAGTCAGCTCCCTGGAACACTTGTCAATCCAATACTTGCACATAAGACTATGTTTTAGGTTCACCTTTTTGGAGAACCAAGGCTAAGATAGAAAAATAATGAAATAAAATATATGTGAAATATTTCACAGCTAAATAGCTTTTTTCCTACAAACACATCTTCAACTCTTACCTCATGAACCAGGAGAGGGATATGAAACATATTCACAGTGTGGAGAGGACTAGTGAAGAGATTTCTCTGGGAAAAGCTGCTATCTTGGTCTCCCAGGAGGAGAGCATTTGGGATTGATTCCACCTTCTTACCTAAGGCCTGAAGACTTTGAACTTCAATAAGACTCTTTGGAGAAGCTCTTTTGTGCTTCTTTGCAGTTCTGTGACATGGTAGGGTTGGTCTCACTCTTTCCTAGAGAAATCTAGAAGATGAGAAATCCACAGAATACTCTCAACATTGGTGATGGGCCAAAAAAAAGTCCTCAGAATTAGAAACCAGTTGTATCCCAAGGATTTCTGTTGGACTAAAGGTTCAGGAATCATTCCAATTACCCAGAGGTGTGCCATGAGAAAAAGACCCAATACAGAGACATAGAGAGTAAAGAAGAAATTGGCATGGAGTCCTGTCAAACATGGCCCTATCAAAACATGGCTACCTAGAGAGGGAGAGGAAAGGTTACAGTTGAAATTTCCAAGTGATTAACAGAGGCAGAAAGCAATTGCAACCACTTTCAAGAGAAATACATGTAAAAGGGCAGAAGAGAGAATCCCAGCTATGAAACTTTTTACAGAAACCCCTTGCCGGAAAGTCATCTAAAAAATGTTTCCATATCCAAAGAACATTACACTGGGTTAATATATGACTAGATCAAGGAGGACCTTACGTCTTCATTTTTTCTCCTTCCTCACAACCAACCTGGAGAAAATGGCCAGAGAGTTGGTGAACTTTGGTGAAGGTGGTCGAGTTTTACTGATATTTAATGCAGAGTTCCTTTTTTAAAAAAATTATGTTATGTTAGTCACCATATAGTATATCATTAGTTTCTGATGCAGTGTTCCATGACTCATTGTTTGCATATAACACCCAGTGCTCCATGCAATATGGCCCTCCTTAATACACATCACCAGACAGAGTTTCTTTTAGAGTTGTGCACTGAACAGTCTAAACTCTACAATGAGGATTGGGTTGCACTTCAGCTTTCCTGAGAATAAGAGAAAAAAAGACAAAATATCATGTACCCTGAGGGAACTTTTTCCAAAGGCATTGTGAGAGATTACACTTACACAGTAAATTGTGAAAGGCAAAGTGGGAAAATTAGAAATGTAGGTATCATAACATGCATGTGTGTATGTGTGTGTGTGTGTAAATGAGAATACATTGAACAAGTTGTTTCCTTACTTCTTTAATACATAAAATATATATTTATAAATATACATATGATTGATATCTATGATTATGATTATTTTCCCACTATTAGCACATTTAGGTTTATTTCATTTTTAACTTTTTATAATTATTACATAACAAATATATGAATTCACAAGCATTGTAGAGAGTGTTTCAACCTTTGATTGCCTAGAGTCTCTGTTCCATTAGAAGAAAATATTTGTGTTGGTATGTATCTTAGAAAAGAAAAATATAGAGTCACTTTATTTTTTTTATCAAAATGTTATCATGTTTCATTTATTTTTAGAATTCATTGTTTCCAAACAAAAATATGTCTTGGGGAACAAAATAAACTGACAATTACATAATTATAAAGCTGCCTCATTGTTCCAATCCATAATATTTTATTTCATGGTATGAATGGCACACAGTTAATTTACACAGTGTATTTTATGGTGCAGTTCTAACCCTTGAGCTGAGTGTTACACTAGCTAGACCTCTGGTCAATGCTCGAAATTTTTATTGATTTGATTGACACTTTAAGCCAAAGATGGTCTTAACATTAAGTTATTTTTCAGCTTTCAGTTTTGGTAATATTTCAGTCCCACCAAGTACTCTTTGATTTGCACCCCAAATTTGAACCCACACACAGAAATTTTGAAAGCTCTTTTTTCCCTGTCATCATAGATTTAATATAAGATGGCTTTAGTGAGGGCTCATGTTACTAAGAATTCATTACAACAAGAAAATATACTGAGCGATATGATCACAAGTAATGAAAATCAAAAGATGATCAGATTAGGTGAGCAAGCTATTCTTGGGGAGTATAATTTTTTTTGCATTTAATTAACCTAAACAATTTGCTTACTTGTCCATAATCTATTGTGTGTTCTTCTTGGTGGACTATTGACAAAACAGATTGCATTATTTTCCTATTTTTATATCTGTAAGTATATTATGTGTGCCTCTTCTTCTACTAAACTATGATTCAGAGCATTTAAAGGTTATGAGAGTTCAAGTTTTACTTTGATACTCTGTTCCTTATGTCACTCCAGAAAACTCAGGGGGAAAAGTCAATCTTTGAAAATCAAAAACTTGAAAAGTTTAGAAGTAGGAGAAACTGTGGTAAAGTCTAGACTTCTCATTTCGTCATAATAATGGGTAACTGAGACCTAGAGAACTGGTTCATGTAACAAATTTGAGTCCCATTGTAGAATCATGTCTTTTTCAGAAATTTGTCCAAATACTCTTTCACCATTCTTGCCCATCCTGAACAGCTTGCCCTACCATTAACTCTAATTTTAAATATTCATTTCCTTAAGACATATATGCCACAATTGGGCTGGAATCCAATTCTGCAGTCTCCTTATTTCAATTTTAAGACCCTTCTTCTCTGGGGTGCTTGGGTAGTTCAATTAGTTAAGCATCTACCTTTGGCTCAGGTCATGATCCCAGCATCCTAGGATTGAGCTCCTTGTGGAGCTCCCTGCTCAGCAGGGGAGTCTGCTTCTCCCTTTCCCTCTGCTCCTGCTCATGTGATCTCTATCTCTTGTTCACTCTCTCTCTCTCTCAAATAAATATATGAAATCTTTAAAAAAATTTACCTTGTTCTCCTTCTCTTTTTCAAAGCTTTTTCCTTTTTTGAATTGGTAACCATGAGACTTTAATTCTCCTCTTGTCCTATACTCACATTTAGGTCACAATTTCACTTTTTTTTTTTTAATAAGAGAAGGAGAAGACTATAGTTTTCTTGTCCACTGAAACTCCTGTCATTGGAAATGCCCATATCCATGATCAGGCCATTCTAACACAGTGCACTTCTAACCTTCCTCTCTATTCCAGTTTATCTACTTTCCCTTAGAACACATGGTGGATCTAGCCATCTTCAAGAATTATTGCATCTTGGAAGTTTTAAACAATAATTCATCTCTCTCAGGCATTCATGACCAACTAATTTCTCATAAACACACTGATATCTGGGAACTTTGATCATTAACTGATTTTTTTTTAAATTTTTTATAAACATATATTTTTATCCCCAGGGGTACAGGTCTGTGAATCGCCAGATTTACACACTTCATAGCACTCACCATAGCACATACCCTCCCTATGTCCATAACCCCACCCCCCCTCCCAACCCCACTCCCCCCATCAACCCTCAGTTTGTTTTTTGAGATTAAGAGTCACTTATGGTTTGTCTCCCTCCCAATCCTACCTTGTTTTATTTACTCTTCTCCTACCCACTTAACCCCCCTTGTTGCATCTCCTGTCCCTCATATCAGGGAGATCATATGATAGTTGTCTTTCTCCAATTGACTTATTTCCCTAAGCATGATACCCTCTAGTTCCATCCATGTCATCGCAAATGGCAAGATTTCATTTCTTTTGATGGCTGCATAGTATTCCATTGTGTATATATACCATATCTTCTTTATCCATTCATCTGTTGATGGACATCTAGGTTCTTTCCATAGTTTGGCTATTGTAGACATTGCTGCTATAAACATTCGGGTGTACGTGCCCCTTCGGATCACTACGTTTGTATCTTTAGGGTAAATACCCAGTAGTGCAATTGCTGGATCATAGGGTAGTTCTATTTTCAACATTTTGAGGACCTCCATGCTGTTTTGCAGAGTGGTTGCACCAGCTTGCATTCCCACCAACGGTGTAGGAGGGTTCCCCTTTCTCCACATCCTCACCAACATCTGTCATTTCCTGACTTGTTCATTTTAGCCATTCTGACTGGTGTGAGGTGATATCTCATTGTGGTTTTGATTTGTATTTCCCTAATGCTGAGTGATATGGAGCACTTTTTTATGTGTCTGATGGCCATCTGGATGTCTTCTTTGCAGAAATGTCTGTTCATGTCTTCTGCCCATTTCTTGATTGGATTATTTGTTCTTTGGGTGTTGAGTTTGCTAAGTTCTTTATAGATTTTGGACACTAGCCCTTTATCTGATATGTCATTTGCAAATATCTTCTCCCATTCTGTCAGTTGTCTTTTGGTTTTGTTAACTGTTTCCTTTGCTGTGCAAAAGCTTTTGATCTTGATGAAATCCCAATAGTTCATTTTTGTCCTTGCTTCCCTTGCCTTTGGCGATGTTCCTAGGAAGATGTTGCTGCAGCTGAGGTCGAAGAGGTTGCTGCCAGTGTTCTCCTCAAGGATTTTGATGGATTCCTTTCTCACATTGAGGTCCTTCATCCATTTGGAGTCTATTTTCATGTGTGGTGCAAGGAAATGATCCAATTTCATTTTTCTGCATGTGGCTGTCCAATTTTCCCAACACCATTTATTGAAGAGGCTGTCTTTTTACCATTGGACATTCTTCCCTGCTTTGTCGAAGATTAGTTGACCATAGAGTTAGGGTCTATTTCTGGGCTCTCTATTCTGTTCTATTGATCTATGTGTCTATTTTTGTGCCAGTACCATGCTGTCTTGATGATGACAGCTTTGTAATAGAGCTTGAAGTCCGGAATTGTGATGCCACCAACTTTGGCTTTCTTTTTCAATATTCCTTTGGCTATTCGAGGTCTTTTCTGGTTCCATATAAATTTTAGGATTATTTGTTCCATTTCTTTGAAAAAAATGGATGGTACTTTGATAGGAATTGCATTAAATGTGAAGATTGCTTTAGGTAGCATAGACATTTTCACAATATTTATTCTTCCAATCCAGGAGCATGGAACATTTTTCCATTTCTTAGTGTCTTCCTCAATTTCTTTCATGAGTACTTTATAGTTTTCTGTGTATAGATTCTTAGTCTCTTTGGTTAGGTTTATTCCTAGATATCTTATAGTTTTGGGTGCAATTGTAAATGGGATTGACTCCTTAATTTCTCTTTCTTCTGTCTTGTTGATGGTGTAGAGAAATGCAACTGATTTATGTGCATTGATTTTATATCCTGACACTTTACTGAATTCCTGTACAAGTTCTAGCAGTTTTGGAGTGGAGTCTTTTGGGTTTTCCACATATAGTATCATATCATCTGCGAAGAGTGATAGTTTGACTTCTTCTTTGCCAATTTGGATGCCTTTAATTTCCTTTTGTTGTCTGATTGCTAAGGCTAGGATTTCTAGTATTATGTTGAATAGCAGTGGTGATAATGGACATCCCTGCCGTGTTCCTGATCCTAGTGGAAAATCTTTCAGTTTTTCTCCATTGAGAATGATATTTGCGATGGGTTTTTCATAGATGGCTTTGATAATATTGAGGTACGTGCCCTCTATCCCTACACTTTGAAGAATTTTGATCGGGAAGGGATGCTGTACTTTGTCAAATGCTTTTTCGACATCTATGGAGAGTGCCATATGGTTCTTGTTCTTTCTTTTATTAATGCATTGTATCACATTGATTGATCTGCGGATGTTGAACCAAGCTTGCAGCCCTGGAATAAATCCCACTTGGTCGTGGTGAATAATCCTTTTAATGTACTGTTGAATCCTATTGGCTAGTATTTTGGTGAGAATTTTCGCATCTGTGTTCATCAAGGATATTGGTCTGTAGTTCTCTTTTTTGATGGGATCCTTGTCTGGTTTGGGGATCAAGGTGATGCTGGCCTCATAAAATGAGTTTGGAAGTTTTCCTTCCATTTCTATTTTTTGCAACAGTGTCAGGAGAATAGAAATTAGCTCTTCTTTAAATGTTTGGTAGAATTCCCCCGGGAAGCCGTCTGGCCCTGGGCTTTTGTTTGTTTGGAAATTTTTGAAGACTGTTTCAATCTCCTTACTGGTTATGGGTCTGTTCAGGTTTTCTATTTCTTCCTGGTTCAGTTGTGGTAGTTTATATGTCTTTGGGAATGCATCCATTTCTTCCAGATTGTCAAATTTGTTGGCATAGAGTTGCTCATAGTATGTTCTTATAATTGTCTGTATTTCTTTGGTCTTAGTTGTGATCTCTCCTCTTTCATCCATGATTTTATTTATTTGGGTCCTTTCTCTTTTCTTTTTGATAAGTCTGGCCAGGGGTTTATCCATCTTATTAATTCTTTCAAAGAACCAGTTCCTAGTTTCGTTGATTTGTTCTATTTTTTTTTTTTTTTTTTTGGTTTCTATTTCATTGATTTCTGCTCTGATCTTTATGATTTCTCTTCTCCTGCTGGGTTTAGGGTTTCTTTCTTGTTCTTTCTCCAGCTCCTTTAGGTGTAGGGTTAGGTTGTGTACCTGAGACCTTTCTTGTTTCTTGAGAAAGGCTTGTACCGCTATATATTTTCCTCTCAGGACTGCCTTTGTTGTGTCCCACAGATTTTGAACCATTGTGTTTTCATTACCATTTGTTTCCATGAATTTTTTCAATTCATCTTTAATTCCCTGGTTGACCCATTCATTCGTTAGAAGGATGCTGTTTAGTCTCCATGTATTTGGGTTCTTTCCCAATTTCCTCTTGTGATTGAGTTCTAGCTTCAGAGCATTGTGGTCTGAAAATATGCAGGGAATGATCCCAATCTTTTGATACCAGTTGAGACCTGATTTTTGACCCAGGATGTGATATATTCTGGAGAATGTTCCATGTGCACTAGAGAAGAATGTGTAATCTGTTGCTTTGGGATGAAATGTTCTGAATATATCTGTGATATCCATCTGGTCCGGTGTGTCATTTAAGGCCTTTATTTCCTTGTTGATCTTTTGCTTGGATGATCTGTCCATTTCAGTGAGGGGAGTGTTAAAGTCCCCTACTATTATTGTGTTATTGTTGATGTGTTTCTTTGATTTTGTTATTAATTGGTTTATATAGTTGGCTGCTCCCACGTTAGATATTTAAAATTTTTAGATCTTCTTGTTGGACAGATCCTTTGAGTATGATATAGTGTCCTTCCTCATCTCTTATTGTAGTCATTGGCTTAAAATCTAACTGATCTGATATAAGGATTGCCACTCCTGCTTTCTTCTGATGTCCATTAGCATGGTAAATTCTTTTCCACCCCCTCACTTTAATTCTG
Source organism: Lontra canadensis (assembly GCF_010015895.1). Classification (NCBI taxonomy): domain Eukaryota; kingdom Metazoa; phylum Chordata; class Mammalia; order Carnivora; family Mustelidae; genus Lontra; species Lontra canadensis. The sequence continues at coordinate 1,554,899 of NW_022631139.1, forward strand.
GAGGTGTCTTTGGGTTTACAATGAGTTTCTTGTAGGCAACATATAGATGGGTTTTGTTTTTTTATCCATTCTGATACCCTGTGTCTTTTGATTGGGGCATTTAGCCCATTAACATTCAGGGTAACTATTGAGAGAGATGAATTTAGTGCCATTGTATTGCCTGTAAGGTGACTGTTATTGTATATTGTTTCTGTTCCTTTCTGATCTGCTACTTTTAGGGTCTCTCTTTGCTTAGAGGACCCCTTTCAATATTTCCCGTAGAGCTGGTTTGGTGTTTGCAAATTCTTTCAGTTTTTGTTTGTCCTGGAAGATTAATCTCTCCTTCTATTTTCAATTTTAGCCCAGCTGGATATAGTATTCTTGGCTGCACGTTTTTCTCATTTAATGCTCTTAATATATCATGCCAGTTTTTTCTGGCCTGCCAGGTCTCTGTGGATAAGTCTCCTGCCAATCTAATATTTTTACCATTGTATGTTACAGAATTCTTTTCCCAGGCTGCTTTCAGGATTTTCTCTTTGTCACTAAGACTTGTTAATTTTACTATTAGGTGATGGGGTGTGGACCTATTCTTAATGATTTTGAGGGGGGGTTCTCTGTAACTCCTGGATTTTGATCTTGTTCCCTTTGCCATATTGGGGACTTTCTCTCCAATAATTATCTCCAATATACCTTCTGCTCCCCTCTCTCTTTCTTCTTCTTCTGCAATCCCAATTATTCTAATGTTGTTTAATCTTATAGTGTCATTTGTCTCTCGAATTCTCCCCTCGTGGTCCAGTAGCTGTTTGTCCTTCTTTTGCTCAGCTTCTTTATTCTCTGTCATTTGGTCTTCTATACCGCTAATTCTTTCTTCTACCTCATTTATCCTAGCAGTGAGAGCCTCCATTTTTTATTGCACCTCATTA
>NW_022631139.1:1556348-1874942 GCF_010015895.1 Lontra canadensis
GCTGCCTGAAGTAGTCTCAGCCTGCTACTTCTCCGCCATCTTGACTCCTCCCCCATTATCTGATTTTTGTAACTATTCTACACTCATTCATTTTCCTAACCAGTCTGAACCTCATGATTGATCCAACATTAGAATCACTATCTTATCAAAATTATTTATATTCTTATGGTTTGTCTTTTTGCCATGTGGCCTATGACATATAATCTCTTGTCACTCCTAAAAGTCTAATTTGTCTAATTCTGTTTTTGGTCACTGAAAAATTTTGTATAGAATCTCCTGAGTATTTACTCCCTCCTGATCAACACAAATGGTATAGAACATGGCCCAGCAATCTTTCTATATGTCCCAATTTAGCTCTTTCTGATATGAGTCACTGCAAATTGAAAACCTTTGATCATATATAATCTCCATGTATGTTTATTTTTCATGTACTTCTAACAGGCATAGATTTCACTTTCTGTACTTTGTGAGTTTGGTTTGGAGCAGTTTATACATTGTAATAAGCAAATAGTTTTCAGGAAAAAACATACTGTTGCAGCTGAAATAGACTATAGAGATAATCCAATCTAACATTTGGAGAGTGATAAAAAAATAGTAAAGTGTCTTGCCTAAAATCTCACTGCTTTTTACTGTCAGACAGGAATATAATTTAGTTGTGTCTGTGAGCCAATATCTATCATATATTGAGTACCATACTTTTGTTCTTTAAGAAAATTTTCTCTTGGGGGCACCTGGGTGGCTCAGTGGGTTAAGCCTCTACCTTCAGCTTGGGTCATGATCTCAGGGTCCTGGGATCAAGCCCCACAACAGGCTCTCTGCTCAGGGGGGACCCGGCTTCTCCATCTCTCTCTGCTTGCCTCTCTGCCTACTTGTGATCTCTCTCTCTGACAAATAAGTAAATAAAATCTTAAAAAAAAAAGAGAACATTTTCTCTTAACTAGTCATGGAAAACTAACACCTGAAATTAATATAACTTTAATAAGTTAAACAAAGCTATTTCTCCCTCAAAAATTCCCAATGAAGTTGTCTGTTGTCATGATCATTCACCTGGTAGATGAGAAATAGAAGAATATAGAGATTCCCAAGCTGGAAGCATATACATTTCCATCTCTATATTATGTCCTCTCACAATCTATTGGTGAGAGCATGTTGTGTAGTTCTACCTGAATGTATGTGGCCTGGTGTACAAAGCCCTAGATAGGGCATTTGCTTCCAGCAACAAATCTACACCAGAAGGAGAACATGAATCTATTTTGATCTGTTCTTTGTAGCTCTCTAATTTAGTATTTCATTCCAAACACATTTGGCAGTATCATTATTATCCTTATCCCAAAAAAGGGACTGGCTTTAGAGGTTAGGTCACCTGTCAAATATTAGGCATTATGTGGAGATAGAGGAAAGCATCAAATCAGGGGCTTGAATTCAAACTCCAGAGTCATTTCTACTATATCACATCTCCTTGCAAAATATATGCCACTGCTGACCATCTTGAAAGTTATGGATATGTGTCTCTTCATCTGTTTGTCTTTTTTACAGTAACATAAGCTAGATAAGTCACAGTTCATTCAGCATGTTTTCTCTCTCCTTAGAGATAATGCTGTGGGCATTATCTCTATCACTCTCTTTAAAGATAGCCCACCTGAAAGCCTAGAACTTCAACTTGAAAACTTAACTTGTATTATTTACACTTCTAAATTGTTTCAACTAATGGAACAGTCAGAAAGATAAACCCACATAATTAAACAGAATTCTCTTTAGTTTTGGATTGCATTTCTGATTTTATTTATAAATTTCTTCTGTGCATTGTATAGATCATTATGAAGATGAGTTGACTCAGAAATCCTCAAGCAGTCATTTCATTTCTGCAAACATAGATTGTGCCTGTCATGTGCCAAGCCTTGTGTTTGATGCTAAGAGTAGAACAATAAATTACATGAAATACACAGCCTTATTCCTAAATTGTCATATGTTAAGTAAGAGGCATAAGAGCCATAGCATATGCTAAGAACAATAACAAAAAAAAAAAAAATGTGGGGTGTGACAGAAGTTACCACAGGACAATATATGTTCACACAGGGAATCTTTTAGTCTGGTTAGGAGAGATGACACATAAGTTGAGTCATAAAGTATAAGTAAGGGTATGAGGTAAAGAAAAATTGTGTTGCCACTGGGAGAGAGATGCCATGTGTTTTGTTTAACAATTAAAATCTTTTTAATCTTCTTTTCCCATAAAGAAAGAACACAGCATATCACAGTATATATACTCAAAATTTTAATTCTCTGCTCTCTTTCTTTTAAAATTTCTTCCTGTATTTACACCAACCTTGCCTTGCTATTTAGGTTCCATCATTATGCAGTTGATGATGACATGTAATGAGAATTTTGTGACGACCGAACATGTAGAAAAAGGCTCACTTGTTATCAGTTTTGGTGCAGATAAAGCAAGAGAGAATGGATTTACACCCCCAGATGAAACAACCAAAAATAGAGTATCTAACTATATAATTATAACTAAAACTAAGTAGAACTGTAACTATGTGCATAATGACATTGGATATAGATAACAAAGGGCAGTGGTATTGGAGAAATGGGAAATATAGGAGGTGACTCTTCTCTTTGGCTCAATTTACTGTTGCCTGAAGAGGTCTGTAGGCAGCTGCTGGGGGAAAACTCACTGGCTAGAGAGCTGAAATTCTGGGGATCCCATAGCAGCTAGAGTTGTCAAGACAGAGAGACACAGAAGACATAGTTGCACAATGGAGGAAATACAGAGATCTACAGAAAGTCCCCCCTTGAATATTCAGCAGACAACTGATCAGCATGTACCTTTGGGAAAACAAAAACAACTAAAAATAAAAAAAAAAACAAAAACAAACAAATGAACAAAAAAACCTATCTGAAGCAAGGAAAAAAAAAAATCCAAAAGGTTAGTAGTAGTGGTCCACAGAGATCACCCTGCCAAGAATAATCACTGTTTCTACCAGAAATCCCCTATGATTTATAGGACAGTGGATAGAATAAAGAGAATGGTCTTTCCTCAAGGATGGATATAATTAGCCATAGACTAAGCACTATTCCAATAGTGACTAAGTATCTAAAACACCTAAACATCTAAATCTTAAGAGCGAGGGATAAAGGATCCAGCTCTTTGCTAGTAACTTGAGCACATACTAGAAAAAAAGAAATCTCAAGTATATTTGTAGAAACATAAAAATATCTAGCACTTAGCAAAGTTTAAAAAAAAAGTCTCTTATCCAACCAAAAGGTACCAGACATGCAAAGAACCAATAAAATAAAAATTATATGGCAGAGACAACTAATCAATGGAATCTGACTCACACTTGACACAGATGTTACAATTATCAGACAAGTACATTAAATGTAATTATAATTGTTTTCCATAATTTTGAATGTTTACACAGGGTCAGAATGATATAAAATTGATTTAATTCATTAGAAAATCTACAAGGTTTGAGATAAAGTAGAACTAGCTGCTCCTGATGACAGATTAGATGCTACGGAAGAAAGCTCAATGAACTTGAACATATACCTAGGTAAAACAGAGAAAAAAAATAATTAAAAATAAAATAAAATAAAATAAAGCATCAGTCAACAGTGGTGCAAGTTTGAGCAGGCTAAATTAAGTATAGTTACTGTACTAAAGGTGGGATGGGGATGAACAAGAAGAAAAACAAACTGAAAAAATTTACAAATTGATGAAACATATAAACTATAAGAAGTTCAGTTAAATTAAAGCACAAGATAAGAAGAAAATTACTAAAATAAATACTGAATAAACAAAAAATTAATTACTAACCTAAGTCATCAAAAGAAAATTTAAAACAATAGTTTAGAATTTTTGGATATAGAAATTCAGTTTGGATTTTTTCATCAAGTAGAGATTTTTTTTTTAATTTTTTAAAGCTGGTTAAAATTAAGATTTTCTTTCAGGCATGCAATACTTAAGGGATTTATTACCAACAGAGCCCCCATTATAAGAAAAGTTAAATGAAGCATTTGGGGCAAGGGAAATATTAGTAGGAGATTATGGAATAATGTTATATATCTCATTTGAGGTAAGACTGGTGGCTTTCTGCAGTACTACAGATGAATAGAGTTTTTATGTTGGCTCTGAGAGTAGTTATCCTTAAGAGAGTAGAATCCAGGTGGTGCCATGGTCGCTCTGTTGGTTAAATGACCACCTCATGGTTTAGGCTCAGGTCATGATCTCAGAGTCCTGGGATCTAGCCCAGGGTCACGCTCAAAGCTCAGCGCAGGGTCTGCCTTTTCCTTCTCCCTCCGCTCCCCCTTCCACCAAATTGTGCTCTTTTTCAGGTAAATAAATAAAATCTTAAAACAGAGAGAGAGAGAGTAGAATTCATAATTATCTAGGAAAGAATATTTTATCAGCTATTTGGTACTTCAAGAATTAAGAAGCAAAAGCTCCTTAACTTTCAAGTGAGGGGCAATTTATAAAACTGGGGAATATTATATTCTATATTTCTGTTCTTTTCATTCCTATCCTCATTTCTGATGTTCTAAGAGTACTACTTTTTATCATGACCTTTGTGATGAACTTCTTTTAACCAGTATTTGAGGGTACATCTAGAAATGAAAAACCTTTAATTTTTCCTGATGTATCATAATTCCCCCTTCCTTTCTGAAATAAAATTTTGCTGGCTGTGGAATTTATGGTTGATGGTTCTTTTCTTTCAGCTCTTAAAACTTTTTGTTCTACTCCCTCAATTCTCTATTATTTCAATTGAAAAATTTGTTGAAGTTCCCATTTGTATTCATTCACCTAGTATATTGTGTGTTTTTTTTTCCTCTGGCTGTTGTAAAAATTTTATCTTTGTCTTTAGTTTTCATTGGATTCACTGTGATTTGCCATGATTGATGTATTTGGGTATATCATATCAATATTTGACTCAAGTTCTCAAATATGCAGATTTGTATGTTTTGACAAATTTGGAATGTATTTCATTATTTTGTTGCAAACTCTTTTAATGCCACTCTGTTTCTTTTCTCTACCTGGGATTCCACTAAAACACATTTGAATTTTTCTTATGTTCCCCACAAGTTCCTAAGGTTCTATGTACTTTTAGTTAGTCTATTCTCTTTCAGTTTTTCAGATTTGGTGATTCTATTTGTTTGTCTTCATATTTACTAATATTATGTTATTTCCATTCAACTATTGAGCAAATTTCCATTTTTTTTGTATTTTTCTTTTCCATAGTTTTCATTTTTTATAAATAATTTCTATGTTCTATTTCTGACTATTTTTAGGAGAATTTACCACTTATTCTTGAAGGATTTATGATGATTGCTTTAAACTTATTGCCATATAATATCATCATTTGATTAATCTCAGGTAAGGTTTATGTATAATTTTCTCCTTCAAGAACTTTTTTACACTTCATTGGTTCATGGTATCCATGGTGATTTTAATTTTCTTTTTGTATATGAGATCAATATTTGAGCTATAGGTTTTGTTTTTCATTTTTTAAAAGACTATTTATTTTTAAATGGTTTTAGGTTTAGAGCAAACTTGAGCAAAGTTATAGAGGTTTTCCCTATAACCTTTGCCTTTACATTCATAGATATCCCCATTTTCAACATACCAAGCCAAAGTAATTTATTTGTTACAACTAGTGAACCTACATTGACACATCATTATCACCCAGTCCATAATTTATGGTAGGATTTACAACTGATGTTGTACATCTCATGGGATTGCACAAATTTATAGTAAAGCGCATTTACCATTATAGAATCATTCAAACTGCTTTTACTTCCATAAAATTTTTCAGCACTGTGCCTATTTATCTCTTTTCCCTAACTTCTGAAAGTGACTGATTATTTACTTATTCACTTATTTATTTATTTATTTTACTTTCTCCATAGCTTTGCCTTCCAAAGAATGTCCAAGATTTGGGTTTATACATTATGTATTCATTCCAGATTGACTTTTTTCACTTTATATATTTTTAATATTCCTTTATTTTCTTTCTATGCCTTGATAGCTTATTTCTTTTTAACATTGAGTAACATTCCATTGCCTGGATATACGTGGTTATTTATCTATCACCTACCAAAAAATAAATAAATAAAATAAATAAATAAATAAATAAAAATAAAACTGTGTGCAGGTTTTTGTGTGGATATAAGTATTCAACACTTTGGGGTAAATACCAAGTGGTGCCATTGCTGAATCATGGTAAGAGAATATTTAGAGGATATTTAGTTTTGTAAGAAATTATCAAATTGTCTTCCAAGGTGTCTGAATCATTTCCTATTCCCACTATCAATGAATGAAAATTTCTGTTGTTCTATATCCTCAGCAGCATTTGGCATTATCATGTCATTGTTCTGGATTTGGCCATTCTAATAGGCACCTGGTTGTAAACTAAAGTTATTTGGATTTACAGCTTCTTAATGACATGTTAAAAGAGCATCTTTTTCTATGGTATTTACCAACTGTATATTTTCTTTGCTGAGGAGTCTGTTTAAATTTTTAGTGCATTTTTAATTGAGTTGTTTGTGTTCCTATTGTTGAGTTTTAAGGATTCTTTGTATAACAGCTCTTTAACAGAGAGAATTTTGCAAAAATGTTCTCTCACTCTGTGACTTGTCTTCTCAGTCTTTGATATTATCTTTTGCACAACTTAAATTTTTAGTTTTAATGAAGTCTAGCTTATCAATTCTTTATTTTATGGATAGTGCCTATGGTGTTTTATCTGAGAAGTCATTGTCAAACAAAAGGTCATCCAGATTTTCTCCTATGTTATCTTCTAAGAGTTTTATATTTTTTTCATTTTACATTCTGATATGTAATACACTTTGAAATTATTTTGGTGAAAGAGGATGTCCAATGGCTCCAGGACTTTTTCAAGGAGACATTCTGCTCCACTGTATTGCCTTTACTCCTTTGTCAAAGATTAGCTGACAATGTATTGGGATCTAGGTCCGTGCTCCTATATTCTGCTTTATTGATTAGGTTTCTATTTTGCCAATACCACACTGCCCTCATTAATGTATTTCTATAGTATGTCTTGGAGTCAGTAGTGACAGTCCTCCAATTTTGTTCTCTAATTCTGTGTTGGCTGTTCTGGATCTTTTGCTTCTCCATATAAACTTTAAAATCAGTTTGTCATTATACAGAAAATAACTGTTGAATTTTTACTGGGATTTAAATGACTCTATAGATCAATTTAGGAAGAACTTTCAAAATGATTTTGAAAATGAATAGTGAGAATGACATGTTGGCCTTATGTCTGATCTTAGGTGGAAAAATTATGAGATTCCCAACATTATGCAATATGGTTTTCTTAGATTTTGTATATATTCTTTTAAAATATTTATTTATTTGGAAGAGAGAGAGCAAGATGGCACAAGCATGACAGAAGGAAAGGGAGTGGCAGAGGGAAAGGGAGTGGCAGAGGGAAAAGGAGAAGCAGACTCCCCGCTGAGCAGGGAAGCCCAACTGGTTCTATCTCAGGACCCCTGGATCATGACCTGAGCCAAAGGCAGAAGCTTAACGAACTAATCCACCCAAGTACTACAAAATTTGTAGCTATTATTTGTCAGGTGGAGAAACTTCTCTATTCCTCGTTTACTGAAAGTTTTACTTTCTTTTTTTTTTTTTAATCACAATGGGTATTGAATTTTGTCAACTTCTTTTTTTTTCAATTGACTGATATAATCATGTGATTTTTCTTTTTTAGACTGTTGATGTCATGGATTACACTGATTTCTGAATGATTAAACTAGCTTTACATATCTGGGATAAACCAACATTGTCATGCTCTATAATTCTTTTTGTATATTGTTAAATTCTAGTTGAAAATATTTTGTTGAGAATTTGTACATCACTGTTCAAAAGATAATTTTTGTCTCAAGTGTCTTGTAATGTCTTTGTCTGGTTTTGGTATTAAGGTAATTCTGGCCTGTATTAGGAAGTGTTCCCTCTGCTTCTGTTCTCTGAAAGGAACTGTAATGAATTGGTACAGTGTATTTCTTTTGTGTATGGTTGATCCAACAGTGAACCCATCTGGGCTGGGTTTTTGGCAAGCATAATGAGCATCCTTTGTTTTTGGAGATTATTTATTATTGTCTCCATTTCTTTAATCGGTATAACTCCATTCATATTGTCTACCCTTCTTATGTGAGTTCTGGCAGATTTTGTTTTTAAAGGAATTGGTCCATTTCATTTAGTTTATCAAATTTGTAGACATAGAGTTATTCATAATATCCCTTGATTATTCTTTTAATGTTTATAGGATCTGCAGTAATATTCTTTCCTTAATATCTTTTAAAAAAAATTTTGAGGTATAATTTACATATAACATTATTAATTTTAGGTGTATAGTGTAATGATTCAATACTTGTATTTATTATAAAATGATTCTTAAAATAGAATTGACATTAGTAATTTTTGCCCCTCTCCCTTTTCCTTAGCCTGGCTATATAGACTTAGCAATTTTATTTATCTTTTTATGAACCAGCATTTTGTTTTTATTTTTTCTAATAATTTCTTTTTTATTTTTAATTTTTCTGTTCTTAATGTGTATTGTTTCTTCTTTTTGAATTTAATTTGTTCTTTTTTAGTTTCCTTAGGTGGAAGCTTTGATGATTTTTTTAGGTCTTTCTTCCTTTCTATTATATGGATTCAGTGCTCTAAGTGCTGCTGCTCTATATCCTACACATTTTGATAAGTTGTGCTTTCATTTTCATTTATTCAAAATATTTAAAAATTTTTCTTGAGATATATTATTTGACCCATTTGTTATTCAGATTTTATTGTTTAATTTACATGCATTATGGAATGTTCTGGTTGTTTTTTTTTTTATATTGATTTCTAGTGCGGTATCATTGTGGTTTGATAGCAGACATTGGAAGACTTCTAGTCTTTAAATTTGTTAATGTTTGTATCCTACCATGTGTTGTGGGAGCTTGAGAAGAATGTGTTATATATTTTTTAAAGATTTTATTTATTTATTTGACAGACAGAGATCACAAGTAGGCAGAGAGGCAGGCAGAGGGAAATGAGGAAGCAAGCTCCCCACGGAGCAGAGAGCCCGATGTGGGGCTCAATCCCAGGACCCTGGGATCATGACCTGAGCCAAAGGCAGAGGCTTTAACCCACTGAGCCACCCAGGTGCCCCAAGAAGAATGTGTATTCCTCTTGTTGGGTTAAGTAGTCTATAGATGTGAGTTATATCCAGTTGATGGATGGTGTTGTTGAAACTGTTTCCTTACTAATTTTCTGCCTACTGGATCCATCCATTTCTGATAGAAGTTGAGAATCGACATCTCCAAATACAACATAGTGAATTCATCTATTTGTTCTTGCAGTTCTATTAGTTTTTGCCTAACAGAGATTGATGCTTTGTTGTTAGGAGCATACATATAAAGGATTTTTTTTTTTAACTTTTTTTGAGAATTGACACCTTTATTAGTATGCAATATATTTTAAATCCCTGATAACTTTTCTTGTTTTAATTCAGCTCTTCTGAAATTAATTTAACTAATCTTGCTTTATTTTGATGAATGTTAGCATAATATAATTTACTTTAACCAATTACTTTTAATCTGTATATATTTTTATATTTAAAATGAGGTTTTTCTAAACAACATATAGCTGGTTGTTGTTTTTAAATCTACTCCAACAATCTCTGTCTTTTAACTTGTGCATTTAGAACATGGACATTCAAAGTAAAACTGACATAGTTCGATTGGCATATATTGTATTTGTTACTATTTTTTAATTGTTCTCCTTGTTCTTTGTTTCAATTATGTCTTTCACATTTCTCCCATTTTTTGGCTTTAATTGAGCATGTTATATGGTTTTATTTTCTCTTTTACTTAGTATATGAGTTGTACTTTGTTTTCCCCTCTTTTTCTAGTGGTTGCCCTAGAGTTCACAACATACATTTACAGCTAATCCAGGACCCCTCAAATAACTATACTCCTTCTAGGTAGTATGTGTATCATGTCATAACAAACTAATTCCCTCCTTCACATCCCTGGTATTATAGCTGTCATCTATTTTACTTATACGTAATCATACTATCTATGTAATAATATATGTATATAATCACATATCATATTATTATATGATACAATGCATCATATAATATTTTGTTTTACTTTTGAAGGATAATGCCAGAGGTTACAGAATTCTGGATTGGTGTGTGTGTGTGTGTGTGTGTGTGTGTGTGTGTGTGTGTTTTCCTCTCAATTCTTTAAATATTATCTCCATTCTCTTCTTGATTGTATGGTTTCTTAGGAGAAGTTGCCTTTCATATTTATCTCTTTTCCTCTATTTGTAGAAGAATTTGTAGAGGAAATATATTTCCTCTGTTTCCTCAGCTTCTCTCAGGATTTTTTTTTTTTTTTGGTAATCTTTGATTTCCTGTAATTCAAAGATGATATGCTTAGGTGTGACTTTTTATCTTGCTTGATATACTCTTAGCTTCCTTTAACTGTGACTTGGTGACTGACATTAATTTAGGGGAAATTCTCAATCTTTATTATTCTAGATAGTTCTGTTTCTATATCTTTTTCTTCCCACTCTAATATTCTCAACTCACATATGTTACACATTTTGTAGTTGAAACACAGTCCTTGAATGTTCCGCTTTGTTTTCAGCCTTTGTTCTCTTTTTTTTTTTTTTTTTGTTTTTGAGCAGTCTTGATTTCTAGCTCACAGATTCTTTCTGTAGCCATGCCTAGTTTGCTAATGAACCCATCAAAGGCATTCTCCATTTCTGTTACAGAGCTGTTGTTTAATTTCCATTATTTCTTTCTGGTTCTTTTTAAAGACTTTCCCCTCTCTGCTTACCCTGTCCATATGTTCTTGCATGTTCTATATATTGTCTGCTAGAGTCCTGAACAAATTAATCATAGTTTTAAATTCTCAGTCTGGTAATTCCAATATCCCTGCAATTGTAGTTTTGATGGTTTTGTGGTTGTAGTTCTGTGGTTTTTCAGATCGAGTTTTTTTGTTTGTTTTTGTTTTTGTTTTTTGTTAATGGCTTGTAATTTTCTTCTTGATAGAGGGGTAAATTGGTCTGTTATAAATAGGCTTTATTAATGTGGAGGTAAGGAGTAGAGGGAGGGAAAGTTTTCTATAATCTTATGCTTAGGTCTCAGCCATTTAGTGAGCCTATGCCTCTGGACTGAATTTCACAAGCCTCTGTTAGTTGATTTTTGTTTTGTTTTGTTTTGTTTTGTTTTGTTTTGTGTTGTGTTGTTTCATTTTTCCTTCCCTTTTTAGTAGAGACAGGATGGGTGGAGTGGGGTATAGTTGGACATTTTCCTTCTCTCATGTAGAAGGCTAGAGCCTGGTAGATTTTGATGTTTCTTCTCTAGATCAGTTAGGCTCTGATACCATCTCAGCAGGTTTGGGTCTGGTTAACTAGGTTCCCCCGAGGACAAACCTTTTTATGGAGAACAGAATGCTCTGGCATATTTCAGGATAATTTCATTCCTTTTCCCTTCACCTAGGGTAAGCACATACAGTTTTTTCTTTAATAGTTTTTGTTGGAATCTTGTCGAGTTTCTAGAGGTAAATTTTACAATACTGCCCTTCTCACACTGGAGTTCTTAACTCTTAAAGTGCTTCACACTGACCTTCCAGCAATAAGTCAGTTTTCCTACCCCAAAATTAGTTCTTGGGGTGGATTTCTGCTCATGAATTTCGTCTCTAGGAAGCCATGACTTCTTGTATTCACCCTATCTTTCTCCAATCTTGGGGATAGTGGTATACCCTATGTCCTCTCCTTTCTTATGGATCCCTAAAGAGTTGTTGATTTTTCAGTTTATCTTTTTACTACTTGTTAGGACATACTGACAATTTCTAAAACACTTACATGCAGAATTTGGACCTGAGAGTCCTCCTCAGCTTTGTGGGTTTTGTTTCTGTATTTGTTTTGTGTGTGTGTGTGTGTGTGTGTGTGTGTGTGTTGTTTGTTTTTTGTTTTTTCATTTTTGTTTTTGTAATTTCCTTTCCACTGCACCTTCCTATGGAGTAGAAATCAAAATGCAAGATTGCAGAGGCACTTGAGTGGCTCAGTCTATTGTCTGACTCTTGATTTGATCTCAGGTCATGATCACAAGTTACTGAGATCGAACCCTGTGTCAGGCACTTTGCGGAACTTGTTTAAGATTCTCTCTCTTCCTCCCCCTCTGCCCCTTTCTCTCAAAAACAAACAAACAAAAAAAAAAAAAAGGGAGAGAGAGACAGAGAGAGAAAACAAAAGGGAAGGATGCATGTATGTCTAACGTATGTCAAATTCTCTCTGTAAATGCATATCTATATCTATATTGATATCATCTACATCTAGATATGAAATCTCATTTCTGATTCATCACCCTGCCTAGGGTTTTGAAACTTTTATGTTTCAATGCTAGAACCAATGCAGTTGGGAAATTTTTCCTTGTAAAATGAAAACTTTTAATTGAATTATAGTTCCCAAGAATAGTCAATTGTTAAAATTGCCTATATAATATTTTAGGATAATTTCTTGTCTCAATTTCTTAATCAGAAAATCTGGAAGATGGAGTCTTGAATTTTATTGTTTTAAAATTTCTTCTGTGTACTTCTGACAATCACTTGATTTATATTAGTGAGAACTGAAGATTTCTCTGTTTCTCTATATACAATTCAATGATTTTATGAAACATTTATTGTTGAGCAATCTCTGGATTGCTCCAAAATGGAGATTAAATTCCAATTCAGGGGGTGAAAAAGTGAAACTTGAAGGTCATTGTATTTTATGGAAAATATCATAATAAAGAAGCAATCAGAGAGTTACCTAAAATGAGCTTTTTGGCATTGTGCCAAGCGAGATAAGGTGGTCAGGATCTCATTCCACATCTCACAGCTGTTCCCTTAACACTTGCTGTTCAACACTTTTTTTTTTATTGTTGTCCACATTCAGCCATTGGCAGAATGAAGTGATTGGTTTCATTTTCTATATTGTCTATTCTTTTATTCTTTTTATTTCTCCCAGCCTCCATTATGTAGGTAGATTCTCTTCACACTTTCTTTCAGAAATTTACAAAATATAGCCCATTAAGGATCTGAAATAGTTTTCAGTAAGTGTAAAATTATGTACAAGAAAAAAAAAGTAAACGTACAGTACACAAATGTCAACAAATTTCATAAACAAAAATCTAAGTGAATGTCTTCCTAACTTCTAGGTGGAGAACAGATTTTTTTTTTAAAGAAAAATATACAATTGTTAATCAAAAATGTTAATAAATTTGAATATTCCAAAAATATATAAATTCCATTTATTCTAAGATACAAGTGGAAAGATAAACTACAAGTCTTTAGAAGACATTTACACTCCAGACAACCAATAGATGCTTAAAATTAGGAATATATAAGGCACTCCAAAAATCAATAAGATAAGAGCAAATAACCCAAGAGAAAATGAACTTTTTACAAAACAGAAAATATAATTTTTGGTACTTTTATAATAAGATATTCACCCTCACCAATAATTTGCGGGAAAAATAGGAATATGGTAATTTGTTATTTTGCCAACTGGAATAAAATAAGATGTGGCTGAAATCCTAAATACTGTTAAGGATATAGATTATATTAGATCCTTTAATAATTGTTATTAGCATTCTCATTTCAGAAATTGGGCATTATTTTATGAAGTCAAATATCCAGTATTCTAAGACATGTTAGTACTAATCATAATTATATAACCAAGACTTGTCAATCCTTACCAGTAAGTGTATGCAAGAATGTTTATAACAGCAAAAACTGGACACAACTGGAATGTTCATGGTCAGGAGAACAGATAAACTTTCTGTGGTATATTCACAGGTAGCTCATATTATAGCTATAAAGCTGAATGTAGTATGGTGAAAATAAACTGAAAATATATACAATACGTATGTCAATAATAATTCTGAATGAGAAAAAAAAATGGTACCAAAAAACTATGTATAATATAATGCCTTCTTAAAAGATGAAATTTGAAAACAAGCCACACTAAACCATGTATTTTTTTTTCGTTGTCTAGTGACCAAAGAACAAAATACAATTTATTCTCTCCCACAAAAATGCATTCCATATACAATAGTGGAGGTGCACCTGTAAATCCATAATAAAATCTCACATTTGAAACAGAGGGAAACAAGAGGAACATAACTCTCATTGGTCCATGAAAATGATGAAATTCTCACAAACAAGTATTATTGGGAGAGCTCTCTGACTGGACAGTAAAGAAGGTCTTTGATTTGACCTCAGTTCTTTTCTCTGGAATATGTCTCTATATATTATTTTTCATGGCTCTTAGCACCACATTCTGAGACTTTCCCTCATCGGTTTACAAATATGGCCACATCTGAAGTGGATATTGAAAAACGGGCCTTCATTGTGAGCTTACAGCTTTTGCTTACCTCCTCCTTGTCTGTGTAAGGGTTTCTTACTATTATTTTTATTTGTATTAGGCTTCAGTTTATGGATTTCTTGGGAATGAAATGTCTACTTAATAATCAACTACTAATTTATCCCTTCAGTCAGACCACGTGCTGTTAGTTATAGTCAAATTTATTTCTGAAGCATAATTTATAGTTCCCTGCCATCTATCTATCATCTATCTATCTATCTATCTATCTATCATCTATCATCTATCTATCAAATGTCTATATACATAATTTTTCCCATTCCTGGCCTCAATATCTCAATTTAGAAAGGACTGCCTGTAGTCCATCTGGCTTGAGTAATATCAAAATGTTCTTCACCACATGGCTATGTCTTTCAAGGGGAGTTTGTTGCTCAAAATCTTTATTAAATCTTTTTTTTTTTTTCACTTTATATCTAGAACCAGTTGGCTTTTCCAACTAGTTGTGGCCCTGAATTTAATGAGTTTCTCTTTTCTTTTTCATTTCTGCTTTTGAACCAGCCAGTTGTTTGTTTGTTTTTTTTAAAGCTCATCCCTTATTTCTAAAATCTTACTTAATGCAACCAGTTAAACCCTGATATCTAACTTAAAGTCTATTTCTAAAAGTCTTCTGTGAGAGCCATAGACTCAGTAGGAACCTGCTTTCTCAGGTATTGATGACAGAAGCTACTAAGTTTTTGCAACTCTATGACACAGGGCTCCATCCTTCTAGCCTCTTATAATGATTTTCTTGCCACTCTATCATGGACTTACATAGTTGAGGCCTTTTTTAAACAATAGAATGCCACATACGTTGCTGATTTATATATTAATTATAACAATGTTAACTGCTGTAACATATAAACGTTAGCTATCCATGGTTTAGCAAATTAGTAGTCTATTGCTTACTAAAATAAAACCCCAAATGATTGTTTCTAGTAAGCATGTGGCTGTGCCCCAAGTTGTGATTCCTTCTAGCAACTTATGGCTTCACTCTATTCAACATGTGGCTTCCACAGAAACAGGACAAAGGGAAAGAGATGTAAGGGCTGCCTATGGAGGTTCTTTTGGTCAGGTTATGGAAGTGGCACAATTATTTCAGCTTATACTCAATAGCATAGAACCCAAACACATAAAAACACCAACTGAAGGGAAAGCTGGGAAAGAATTGTCTATCCGCATCATAAAGTAAATATGTTTGAAGAACTCTGAGCGAGTATTTGATACACATTTCATTATAAATTTATTTTTTTGTTATTCTCCCCCATTAGACAATGAGTTCTTTGGAACAGATTCTTATTTTTTTCAACTTTTTATCCCCACAACAATCACTCCATTGGGACAAGAAAAGTGTTGAAGGAACGCTAAATCAATGGTCTTCAGTTTTTGTAAACATGATCACAATAGTGATAGAAACCACAAATGTAGGAAAGACTTTAAAATGCAAGTTTGTGATACACTTCTGAGACTACAACTTTTGTCATCTATATACTCTGTATGATCTTTCTGATGAACATAGTGGAAAAATTAGATGAAAGGCACATGTAAATGGTAGGTTTTAATTTTTTTAATTTTTTATTATAAAATAAGCACAGGGGCACCCTGGGTGGCTCAGTTGGTTAAGTGTCTGAATTCTGGTTTAAACTGAGGTTATGATCACAAGGTTGTGGGATGGAGTCCTACACAGGCTCTGCATTAGGTGTGGAGTGTATTTAGGATTCTCTCTCTTCCTCTCCTTATGTACCCCTAAAAATTAATAAAATAAAATAAATACAAATACTGAAAAGCAGAGAAATTGTATACTTCATGAGTGTGCTAAAGCAAATGCCCTTGTAACTTCCACACAGATGAAGAAATAGAAATTTGACAGCCACCTTCTTAGCCCCTCCATGGGTCCCAACACATTATCAACTCAAAATACAAAATAACCACTATCTGATTTTTATGGTAATAACTTTCTTGTGTTTCTTAATTTTAATACTTGACTCTACGCCCTTAGACAAAATAGTTTAGTCTTTCCCATTTTTAACTAGTAAGTATGTTTCTAACTCATGAATTATTGTTTCATCTTTTTATTTTTCTCATTGCTTATTTATTGAAGAACAGTGGTCCTTTAAAATGTAGAGTTTTTCACCATCTAGATATTACTAATTGTGTATTCATAGTGTGGTTCTGCTGTTTCTATATCCTTTGTATTTCTTGCACAGCTGTATTCAGATGCATTAGCTATTTCAGGTTCAGTCCCAATGAGGATACTAGAGGAGGTATGTCTTCCTACCAGGAAGGACACAAGGTCTAATTGTCTGATTTTTGTAAGGTTAGTTACTGTTGATTCTCTAGGTCCTTTACTTCTTCAAGGTTAATTACTGGATATTTTCTTCTTCTTCTTTTTTTTTTTCCCTAATTTTTATTTATTTATTTTATTTTTTATAAACATATATTTTTATCCCCAGGGGTACAGGTCTGTGAATCACCAGGTTTACACACCTCACAGCACTCACCATAGCACATACCCTCCCCAATGTCCATAACCCCACCCCCCCTCTCCGAACCCCACCTCCCCCCATCAACCCTCAGTTTGTTTTGTGAGATTAAGAGTCACTTATGGTTTGTCTCCCTCCAAATCCCATCTTGTTTCATTTACTCTTCTCCTACCCCCTTAACCCTCCATGTTCATCTCCACTTCCTCATATCAGGGAGATCATATGATAGTTGTCTTTCTCCGATTGACTTATTTCGCTAAGCATGATACCCTCTACTTCCATCCATGCCGTCACAAGTGGCAAGATTTCATTTCTTTTGATGGCTGCATAGTATTCCATTGTGTATATATACCACATCTTCTTTATCCACTCATCTGTTGATGGACATCTAGGTTCTTTCCATAGTTTGGCTATTGTAGACATTGCTGCTATAAACATTCGGGTGCACGTGCCCCTTCGGATCACTAGGTTTGTATCTTTAGGGTAAATACTCGGTAGTGCAATTGCTGGGTCATAGGGTAGTTCTATTTTCAACATTTTGAGGAACCTCCATGCTGTTTTGCAGAGTGGTTGCACCAGCTTGCATTCCCACCAACAGTGTAGGAGGGTTCCCCTTTCTCCACATCCTTGCCAGGATCTGTCATTTCCTGACTTGTTCATTATAGCCATTCTGACTGGTGTGAGGTAGTATCTCATTGTGGTTTTGATTTGTATTTCCATGATGCCGAGTGATGTGGAGCAGTTTTTCATGTCTCTGTTGGCCATCTGGATGTCTTTTTTTCAGAAATGTCTGTTCATGTCTTCTGCCCATTTCTTGATTGGATTATTTGTTCTTTGGCTGTTGAGTTTGATAAGGTCTTTATAGATATTGGACACTAGCCCTTTATCTGATGTCGTTTGCAAATATCTTCTCCCATTCTCTCAGTTGTCTTTTGGATTTGTTAACTGTTTCCTTTGCTGTGCAAAAGCTTTTGATCTTGATAAAATCCCAATAGTTCATTTTTGCCCTTGCTTCCCTTGCCTTTGGCGATGTTCCTAGGAAGATGTTGCTGCAGCTGAGGTCGAAGAGGTTGCTGCCAGTGTTCTCCTCAAGGATTTTGATGGATTCCTTATCACATTGAGGTGCTTCATCCATTTTGAGTCTATTTTCATGTGTGGTGTAAGGAAATGGTCCAATTTCATTTTTCTGCATGTGGCTGTCCAATTTTCCCAACACCATTTATTGAAGAGGCTGTCTTTTTTCCATTGGACATTCTTTCCTGCTTTGTAGAAGATTAGCTGACCACAGAGTTGAGGGTCTATTTCTGGGCTCTCTATTCTGTTCTATTGATCTATGTGTCTGTTTTTGTGCCAGTACCATGCTGTCTTGATGATGACAGCTTTGTAATAGAGCTTGAAGTCCGGAATTGTGATGCCACCAACGTTGGCTTTCTTTTTCAATATTCCTTTGGCTATTTAAGGTCTTTTCTGATTCCATATAAATTTTAGGATTATTTGTTCCATTTCTTTGAAAAAAATGGATGGTACTTTGATAGAAATTGCATTAAAAGTGTAGATTGCTTTAGTAACATAGACATTTTCACAATATTTATTCTTCCAATCCAGGAGCATGGAACATTTTTCCATTTCTTTGTGTCTTCCTCAATTTCTTTCATGAGTACTTTATAGTTTTCTGTATATAGATTCTTAGCCTCTTTGATTAGGTTTATTCCTAGGTATCTTATAGTTTTGGGTGAAATTGTAAATGGGATTTACTCCTTAATTTCTCTTTCTTCTGTCTTGTTGTTGGTGTAGAGAAATGCAACTGATTTCTGTGCATTGATTTTATATCCTGACACTTAACTGAATTCCTGTACAAGTTCTAGCAGTTTCGGAGTGGAGTCTTTTGGGTTTTCCACATATAGTATCATATCATCTGCGAAGAGTGATAGTTTGACTTCTTCTTTGCCAATTTGGATGCCTTTAATTTCCTTTTGTTGTCTGGTTGCTGAGGCTAGGATTTCTAGTATTATGTTGAATAGCAGTGGTGATAATGGACATCCCTGCCATGTTCCTGATCCTAGTGGAAAATCTTTCAGTTTTTCTCCATTGAGAATGATATTTGCGGTGGGTTTTTCATAGATGGCTTTGATAATATTGAGGTATGTGCCCTCTATCCCTACACTTTGAAGAGTTTTGATTGGGAAGGGATGCTGTACTTTGGCAAATGCTTTTTCAGCATCTATGGAGAGTATCATATGGTTCTTGTTCTTTCTTTTATTAATGTGTTGTATCACATTGATTGATTTGCGGATGTTGAACCAAGCTTGCAGCCCTGGAATAAATCCCACTTGGTCGTGGTGAATAATCCTTTTAATGTACTGTTGAATCCTATTGGCTAGTATTTTGGTGAGAATTTTTGCATCTGTGTTCATCAAGGATATTGGCCTGTAGTTCTCTTTTTTGATGGGATCCTTGTCTGGTTTGGGGATCAAGGTGATGCTGGCCTCATAAAATGAGTTTGGAAGTTTTCCTTCCATTTCTATTTTTTGGAACAGTCTCAGGAGAATAGGAATTAGTTCTTCATTAAATGTTTGATAGAATTCCCCTGGGAAGCCGTCTGGCCCTGGGCTTTTGTTTGTTTGGAGATTTTTGATGACTGTTTCAATCTCCTTACTGGTTATGGATCTGTTCAGGCTTTCTATTTCTTCCTGGTTCAGTTGTGGTAGTTTATATGTCTTTGGGAATGCATCCATTTCTTCCAGATTGTCAAATTTGTTGGCATAGAGTTGCTCATAGTATGATCTTATAACTGTCTGTATTTCTTTGTTGTTAGTTGTGATCTCTCCTCTTTCATTCATGATTTTATTGATTTGGGTCCTTTCTCTTTTCTTTTTGATAAGTCTGGCCAGGGGCTTATCCATCTTATTAATTCTTTCAAAGAACCAGTTCCTAGTTTCGTTGATTTGTTCTATTTTTTTTTTTTTGGTTTCTATTTCATTGATTTCTGCTCTGATCTTTATGATTTCTCTTCTCCTGCTGGGTTTAGGCTTTCTTTTTGTTCTTTCTCCAGCTCCTTTAGGTGTAGGGTTAGGTTGTGTACCTGAGACCTTTCTTGTTTCTTGAGAAAGGCTTGTACCGCTATATATTTTCCTCTCAGGACTGCCTTTGTTGTGTCCCACAGATTTTGAACCATTGTGTTTTCATTACCATTTGTTTCCATGAATTTTTTCAATTCATCTTTAATTCCCTGGTTGACCCATTCATTCGTTAGAAGGATGCTGTTTAGTCTCCATGTATTTGGGTTCTTTCCCAATTTCCTCTTGTGATTGAGTTCTAGCTTCAGAGCATTGTGGTCGAAAATATGCAGGGAATGATCCCAACTTTTGATACCTGTTGAGATATGATTTAGGACCCAGGATGTGATCTATTCTGGAGAATGTTCCATGTGCAATAGAGAAGAATGTGTATTCTGTTGCTTTGGGGTGAAATGTTCTGAATATATCTGTGATGTCCATCTGGTCCAGTGTGTCATTTAAGGCCTTTATTTCCTTGTTGATCTTTTGCTTGGATGATCTGTCCATTTCAGTGAGGGGAGTGTTAATGTCCCCTATTATTATTGTATTATTGTTGATGTGTTTCTTTGATTTTGTTATTAATTGGTTTATATAGTTGGCTGCTCCCACGTTAGGGGCATAGATACTTACAATTGTTAGATCTTCTTGTTGGACAGATCCTTTGAGTATGATATAGTGTCCTTCCTCATCTCTTATTATAGTCTTTGGCTTAAAATCTAACTGATCTGATCTAAGGATTGCCACTCCTGCTTTCTTCTGATGTCCATTAGTATGGTGAATTCTTTTCCACCCCCTCACTTTAAATGTGGAGGTGTCTTCGGGTTTAAAATGAGTTTCTTGTAGGCAACATATAGATGGGTTTTGTTTTTTTATCCATTCTGATACCCTGTGTCTTTTGATTGGGGCATTTAGCCCATTAACATTCAGGGTAACTATTGAGAGAGATGAATTTAGTGCCATTGTATTGCCTGTAAGGTGACTGTTACTGTATATTGTCTCTGTTCCTTTCTGATCTACTACTTTTAGGGTCTCTCTTTGCTTTGAGGACCCCTTTCAATATTTCCTGTAGAGCTGGCTTGGTGTTTGCAAATTCTTTCAGTTTTTGTTTGTCCTTGAAGTTTTTTATCTCTCCTATTTTCCGTGATAGCCTAGCTGGACATAGTATTCTTGGCTGCATGCTTTTCTCGCTTAGTGCTCTGAATTTATCATGCCAGGTCTTTCTGGCCTGCCAGGTCTCTGTGGATAAGTCTGCTGCCAATCTAATTTTTTTACTATTGTATGTTACAGAATTCTTTTCCCGGGCTGCTTTCAGGATTTTCTCTTTGTACTAAGACTTGTAAATTTTACTATAAGGTGACGGGGTGTGGACCTATTCTTATTGATTTTGAGGGGGGGTTCTCTGAACCTCCTGGATTTTGATGCTTGTTCCCTTTGCCATATTGGGGAAATTCTCTCCAATAATTCTCTCCAATATACCTTCTGCTCCCCTCTCTCTTCTTCTTCTGGAATCCCAATTATTCTAATGTTATTTCATCTTATGGTGTCACTTATCTCTCGATTTCTCCCCTCGTGGTCCAGGAGCTGTTTGTCCCTCTTTTGCTCAGCTTCTTTATTCTCTGTCATTTGGTCTTCTATATCTCTAATTCTTTCTTCTGTCTCTTTTATCCCAGCAGTGAGAGCCTCCATTTTTTATTGCACCTCATTAATAGCTTTTTTAATTTCAACTTGGTTAGATTTTAGTTCTTTTATTTCTCCAGAAAGGGCTTTTATATCTCCCGAGAGGGTTTCTCTAATATCTTCTATGCCTTTTTCTAGCCCAGCTAGAACCTTGAGAATCGTCATTCTGAACTCTAGATCTGACATATGACCAATATCTGTATTGATTAAGTCCCTAGTCTTTGGTACTGCCTCTTGTTCTGTTTTTTCGTGATGAATTTTTCTGCCTTGTCTATTTGTCTAGATACGAGTATATGAAGGAGCAAGTAAAATACTAAAAGGGTGGCAAAGACCACAGGAAAATATGCTTTAACCAAATCAGAAGAGATCCCAAATTGTGAGGGGTGAGAAAGGGGAGAAAAAGAGGTTCAGAAAGAAAAAAAAAAAAAAGAAGGAAACAATTAAAAAAAGAAAACGAATAAAGAAAAAATATAAAAAGAAATAATATATATATATTAGATAAACTAGTTAAAAACGTTAATAAAGAAAAGGGTAAAAATTTTTAAAAAATTAGCAGAAGAAGAGAAAAAAAATTGAAAATGAAAAAAACTTTAAATTAACTGCAAGTCTAAAGAATCATGGGGGAGAAAGCCATGAGTTCCATGCTTTGCTTTCTCCTCCTCTGGAATTCCGCTGCTCTCCTTGGTATTGAAACTGCACTCCTTGGTAGGTGAACTTGGTCCTGGCTGGATTTCTTGTTGATCTTCTGGGGGAGGGGCTTGTTGTAGTGATTCTCAAGTGTCTTTGCCCCGGGCTGAATTGCACCACCCTTACCAGGGGCCATGCTGAGTAATCTGCTCAGGTTTGCTTTTGGGAGCTTTTGTTCCCTTAGTGCTTTCCGTAGAGTTCCGGAGGACAGGAATGAAGATGGCGGCATCGCAGTCTCTGGCCTCGAGGAGCCAAGAGCCCGGGGCCCCACTCCTCAGTGCGCCCTCCGAGAACAGTGCCCAATTACTCCTGTCACCCTGGCCTCTGGCCGTACTCCGAGCTGACCGAGCCTGTGACTGGTTCAAGGTAACCCCGAGCTTAGACCTCAGTCCTCAGCTCTGTCTCTGTAGCCGGCTTCCCATTCTAATACCTGTAAGCTCTGCAACACTCAGACTCCCCCGATCCTTCTGTGACCTGGCAGGACCTGAGGCCACGCTGACCCGGCGTGGGCTTCACCCCGGTTAAGCCTCTGGAGTGATGTCCCTCAGCAGAACAGACTTTTAAAAGTCCTGATTTTATGATCCGTTGCTCCGCCGCTTGCCGGGATCCGGCCCCTCCCCGCGCGGTCTATCTTCCCGTCGCTTTGGATTCACTTCTCCGCCAGTCCTACCTTTCAGAAAGTGGTTGATTTTCTGTTTCTAGAATTGCTGTTCTTCTTCTCTTCGATCTCCTGTTGGATTTGTAGGTGTTTGCAATCTTTAGATAAGCTATCTAGCCGATCTCTTGCTACCTGAAGTAGTCTCAGCCTGCTACTTCTCCGCCATCTTGACTCCCTCCTCCTTACTAGGTATTTTCTTATTCTGTCATTGCTTCCCATTTATTATTATGAATGCTTTTATAAGAAGACACTCTTCCCTGTTCAGTTATTCTTCAGTGCAGTTCATTAGAACAACAACAACAATAAGTCAGGATATATGCTCAATTAGTTTTTGAAATGGCTAATTGGATCTCTATCAGCCTCTGAAAGTGAGTAATTATTTTTTAGATATTATTATGAGCTCATGAATTTAAACATATTTAAAGAACATAAGTTCATTGAAATTATTACCTTATTTGAAACTCAAATTGTCCCATTAGCTTGGGTCTTTTTGTCATGACACTCGTAGTTTTTGATAGTTTTCTTTCTATTTGCCTTGGCACAAGATAGTCTAGGCTCATATTGTATGTAATTTCCCTGAGACATTCATCTAGGCTAACCTTCAGGTCCTGCTTCCTTTTACTGGAATTAATATTTCTTGAGACTAGGAATACTTATTGCTATTGGGTTGACCATTTTATATATGACTTTTCAATGATCAGAGGTATAACACATACTCAGTGACATACTTTAAGGTAAAATATCTCATACCTATCCCTCTTATGCAAATATAAAGTCAACAGAATTATTACTTCACTTCTATTATTACATGTTTATTTTCTTTATTTTATAGTGAGAATCCTCATTCTCAAGAATGTGCAGTATGATGTGTATGATCCTCTTTTCCTTATTACCTAACTTAGTCTTAATTCTACATGGGTAATTTTATGATTAATGCTATTAATCCTTTAATCACTTTCATTAACTGTTTTTGACTTTTAATTTTTGTTATTTTCATCTACTTATCTTAAAGTATTATCTGCTCTATTTGTCCATTCTAATGCTCTATTTAATATTTTCATATCAGAAACAACTTCTCATTTTTTTCCATTTTTTTCTCTGACTAGTGTCACTATTTCTGAGATTTTCTTTTACTTTATTTTTCTTTATGTCCTGTATCAATTTCCTTTTACCTTTTAGCTTATTTTGAATAGTATATCATATTTTTTCTATTTTATTGGCATGTCCTGATACATTTCATTGTAGCAGAAATGTTATTCTGCTCTCTTACTGTCCTTTTTCATAAATTATAGAGGAATTCATCTCAATTCCTTGTGTTCTTCATTTTTTAATTGGAAATTAGTTTTCCTGAACTGTTAGAATAAGGCTCGTTTCAGGTAGCTTTTATAAATCTATAGAGAATTTTCTTTTATTATTTTCATGTAGTACTGAAAAATATGTTGGCTTGTTTTCTGAGGCCTCCTGGCTTTTAATCCTGTAATTTTATCTAAATCTTCACTTCCTTTTTTTCTTGTATATTCCTCCATTTTTATTTCATGCCGAACAGTTTCTTTTCAATTAGGAACATTTTTTAAGGGAGCACTTGACTGACAAAATATTGGTCATGGCTATTGGTTTAGGTATTTCTTATTTTGTTTGTTTTTGTTGGGGATTTGGAAAAATTCAAAACCTAGGCCCTGTCACCATTATCTTTCCAGATATTACTATATCTGGAAATACATATTACTATATATTTCACTCTGAATATGTTTCTGTATTTTCCAATATTTCTTTGAATATTATGTTTTCCAATATATATACAATATATGAAATTTGGTGTGTATATATTATTTATATAATTGCAGCTGAAATAAATAAATAATATATATTTTCTTTGTTATATATTATATATTGTGTTATATGTTATATACTAATATTATATATTACATATTTTTGGTTTATTACTGTTAGTCACATTATAATGCTTTATTGCTTTAACATATGCACATATTTTTTATGTTTATTTACTCTATCTTTTGGAAATTGAAATTGAATATCCTCTTCTCTTTCTTCTTCCTATCTTCTGACACATTTTTTCCATCAGGTACTCACTTTTTATTAAAGATTTTATGTATTTATTTGAGAGAGATCAATTGAGAGAAAGAGAGAGAGAACAGAAGTTGGGGGGAGGGACAGAAAGAATTAGAAGACTCCCCGCTGTGCAGGGCTCCATCTCAGGACTGTGGGATCGTGACCTGAGTCTAAGGCAGCAGCTTACCCCAATAAGCCACACAGGTGCCCCTAATTTTTCACATTTTAAAAAGAAATTTTCCTTGGCATTTTGGAAAGAAACAGTAAAATTTCAAAACTTATTCAATGAGCCATATTGCTTTTTATAGTAGATATGATGTGTTCTTTCCACACACCCTACTTTTTTTAGGAAAAATACATAAATTTTATTGAGTCATACAATGGCCAAGTTAGAAGGATTATTAGAATGTATGCATCCCTACCAACAGTCTGGACAGCCTTAATTGTGAAAGGAATGGAATGGAGAACCAGTTGTGATTCACTGAACGTTACAAGGCTTGCTTCTTAACTAAGGAACTAAAGCTGTAAATTCTTTTAGCAGAGGTCACATTGATCTTTCATTAATGAGAAGAGGGGTATTTGGCAAATCACAAACTTTGATCATCAATTTCCTCAGCACTATATCTGTCTTATTTTCATTACAGATATACTGTTTTAATAACTAGTATTTTGCAAGTAGTATAATATCTGAGCTACAAGTTCATGCTCTGTAAAGTGGGGATAATCATGATTAATCCCATCTTCTAAAAATGAAGGATAAAATATGTTTCTGCAGTACATAGCAGAGTCCCAGTTAATGATGATATTTCTCTCTCTATGCAACATAATCATCCTCAGAAACTTTAAGTTACAGGTTAGCTACCTGCTATTGTGCATATTATGGGAAAAAATTTTTTTCTGTTAATCGTCTTGTTTTTGTTTTCAAAGGTATCTTATTTTTTTATTCTATAATATGAATTATGTCTTCACAGAAATCTAGAGATTGAGAAGCTTATCACTTCCTGCTCCCAACAGCCGGCCAAGAAGACCAATGATACAATCCTACATGAACAAATCATGGGACCATAAACTCCGTTCATTCTAGATAACTGTCTGCTTCATAAAATAGCTATGTCCAAATCACCCTGAATTAAAGAAAATGTTAGGATTATTAGAAAATCTGTGGCTTTATGACAGCATGATGGAAAAACAAATGAAATCATTTAGACAAGATGTGCCTTAAAGTGCCCTCAGTTGATGGGAGGCTGATAGGCAATGCAATTTAGCACATTCAGTGATATGGCATTTGAGGACAACTCATTGTGGTCAATACAGATGAAGGAGATTAAGCATTGGTGGTACAGAAGAAGCCTTTTTCACTGTGTCTGAGATGACTGTTATGTCAGCACCACAAGACTGCTATGGGATGGGAAATATTCTAATTCGACAGCACTGAATAGTTGAAAAGTGTGATTTCTAGGATACAAACTCATGTTCATTTTGCTCTGAATACTTTAATTTGATCAGTACCTTTTGAGACATTTTTCTGTGTGAATGTGTATGTGTGTATATATATGGTTATACAAGCATGTAGCTTTTCATAGTTTTTTATATAAGTAGGTATCATACTGCATAGGTTGTCATACAAATTTTTTTTTTAATTTGGTGTCATATAATTATTTTCTTTTCATGTTACTGATACCTTCCCCCATCTTCTCTAAATACTCACAGACACATGCTGGTTTATAGAAGCAAAAATTTCAGTAGGGGATGGAGATTCACATTTGGGTCATGGTTCCCCTTCACTTGGGTTCATTTAGATTTTCTCTCGTTTGTTGTGAGTCTGTCTCAAGGAGGCTGTTTATTCACAGACTTTTCCCCAGTCCATTCTATGGCTTGAGGATGCTCCTAGGAGCTAAGGATGAGGTAATATCAAACAGTTAAAGTCAATATTATCATGGAATTTACATGTGAGTGACACAGGCAGAGCATGAACAATCAAATAAATTCATGTATTATATTAGATTGTCAAAGTAAAAAAGTGGCTGTAGCAATCTTAGGCTCTACAGCTGAAATCTACACTGTCTAGAAGAATAAAAAAAAAGTTTTCCTTATTTCTTTTAGAAAAATATAATACTGCCTTTTCAGGAGACTCTAACAAACTGTTTCCATATAGATCATTAATTTGAAACAAGTCACAAATCCATGTGCTTTTGGAGAGTGACATGAGCCAACTGACATAGGCATTTAGCTCTTGAGCCAATTAATAGGTCATGAAAGATAATCTTAGTCTGATCTAAAGTAATTAGGGCTAAATATGTCTTTCAGGGCCCCCAAGTAGATACAGATAGAACACCTTTATTCTTCTTAATTGTTGGATAATGTTCCAGTTTGGAATCTTTACAGCTTATTTTACGTTTCACTTTTGATGACTATTTAGGTTACTTCCCATTACAGTATTAATATAAACAATTCTACAAATATATCATTTTATATATCTCCTTGTATTAATATGGAAGAGCTCTTTCAGGTATATAAAAGACTAGAATTGCTGAATCATACAGCATGCACATTTTAAATGTAAGCTTATTGTGCTAAAATTGGCCTACAAAATTTAAACTCCTACCTACCTACTGATTTAAACTCCTGTCACTAATGTGTTGCCTGTACCTGCCCCAATATTTGATATTATCACTGGATAATTCTTAGTAAAAGAATGTTACAACATTGTGTTTTCATATGCATTTTTTGGGTGACTGGTGAGACTTAGTACCTTTTCATGAGTTATTTGATATCTATATTTCCTCTATAAATTGCCAATTTATATAAGTTGTCTATTTTTTTGGTTTATTCTTTTCCCATAGATTTTTACAATATTATATACCCCAAATATTAGTACCTCCTCTAGAGAATAAGCTGCTATTATTTTATCCTTATATCATTTTACCTTTACTTTCCACTCTTGTAACATTTCCCTTTTTGTTACACATAAATTAGACATTTTAATCTTAGTAAATTTGTGTCTTTTTCTTTAATATTTTGGGTTTATTTTAAAGTCTTCTCTCTCTCAATATTAAAAACATACTATCATATAATTTCCTTAAATAGCTTGAGTTTATTTTTGTATGTTTAATAAGTCTAGATTGTGTGTGTGTGTGCATGTGCATGAGGGAGGAGAAGAATGTATGAAATACCAGACTTTCCCTTCCAAATAACCAGTCATTTATTTTATTTAATAGTCCACCCTGTTTCCATTGATTTGAAATGTAATACTTACTGAAACTAAATTATCATATACACATGGATTATATTCTGGATTCTATTTTTAAATACTTTTGTTCATATTTGTAAAAGTCCTACACTGTCCTAATCCTTATGGCTTTGTCATATGCATTTGCAAACTGGTTGCAATTGTGACTCTGTTTTCTTCTTTTTTCAAAATATCCCCTCTTCTTGTGTATTTTCTCTTCCATATGCATTTTCCAAGAAAACTTCTCCAATTTTATGCATTGTTTGACTGGGGTTTTGAATGGGATCACAGTGTTGAGAGAAACTCAGCAGTGCTGTATTATTGAGTTTTCTTATCCAGGAATATGTTGTTTCTATATTTACTAAAATTTTCTCTGAGGATTTTCATTAAAACATATTTTTCTTCTATTAAAGTAATAGAATACTCAAGTAATCCTGATGCATGAGCAGTTATGTGATATTTTGTCCTAAACTATCAAATATGTATGTTGTTCTTTGATTAGCTAAATGTGGACTATCTTTTCCAACCACATTGGTTAATATGAGGAAAGAAAGGTCTGTCACATTCATGAAACCTTATTACAAATTGAACATTATATTAGAAACTGAAGGAAAGAGAGAAGAGCCTGAACTTCTGAGTTAAATACCTTTTTAAATGGCAGAGACACAGGCAAATGGCAAATTGCAGCGTCATATGACAGTTGCCACAAGGAGGTACACTTAAAAGTTTACGCCAAAGATATAGATGTAGTGAAAAGAAGGGCCATATGTACCCCGATGTTCATAGCCGCAATGTTCACAATATCCAAACTGTGGAAAGAACTGAAATGCCCCTCAACTGACGAATGGATAAAGGAGATGTAGTCCACATAAACACAATGGAATATAACTCAGCAATTAGAAAGGATGAATACCCAACTTTTTCATCAACATGGATGGGTCGGGAGGAGATTATGCTGAATGAAATAAGTCAAGCAGAGAAAGTCAATTAAAATCATATGGTATCACTTACTTGTGTAACGTAAGGAATAACATGGAGGACATTAGGAGAAGGAAGGGAAAACTGAAGGGGGGAAAGCTGAGGGGGAGATGAACCATGAAAGACTATGGAGTCTGAGAAACAAACTGAGGGTTTTGGAGGGAAAGGGGGTGGGGGATGGGTGAACCTGGTGTTGGGTATTAAGGAGGCATGTATTGCAGGGAGCACTGGGTGTCGTATGTAAGCAATGAATCATGGAACACTACATCAAAAAATAATGATGTACTTTATGGTGACTAATATAACACAATAAAAATAAAAACAATAATAATAAAAATATCCAAATCTAGACTGGAAATTGAGGAAAAGTTTTCTTGGAAGGGTGATACCTGGATTTTGAAAGACATATAAAATACTGTGGTTGCCAGAAGGGAGGTGGGCAGCTGGAGGAGTGAAATAGAAGGGATTGAAAGTATACATCTTGATAAGCATGAGAAATTTAATTTAATCTGTGAAGGAGACAGCTACAGAAATAGGTTGAAAATTCCACTTGCCACCAAGTCCGACACATACCTAATTAAGGAGAACTCAGGAAGCAGAATCAGACATTATAATAACATAACATTGTAACAGTAGTGACAATTAGGATTTTAAGGGAAAGACACCTCCAAATCCCCAATACTGGCATGAGATAAGACCTTGTCAGAAAGTATTAATTAGCAATACTTAGAAAAGGTCTATCCCTTTTTCATGTTTAACACCAAAAGCATTGAAAACTCCAAATGTCAGCCACGTGATTCCACATCCAAATATGAACAGCTGAGGCTGTCCTGGGGGCTTAGTACAGACCTTAATCAAAGAAGACTGGTCCATTCAGATGTGAGCCCTGTTACTTGGCAAGAATATTGATTATAGCGCATGAAGGAAAATCAAAAGAGTACTGTCTTTATTTCCTTTTACTGACTCCTCCCAGTATTGTCTTGAGGCCTTTATAGCCAACACATCTTTATTCATCTGTCCTCTGTCCTGGCCAAAAGGACTTTTCTATCACATGGAAGAAAATAAGTATCCATTTAAACAGAAATTGGCTCATTCACAGCAGAACATTTGGAAAACCAGCTATAGTCAATAAACCTAGAATTGTTTTTCCCCAAACTATGCTTCTCTGTGTTAATCAAAGTCTTTCAATAGATTGAACTCATGCAACTAATATTGACTAAATACATGAAGATCTGTTTCATATGAAATATTAAAAATGCTTGGGGAAAATTGAAAAATTAATAGGTTAATTTTTCCTCTCCTGGTTACTTCATACATATTCATAGTGATTGCTTATTAAGAACTTATTTTTCCTTTGACTTTTACCAGTATAATGAAATTGTTAAGATATGGTGAATCAAGAAATTGTTCAGACTCCATACTTGTAACTCTCAAAAATGTGTTACATCTAGGTGCTATCTAGGACTATAAAAATGAATTGGGAGAAAGTTCTCATTACGGAGTAAATACATCATAATAAAACCTAATAGCATCAAGATACTCAAACTTTTAAAATAAAAGTAGTATTTATTCATTTGGCATCTAATCTTAACGTGAATCCAAAAGAAAAATTACAGGGACTTGGAAAATCAGTATTAGATTTAAATTCCATAAAAATTGATGAAATACAGAAAAATAGACCTGAGAGCTATAGTAAATGAAAATAGTTCCTGGGCTTAAGTAGACAGTAAGTAGGAAATATAACTTCTTTTTGTTTATTTGTTTGTTTGTTTGTTTACTTGATTTTAAGATGTCATCCACTGTATGACTCCCAGTGTTCATCAGGCAAATCATGATCACCAATGCCATTAATATTAAATGGTACAGTTGCCTAAATAGAAAGCAGCTCCATTCCCAAATTATGGCTACCATCTCTATCTGTTATAATGACTTTAAATTTGGAGCACAAACAGAAAGTCATTCTTTGTGTTCTGGGCCCATGGTGTCATTTTAGGCATAATCTGCTTTCTCCATCAGGTAGCAGTTGATTCTCAGTTTCTGTTTCTGTGTACTGACTGGCTGCCTCTCACAATTCCCCAAAGTGAATTTTATAAATACCTTATGGCCTGGAATTTAAATTCTACATCCCTAGATGTCCGCCAAGGTGGAGACATTTGAAGAAATAATTTTAAAAGATGTGGTAACAGAAAGAAATGTTTTTTATTTATCTAAATTGTGTCTTTTATAATATACTATGTGTGTATTTTATACTACTCTATTAATGTTTTAAAACATGTGTTTTAATGTACTGTTTTAAATAGAGTATGTGTAGAGTCTGTTCTTCTCTGACCATGCTTTCACAAGGGACTAAATTTAAGAATTCTTCCAAGCATTAATATGCATAGATGATTCTAAATGAAATGATCTAAGTAGCTTTTGTGGGTAAATTTCAGGTTCTTGAGTGAGCAGACTAGCTAAATAGGATCCTTAGTTAATAATCCTATCTATAGGTTATACTTTCATATATAATCTGCTAATGAAAACTTTTTAATAAATATGTGAAATATGTTTTTACAAAATCATGGTGACCAATCAGGTAGCCAACTGAGGAGGATTTGAAAAATATGTTCACTGCTAAAAGTATTAAATACTATGTGCCTTCAGGGTATACACACCAAACCAAACAAATTTCAGTTGTTCTCCTATTTATACAGTCTTAATTGCTTGGTTAAGATTTTATTTATTTACTTGTCAGAGAGAGAGAGAGAGAGACAGCATGAGTGAGCACAGGCAGACAGAGCAGTAGGCAGAGGCAGAGGGAGAAGCAGGCTTCCTGCCAAGCTAGGAGCCTGATGTGGGACTCGATCCCAGGACACTGGGATCATACCTGAGCCGATGGCAGCTGCTTAACCAACTGAGCCACCCAGGTGTCCCTAATTGCTTGGTTATTTAATGTAATTATTAATTTCCACTTCTCACAGACATAAAATCAATTTCTAAAAGGAATTTGAAAATAAATCATGGTGAAACACTGCCAACTTGATTTCCAATTTGAGAAGGTATTACTCTATTACATGATATCAAATTTAACAATTACATTTAAAATTATTCTGTCATTATTAAATTTATTCAAAATCTTTGGAATCCATAAAGTCATAACTTAATCAAAAAAAGTTCTCTCGGGACACCTGGGTGGCTCAGTGGGTTAAAGCCTATGCCTTTGGCTCAGCTCATGATCCCAGGGTCCTGGGATCTGCTCAGCAGGGAGCCTGCTTCCCCTTCTCTCTCTGCCTGCCTCTCTGCTTACTTGTGACCTCTCTCTCTCTCTCTGTCAAATAAATAAAAAATATCTTAAAAAAAAGTTTTCTCTTCTATATAATTTTCTTCAGAAAATAGTTTTTGCAGTAAATAACATCATCTAGGAGCAAAAGATAACTTGGTGAAGGTCAACAATAACTAAGCACATAATGTAGTCCAGAGGAAAAAAAATAAAATATTGAGAGTTCTGGAAAATTCCTGAGTGATACAGATTTGCAACAATAATGCATGGAATATTGAAATTAAAATTAGGAAACTACTAAAAGTTTTAGTTTATTTTATAACTCTGAAAAAATGATATAAAATTTTAAAACTAGAAATACCCAAACTGCTTTCTGTGATTTCCTGGACAGGTTTCTTCATATGTTATCATTTATGTCAGTGGTGATTATAATAGAAAAGTTAGTTATACTCAATTTATTAATGTCAAATGGTGCATAAATGTATTGCCTGAATGGTAATGAAATAAATGAGTGAAGGTTGTCTATTCATAGAATGGCTATATCAAGTTGTTTTGTTAAACAAAAAGCATGTTAAGTAAAGTTAATTGAGCAGTTGATTCAGATGTTTTCCATGTTTCAATATTATTTTGGTATTAAGGTAGAGAGATAAGCTTATGATTTTTATTTACAAGTGTTTTGTAGCAACAAATAACCACAATAATAATAGTAAACTATTGTTCATCAATTAATTAAATAATCAATACTTCTTGAGTTCTTACTAGATGCCCAGCACTGTTCTGGGTATTATGGCAGAGAAAACAACAGAAACAACAGAAAATCCATTCTTATGCAGATTAAATTCTAGAGTTAGAAAACAGAAGATAAAATTAAAAATTCAAATACCGGTGATATGCTAAGGAACACAAACAGAAAAGAGAGATACAAAGTCTGGGTGAAGACATGGAACATTGCGGAGAGTGGTCAAGGGATGCCTCACTTCTGAGGTAAAGTTTGAGAACAATTTGAGGGAAGTAAAGAGGTAAACCGTGGCACTGCCTGGGATGAAATGAGAAGACCCAGACAGAAAGACTAACATATGGAAAAATCCGCATGTAGGAGTAAGCCTGACCTCTTGGAAGAAGAACCCAAGGCTAATGTGGTGGGAGGTAATGGACGGTGAAAGAAGCCTTCTTCCCAGTCAAGAGGTTAGTGTAGGCTCCAAGAAGGAGGAGGAATCAAGGAAGATATTGAGTAGATAGGTGACATAAATAATGTATCTTTTAACAAACTAGGTCCAGACGTTGTGTTGAAAATAGATGAAAGATAGAAGTGGTTGGTGAGACATCAACAAATAGATGTACAGATAATGATGATTGGGACTTCAGTGATAGAAATGGGAATGATGAGGAGTCATTGGAGGCTGTCCATAGTTTGAAGGCAAACGTACAGAATTTACTGATGTTTTGGAAGGGAAGAATGAGAGAAATCAGAGTCCAAATTGACTACAAGGTCTGTTTTGAGCATAAATAATGAGTTGCAATTAAATGACTTGCAAGGCACCTGGGTGGCTTAGTTGGTTAATCATATCAGGGTCCTGGGATCAAACCCCATGTAGGGTTCCCTGCTCAGTAGGGAGTCTGCTTCTCTCCCTCCCTCTGCAATTCCCCCTGCTTGTGCTCTCTCTGTCTCTCATAAATAAATAATAAATAAAAATCTTTTAAAAAGTAAATAAATGACTTGTAAAAACCTATAGGAAAGGCATATCTGGGGGGGGATGGCTGATAATATGATAGCATGTTTTAAACATGTCATCTAGACATATTGAGTCATAATTTGCATATAGGGTCTGCAGCTCAAGGGACAAGGCTGGAATGGAAACATCCATGTGGAAGCTATGAGATTATATTATATTTAAAGCCACAACATCAAGAGGTGATTGTAGATGGAAGAGGGGAAAGATATAAGGATTATGCAAGGAGTCTTGAGTTCTAACATACAATGATCAGTAATGAAGAAAAAGCTGAAAAGTTGGAGTCAGGTATTGGCAGGGGCATGGGGGAACCAGCATATGATATCTTGGAAATCAAGTGAAGAAAGTGTTTGAAGAAAATGGTGGATAGTGTCAAATATTGCAGATGGAATAAACATTGAATTTAATGACATGGGTCGTAGGCATCTCAACAGGAACAGTTTTGGGGGAGTGCTGTGATGACCTCCTGACTAAGGAGGGTTCAACAGAAAATTCCGGAGTGAGACTGGAGATAGGACCTGCAGAAATGTCCTTGAAGAAACTGAATGGGATGGAGAAGATGGAGCAGTTGCTGTAAAGAGTGAGATGAAGAGAAAGTTATTTTTAAAAGATGGGAGCAATAGAAACATGTTTCTATGCTTATCAACATTGCTCTTATTTTTATCATGTAAATAAAATGTCCTGATTTTCTTATTACTCATTTAACAATTCCAATGATTAGTTGTGACAGTGATAAATTATGTTGGACCTCTTGTTCCATTTTCACATTTATATCAAATCATTTACGTTTCATCAGGCTTCTTGAAATTCAGATTCCCAAGATATATGCTACTGAAAATTTAATTAACAATTAAATTTTAGCATACTAAAAATAAAAAGGTCTTTTATGACGAATAGGTGTTAAACAATATGAATCTGCCACTTGGATATGAGTACAAAGCTTTCCCTTTCAAAAGTGTTACAATCAAATATTCTGCTTCTAAAATAAAAATGGCGAGGTTATTTTCAAAGACTGGGGCACATATAGTCATGTAAAATTGGGCATGACTGGGCATAATGGAAGAAATTAATGAAAGGAAAATTTAAGATGGAATCAGGAGGAAGAGATTTTAATAAGAACTAGTGAATGGTGCAGTGATCCCCCATGAGAAACTTAGGAGACACTATATTTTAGGCACATTAGGCATACTAATCCAATGTGTAAATTTAGATGTTGCTTTTTTAATGCTCGTGTTTTGCAACTTATAACTAGATAATAAGTGTTTTGTGTATATAGCTGCTACACTCTAAGAAAAATATTATACTTTTTAGAATCAATTTCATCATTTTTTATGCTGTAGGTAAAAACACATGAAATTATTAATGTCAAAAATTTTTAAAAAGGTTGAATTTTCATGATGCCTTATAATTTAAGGCATTGTTGTAAAATGCCCCCCCATCCCTTTTCACACAAAGGTCTCTTTAAGAACATTCTCACCTCCTTCCTTTTCTCCAAGAAATCTGCTGAGTGGCATAGAAGAATAAAACCTGTTCTGCAGGCTGAGTTTGTATGAGTCTTGTAGCAGGTAGCTTTCTAACTTGTTTTGGTTTCCGATTTGTCTCATGACATTCACCTTAGCAGATACTTTGAGCCTGAACTGATTCTATCTTGTTAAGCTCTCTACCCTTGTTATAAGGGAAGTTATAAGGGAGGTCATAAGGGAGGTTGCTGGAATTGCTCCTTTTCTGAACAGAAAAATTGTTCCTTTTCCAAACAGAAAGTTTCAGGAAAAAACAAACAAACAAAAAGAAATGGACAAATAGCAGTTTATGGAAGTTATTTTAAATTCCATTATATCAAATTAAAAATGGACAGATCTAACTCCAAAATACCTTTGGCTTCCCCTAGTAATACTTAATGTAACTATCACCTATTAATTTATATTATTCTTCTTAGACATATTCATACATCTAAATACATCAGTCTCCTTTAAAAGTAGTGTAAATATTTGTTTAAATAGCCTTTTAAAATTCTTCATGGTAGGGGGTACCTGGGTGGCTCAGTGGTTTAAGCCTCTGCCTTTAGCTCAGGTCATGATCTCAGCGTCGTAGGATCGAGCCCTGCATTGGGCTCTCTGCTCGGTGGGAAGCCTGCTTCCCTCTCTCTCTTTCTCTGCCTGCCTCTCTGCCTGCTTGAGATCTCTGTCTGTCAAATAAATAAATAAAATATTTTAAAAAAATAAAATAAAATTCTTCATGGTAGATCAAATCATTCTCATTCTAGAAATTAAAAATTGGAGTAAGTCTAGGAAAATAAAATGAAAATATAAATAGAATGGACTTCCACAACTTTGCAAAATTCCCTGTATGTCTCCTGGTCTTCTTTTGTTTTCTCCTCTCTTTTTGAAGAACATACTGAATTTCGGGATTAACACTCACTTTCATTTGTTTTTCCCCTTTAGACATGTATTTGTATATATTTTGCTATTTCAATAGCCTGCCGTCCTAATTCTCTGTCAGAGTTTTGACTAAAGGTGACGCTAAAATTGTATGTACTCGAAGTGGGGTGTTTTTGTCAACATTCATTTATTGTACATCAATGCATACATTATGCACTGTGCAGGCAGGTCTCTGCCATTAGTTGAGACTACAAAGGAAGGCAGAGCCCAAGCTCTGGCCTGTAGAAACTTGTCTTCTTGTGAGAAAATATGTGAAAAGCATAGTGGAGATCATATGAGAAGACTGCTTGAAAATTCTTCTATCAGTGAATCTGAATATTATAGAATTGCTAATAAAAATTCAAGTTAGAACTGGTTAGTGTTCAGGAACCTCATGAGGACCTTTTTTAAACTCAATAAGTAATAAATACAAAGGTTATTTTGAGTTACTTTGACATTTTTATGAGTAAATGTGATATTCTAATGCAGGCCAAACTATTTTCACCTAAGCCCTACTGCACAAGATGTTCATTGGAGACCAATGAAGTTCCCATAAATGTCTTGTTTTTTCTCATCTCTATTCTGAGGAAAGGAGGAGGCAAAATCTTCTGTGTAGTTACCAAGGCCCTGGAGTTCTAAGAAGCTACATATGCCCAATTCCCTTACATTATCCTTAGTTTTTCTTTCTCTTTCTTTCTGGAGTAGTGACAACTTGTCAAAACCCATTGGCCTGGTTTCGTTCTCACTTTTCTCTGTAATCTGAAAGGATTAGTAATTACATCTGATCCCTGGTAGGAGGACTCAGTTAACACAGTTCAAACACCTCGTAATGTATTTGGTTCCACAACTTTGCAAAATTGTTCCTGCAAAGGGGATCAACCTGTTATTGAATCACACAGCTCCGAGATGGGATCAGCTCTGGGTTTCATCTTAGCTCAGAAATTTACTGGAGCATGAATATATTTCCATTATAATGCAGCATTTCTTCATTTTTTTTCTTTTTTTTTAACTTGCGAAATAACTACAGATTCATAGGCGTTTGCAAAAATATAATACATAGAACCCAGTTTGCCTTTCACCTAACTTCTCCAGTGGTGACCTCTTACATAAGTATAGTCCAATATGGAAACTAGGAAACTGATATTGGTGCAGTGCTGTTAACTAGACCACAGACTTACTCAGTTGTCACCATTATTTACATGAACCCATTCATACATTGCATGTGTCAGTGTGTTTAGTTTCATGCATTTTCCCCCACGGTTTGTGTGACTACAAGGAAAGTCAGGATTCAGAACTATTCCATCACCATGAAGGAACTCTTCATGCACCTTTTTATATCTGCATTAACCCTCCTACACCTCCCGATCCTGTCCTGGTCCCTGGAAACACCTATTCTATTATCTGCGTCTATAGTTTTGTGATTTGGAGACTGCTATAGAAATAAGATTCTTTATACATTCCATATTTCTTTCTTTGTATTTCCCCCCTTTGCTTTCCACTCTTGCAGTAATCCTGTACTTTCCACTCTTATCTGGAGACTCTGGTGGAAATTTCACTTCTAGGCTCATTCAGGTTGAATTTAGTTCTGCGTAGCTGAACTTTTTCTTGCTGTCTATTGGCCTAATGCTGCTCTTACCTAATAAGTTCTTCCCTTGGTTCATGGTACTGTCCATCTTCAAAGCCAGCAACAATGAATCCAATTCTTGCCTTTTGGATTTCTCCAATTTTCTCTTTTGCATCTCTTTTTAAGGATTCATTGTTTTAGATTAGGCCCACCTATATATTTTTTTCTTCCATATAACAATACAATCTAGAGAGTAACATGGGGGACAGGGATGAAAGGAAACAATACTCTGTCTACCACAACTCCATTTTTTGTTTGTTTTTTGTTAATGGAGTTTTGTGTATGTGATAATTGGCTCACTGGAAGATCATTTGGTTCAAGAAGTTTTAAATTTCAGACCACAAATCATTAACCCTGTTTCAGACTTAAAAAAAAAAAAAGCCTAATTAAAAAAAGAATCTTTTATGTTCTTTCCATATCATAACATGGAAATGTTTTATTTTATTATTTTAAATTATTTTTTTAAACACACTGTCATTTGTTGCTAGACTGTGTGAGATATAGTTTAGGGATAAATACTTCCTTCACTGATAATGATTTCAATAGCAGAATTCTCTCCTGCTCTTTTTAAATAGCATTAATATTACTCTCCATGATGGTTTGTTGGTAGAAATGATAATCTGCATAAAACTGGTTTGGAAGTCCTTTGAGATTTTAAAAGAAGGCTGCTTAAAAAACAAACAAACAAAATGAGATTAAATAAGTTAGACTATGTTGTCAGTATGGAACTAAATACCAAACCATAGCCAAATCCTCTTTCCCAAATACAAGTAAACAAGGAAGTTGTGTCTTTACTGTGCCTCTAGTCCTATAGTAGGGAAGCCTAAATATTTAATGAACAAGAATAATTAGTTGGAAAATGGCATTTCTTAACTGGTGAAGGATCCTACACTAAGCACAGCTGCTGCTTAATATAACCAAATATTCAGGGACATCTACAAAAAGTGACATGCAAGTAGATATCATAAATGGAGTATAATTTAATCCAAGTAGGTAGTTTTTCTAAGATAAATAAGTTTGAAGAATATATTGTATTGTTCCTCATGGCTGTACTTTTGGAATAGCACTTCACAAGGAAATATAATTCATACTTGTGCTCTCCACAGCTATGAACAACACTGTGGAAAACTTCTCTCTGTGGGTGAAAGCCAAAATTACATTTTCTGGAGTTAAATAGAAACATTCTTCTCTCTGATCAAATTTTAATGAAACAATTCAGAGGAAAACCATCATCTTACTTCAAAAATTGTTTTTACGGGAAAATATAATAAATTCCAGCCTTCAGGCACAATCATAGCTTCTCCGTTTGGCTCTTCACTGCCTGCTGAATCAAATTGATGAAGACCTGAACTCTGATACTGACCATGGATCCAAGGTCAATTTAATGTGCACCAGGCACTGATTAAAGTGCAATTCATAAGTTCCCTCAATCAATATAATAATATAAATTTTGGAATGTGGCCACAAAATTTTATTTAAGCTTCACTTCTTGTCTTTTATAATTTCCAAAGTACATTTTCTATTTATTATTTCAACCATGATTTAATTCTCCAAGTCACTCGAAATCTAGTTAGAACTACAGAACGCAGAGTCCTAAGTAGTTCAGAAATCACCTTGCATAAGCCTTACTGTACAGGTGAAGAATGTGGGATCCCATGGTGGCCTGGAATGAAGCACTGCTAACTGGGGGCTGCCCAGAGCAGAAATATACATACTAAGAGGTCATAAAGCATTTTGTTGCTTCACTTCCTATAGAAGTCAAACTATTTTAGAAGTAGAATTTATTTTTTAAATAATACATAGTCATTATAAAAGAAAAAAAAAACAAAATGTCATGAAATGCAGAAAAGTAAATAGGTAAAATGAAAACCATCTAAATTACTACCTCAGAAATAACCATTTCTTACATTTCATGAAATGTTATTACAGTATCTTATATATATACAAATAGAAGCAAAAGAGAGAAAAAAGGTGTGAAAGGGAAGAGACAGAGAAGGAGAGAGAGGGGGTGAAGAGAGAGAGGAAGAGAAAGGAAAAGAGAGGAAAAGGGAAAGAAAGAAAGGGAGAGAGAAATTTTAATTTAATTTAAAGTGGAAAGACAAAATATTTAAAAGCAAGTATTATATGTTATTCAAATAAAACATATATTTAATCTATTTTAATTTAATTCCAGAAAGAACTGAAGGAAAAGGAAATACTGAACTTTATTTAGATATTTCATTATTTCAAGACACAGTCACGTAAATATAATCTTCTAAAATTAAAAGAAAAGAAATAAATATTTTTAAAGTTAATGCTGTTTAAAGAAAATGTCTTATCCATATAGAATATCTGCTGACTTTTTGTAATTAAGCAAAGACATTAGCACACATGTAATCCATCTTTTCTCTTTCACCTTATATGCAGATATTATCATAAAAATATAACTTTCTTATTATTAAAATCTACCCATTTGTACATGCTGATTTATAATCTTACATTTTACAATCCATGAGGTAGCAGTATTAGATATTCTTTAATGGTGGTAAACACCACTACCAAACATTTTTAATAATACTCTTCATTTTCAGGTTACTAATTTTTACTCAATTCACAGATGGATTGAGTTTTAGCTTTATTTTTTTCCCCAAGCAGATATCTTCTTGGTATACATTTCCTTGAACTTTTAAATTATTATATGTTTGTATGTAATCTTTATATTACAATGACAATTTGATCAGATGTAATATTAGACAATTACTTGTCTTACTTTTCCTCAGAACCTTGTAGAAATTGTTCCACTGTATTATTTTAACCGATTTATTAAGGAATGATTAAAGTTCAAAATGCTATACATGTTTAATCTGCACAACTCAATGAGTTTGGAGACAACTATGCATCTGTGAAACCATCACTGCAATTTGTGCCATAAAAAGGGTGTTGGTATGTGGATGTACAATGACAGTATGATTTCCTTCTGACTTACTTTCACTTCTGGAATTCCTGTCTGGAGTATCTATATGTTTTGAGTTCAGTGACTTCACCAGGACACAGTGCTCAATCTTCTGAATGCATTTTTCCCTTGATACACAGAGTATCTCTTAAGCCAGCAAACAGAATCCAGCAGAGACAGCTGACTGAAGGAGGAGTGATTTAGTTAGATATGCCTTTTTTCTTCAATTATCTTCATTTTGTTTAGGAGAAGTATTAATTTTAAATATTTTAAATTTCCTGTCTCTGTCTTTTGTATCTTCAATTTCTCTAATACGAATTTTTTATGATCATTATTTTTCATTTCCACTTTGAACCTCCACATATTGTCACTGTGTTTATTCCAGTGTAACTTTGTTTCCTGTAATATTAAATTCCAGACTCTCTGCACTGCACTCTATCAGTATTTCTTTGTTCCATCAAGTCTCTCCTCTGCCATTCTGCCTCAGCTATGAAGCTAGGTCACAGTCAGTCAATTTATGACATCATTCTATTATTTCTGCTCCAGTTTCATGTCTCCTGAGATATCCCACCATATTCAGTGAAGTTGTTCCCCTTTATCCTGGTTTGTGGACCTAGTCAGAACTTGTCTAACAGCTAAATGGTCAGTGAGCTGACTTTGAGGAGGAGATAGTACTTACTTGTGGAGTGATACACAATTTGGGTTCGTAGCGATATATTTATTTGGTTTAGCTTTCTTTTTATAATCTTTGTTTTTCAGAATATTTCAAAAGAGATAAAGGAAATAAAGATGTCTTAATTACCATTTTTTTTTTTTTGGTAAAAATCACAAAACTTTTTTTGTGTGTTTTTTGTTGTTGTTGTTGTTTTTGTTTTTTGTTTAATGATTAATGTGCTCCTGGAACAGATAAAATGGATTTAGATCTATGGTGGGCTTGTGTCATGTTTAGATTTCACATCCTTTTGCTCTGATACCAATAACCCTCAAATTGCATGGAATTTCAAAAAAGGTTTATTTATTTCTCACATCACATCTCCCTCATAGTTTTTTCTCTTGAAACCCAGGCTAATGAAACAAACTCTCTAGAACTTATTATCATGGCACAGCATACCACAAAATGGCTCTTAAAGCATCTGTTTGCAAGTAGGCTGTGTCTCCCCCAATCATAATTCACGGACCCATGAGAAAAGGAACATGACTAAGATTAATGTTAATACATAATAGTTAATAACTAAAATTCATGGTTAGAGAGGACTAAAGACTATTTGGGTTTTGTAATGAAATTTAAAACTGTCCATCTTCTTGAACACAAAATTATTCACCTTCCACAAGAAAAGGTTACCCCCTCTTCTGAAGTGAAAACATCTAAGAGTGCTATACAATCATATGGTCTAGCCTCAAAGCCCAGAATCTCATGATTTAGGGAAAATGTGGTTTCTAGTTTCATTTTTTTCTTGCTTTTGTCTTTTTTATTTTAACTAATCACAGCATAGTTAACATACAGTGTTACATTAGTTTCAAGTGTGCAGTATAGTGATTCAGCAATTCTGTACAATATCTAGTGCTTATCACAGAAAGTGCCCTCCTTAATTCCCATCACCTATTTCACCCATCTCCTCACTCACCTCCCCTCCAGCAACTATCAATTTATTCTCTATAGTTGAGTCTATTTCCTGATTTGCGTCTCTCTTTTTTTTTCCCCTCTATGATTTTTTGTTTTGTTTCCTAAATTTTACATACAAATTAAATCATATGGTATTTTTCTTTCTCTGACTGACTTATTTCACTTAGCATAATTCCCTCTAGATCCATCCTTGTTG
This sequence comes from Lontra canadensis, assembly GCF_010015895.1. Taxonomy (NCBI): domain Eukaryota; kingdom Metazoa; phylum Chordata; class Mammalia; order Carnivora; family Mustelidae; genus Lontra; species Lontra canadensis. The sequence goes on from NW_022631139.1 coordinate 1,599,376, forward strand.
TGCCAAATGGCAAGATTTCATTCTTTTTTTCATGGCTGAATAATATTCTGTGATGTGTAGTTTTATGTCCTAATCCTCTGAAACAGAGTGATGAAATGCATGTAGCATAATTATATTTATCACTTTCATTATAAAAATAAATAGAGTCAACCACATGGAAGTCACTGGTGCATACTATTTATGGAATCTTAATAAGGAGATATTATGGGATCACTGGAGATGGTCATAGTTTTTAATTACGCCTTAGTTCTTCTTTCCAACTCACTGTACTTCATGACTCTTGGCTCTGTTCTGAGGACCTTCCTTTTCTATTACCCTTCTGGCCCATCTGAAGAGGGCATTAAAGAACAGATAAATAAGCTTTCTCAGACTATATCTTCATTAGAAATCAGTGACTTAACCATCAGTTGAGTCTTAAATGTTATGTATCTTTTGATTCAAACTTGTTCACTGAGCAAACCAAGACTCAAAAGCTTAGTTCATCTTTCATCTACTTTACTCCTTCTAGTCTTTTCCAAATGGCAACTGTTTTACTGCTTCTTCTTTTCTAGACTTGCTACTCACTCCAGGTTAATTACAGAAATATTGAATGTATCAGGATTCTATGAGAAGAAGGTTATGTGCCTTTCTCATAGAATAAATTCAAACATTTTTAACAAAGGTTGTAATTACAATAGACTTGATTTAGTCCTTTACATAAAGCTTGGTTTTAATACTACTTAGTGGCTTAAGGACATTACTACTTTTATCTTTTACCAATTATAAATGAAAATCAGTTCCGTCTTCCAAGTCTACAATTCTAAAGTCTGTGTTCCCTGTAATTTCTGCTTAATTATGTTCTGATTTTTTCCCGAGTTTCTTCTGTTTCTTGAAAAAAATCAATGTCAATACAACTGATAGCATTCAAGTCATGTTTATAACTTCCCCAACTCTTTACCAAAAGCCGTACATTTATTTAGTAGATTAAATGGTTTCCACAGTCCTGCTAGTGATACCCAAATATTTTGCCACTTTATTATGTGAGTTGTCTTTTTGCCTGTTTCCAATAATTGTTTTTTCAGCATGCCTTTTGTTGGCTTTGAAGCAAGAGTTTACGTATTTCACTTTGTAGTTGTTACAGTAAAACCAGCTTTATGATAATGATTTCTGTATTGGCTTCAGTCATTAGTGCCAAAATTACATAACAAAACCAAACAAAACCAAATTCTCAGTGGCATGACAATACATTTCTCTCTTTCTCATATCACATGTCCATCAAGTGTAGTTGTTAGTTATACATTTTCTTCATTCTGATATGTAATCTAATAGAATTCCCTTAGTCTGGTTCAGAACAATGTGGTAAGAGAAGAATATACAATGATGCAATGGAAATTATGGCTTCTGCTTAGAAGTGGTATCTGTTAGTTCTATTAATTTTTATTGACCAAAGCAAAGTGCATGTCGGTTTATGATTCAGTGAAGGTGAAGAAATATAATTCTCTCATGTGAAATTCTAATAGTACATGTATCAAGGATATCAAGATAATCAAAACAAAGCAGACATTGTCCAAGTGAACTCAGCATATCTAAAATACAAAGGAGGATGAAAGTCATCTGGTGGACAGAATGGAATTCCTCTAACAAATGTGCTAATTATGTCCTTTTCTTGAGATATTTTCACAAGCTAAACCAGAATGTGAAATCCATTTGGTGAAGGAATTTAAAGATTTCCTCATTTGAGGGATATTGTAGCAATGTAAACATTACAATCACTTTCCAAGGTTTGTTTTGTTTTGTTTTGTTTTCCCAGATGAGGCTTTTGAATTTTTTTCTCACTGTTTTTTTCTAAAGTTTTAACGAATATATTGCATTAGTCATGATACTTAATATAATAGTCCACTTGTTGCAAAGTAGAGTTCTTAAAGTATTTTTATAGCCCAGGTTCTCATGTACATGGGTGTCAAATATTTTCATGACGCATGTTTCGTAAGAAGGAAGTACATCAGGGGACATTTGAAACAAGATAAACTATGTGCTTCTTGCTCATGGTATACCTGAAATTATTAAAAAAATAAATGGATTAAAAAAAAGGATGGGAAAATATATCAAATAAAGCTGAGCAACAAACCCACAAAACAGGTTTGAAAATGTTTATAGTGGATAGTAGAAAATTTAAAGCACTGAAAGAAGTTTATTTTATTTTCATAAAATTGGGAAACCACAAAGAAAATATAACTCATAAATCTTTTTGTATCAAGTAACACAGCATCGAGATTTGTACAACAAAAATTTAATTGAAATGGAAGGAAAAATCAACAAGATAGGCACATAGTGGAGTGTTTAACATACAAACTTTAGTTTATGACAAACCAAGAAGACAGTTTAATTATGGTCACAGAATATATGTTTAACTTAAATAATATTAAAATTATGGGCATTAAAATATTAAATCTTAACATATACATTTTTTAAATTTTTATAGAACTTCTACTGTATATTTCCTTCAAGCAACTGCTAATTAATTTCAAAGAGTCAGAATGATAAAGGCCATGTTTCATGGCAATTTCTACCTTTAACTTGGACTTGGAATCCAAATACTTCTATCTTCATTCCTTATATTTTGGTTTGAGTTATCATTAATCTCTGCTAGGATTATTGCACATGTCTGTTAACACACTCACTTTTCTCTCTTTCCTACTAAGAGTATATTCCCAACACAGCAGATAGACAATCATTTGCAACAGAAATCAGATCATTTTACCTTCATGCATAAATCCCTGATAAGTCTCCCCATTTGACAGAGTGAAAGCAAGTGGTATTAAGAGTGGCTTCAAGTTCTTACAGGAGCTAGGCCCCTTTCCTTTCTGATGCTCTCATCTATGATTCTCCCTCTTACTCTCATGCTTTAGCACCTGCATTTCTGGCCACCTCTTGAACACACTGTCCTCTGCTCTGCTCTTTTCTCTGTCTGAAGCACCTTTCTACCATAGAAACATTTGGATAATTCTCTTGCTTTCTTTAATTGTTTTACTTAAATTTCAACTTCTCAGTGAGGCTTACCAAAAATACTCTGTTACTACAACAATTGCCCCAAACATTCCTAATGTCTCTGTTTCATTTATCTTTGTACACTACTTATCACTGTCTAACCTGCTCGACTACTTATTATTGTATTATCTATCTCTTTCTGCTAGAACACATTTTCTATGCATGTATAGATATTTATCTATTTTGTCAAAAGTTTGAGCAAAATTGAACATTCAATAATATACTACTTAACAAAGAAGTGACACATTATATATTATATATATATATTTATATTTTTGAAGCCAAGAGTGATACATTATATATTCAATATATAACATCATATGTATATACTTCTTGAAGGTAAGCTCAGAGGCAGACTTATAAACTTAAATGCTTTAATTATTTTTCTTTAAAGAACAAAAATCAAACAGTATTCACTCCACATTTAAGTAATAAAGAAAAATGTTTAATCAGGAAAAATAAGTAGAATCAGTGAATATATCTTAGAGTCAACTCTTACACATTGCATCTGATGAGGGACCCAGAACAACAAAATAATCAAGTATAATTTAACAGTAAATAATAGTAATATAATTCAATAGTTGAGGTAAAAAAGAAATTACATCAGGAAGTTAACACTTGTTATAAAAAGTCTTACTAAGATATAAGTACTTTCAGACATGTGTTATGTGATTATCAATTTACAGTCCCATATGAAAGTGTGCCTTTGGATGCAGTTCAGATATTACCACAAATAGAAGGCACCAATACTATGGAGCAAATTTGTATCAGTTACTTGTAAAATATCCTTACACAGAAGGAAGGGAGGGAGGGAGGAGGGAAAAGAAAGGAAGGAAGGAAGGAAAGAAGAAAGGAAGGGAGGAAGAAAGGAAAGAAGAAGAAAATGCATATTTAGTTTTAGTTTTCAAGATTATGGTTATTCTGTATTTTTAAATTTTTCTAATTAAAAGTTTAAGCTATGTACTTTTTATGTTATTAGAATACTTTATAAACACTTCTGTTAGCTGCATGGTTTTATATTGAGTAGATGAGCCATAGATTAATGACTTTTTGAAATGTGGATAATGATAATATCATACTTTAATATTATTATTTAAGTGCTTTACCTGTGTTCAATACTGTATGGAGCCCTCAGCCAAAAGAGTAATTTTAGATATAGAGTAGGTGTAAAATACATACCTGCCTGTTTTAGGAGAACTAATATGAAAAAGGAAATGTAAAATATCTCAATATTTTGTATTGATTATATATTGAAATGATATTTTAGATTTTGGTTTAAATAAATATAGCAATAAAATAAACTGTACTGTATTTATTTATTACTTCTTGTATTTTTTAATATAGCTACTTATAATATTTAAAATGACATATCCATTTCACAATATTGACCCATATTTCTTTAAGACCATGCTTTTAGACAAAGTGTTACATGATGAGGGAAAAGGAAAACGAGTTTTTAGGACTTGGATATTTAGGAAAGTTTTGTTAAAGACATATCATTTAAGCAGGTTGGGTTTTTTTGTTTTGTTTTGTTTGAAAGTTAGTGCCTAATGGCACTTTATCATCAAATACATACTGAAATAGTCTTTCTGAAAATATGTGCATTTATCATTTTATTTTATTTTACACACTCATAACTCTACAACAGCTATGCTTTCCACAATCATAAATAAGGATTTCTCTATGTTCACGTAAAATTACATTCTCAGAGAATATTTAAAAACAAGAAATACCGGTATCCCCACTGTTGTTTAGTATCCACTCAATGTTTTATTTTCTCCTCCTTTCTTGGGAACATCTTCCCTGTTATCAAAGTCTGCATTGCCTCAAACTACATTAGTCTCAAAAGATTAATCTGTTACATGTCCATAACAATGAACTGTGGGTGTATCAAAAATCTAATATATGTTATTTTAATTTTTTCACACTGTGTGATTTTATAAAACCATAGTTTATTAATCTGCCAGTACATATGGAGGGTTTCTTAATATTTTCACTAGGTCGAAATTGATAGAACATAAAATTATCCACTTTCAACAATTCAAGTGGCATTTACGAAAATGTCAATGATGTGAAACTGCCACCTCTTTCTAGTTCCAGAACGTTTTCATTAATCAAACCAAGAAACCATGACGTGGTTGCTGCCCATTTCTGCCTTTCTCTGGGCCTTGATAACTATCAATCAATGTCTTTTCTTAGCACCTATTTATTTTGAATATTTCATATAAGTGGAATTACATGATGTGTAACCTCTTTTTCTGACTTCTTTTACTTAACCTGTTTTCTTTCCTTTTTTTTTTTTTTGAAGTTCATTGTTGCATGAATGGATAATTTGCTCTTCGTGTCTGTATAATATTTCATTGCATGTACAAACACAATTTTGTTTATTTATTTGAATTTTTTATTAATGGACATTTGGATTATTTCCATCATTTAGTTATTATGAGTAATGCTGCTATGACTATGTGTGCACCTGTATTTGTTTTGCTACTTGTTTTCAATCCTTTAGGGTACATACTTAGGAGTACATATATTGGATCATATGAAAATTCTATGTTTAACTTTTCAAGGAACCGCAAAACTGTTTCCTAGAGAAGTTAAATCATTTTACACCCCCAACAGTAATGTATGCAGATTATAATTTCTCCACATCTTCACCAAGACTTGCTATTTTCTCTTTTATTTGTTTTAATTATAGCTTTCCTGCTGCTGTAAAATAGCACTTCCATGTAATTTTGATTTTCATCTTCTTAATGACTAAAGATGTTAAGTTTTTGTTCATATGCTTATTGGTCATTCAAATATGTTTACTGAAGAAATTTTAAGTAATTTTCCCATTTAAAAAAAATTGGTCACATCTTTTATTGCTGAGTTATAGGAATTCTTTATATATTCTGAATACTAGATCCTTATGGGATTTATAACTTGCAAATATTTCCTCCCCTGTTATAGATGGCTTATTCACTTTCTCGATAATGTACTTTGATGTGCAAAAGTTTTAAATGATGATGTCTAATTTATCCATTTTTTTCTTTTGTCATTTGTGCTTTCTGTGTTAGATGTAAGGATCCACTACCAAATCCAAAGTCATAAAGATTTATCCTTACTCTTGTCCTGTAAGGAGTTTATGGTTTCACTGTTACATTTATGTCACTGGTCCATTTTTGAGTTAATTTTTGTATGTGTTATAAGGTTAGAGCTCAATTTCATTGCTTTGCATGTGGTTATCCCATTGTCCTAGCACCATTTATTGAAGAAATGACTCTTTCCTCATCAAATGGTCTTCACACCCTTGTGAAAACTCAGCTCAGTTTTCTTGAGCACTTTGAGCATAGGTAAAATATTTAATTTAAAATATGTCTAGAAGCACCTGGATGCTTCATTCCTTAAGTATCTGCCTTTGGCTCAGGTCATATTTCCAGGGTCCTGGGATCAATCCCAACATCATGCTCCCTGATCAGCGGGAAGCTTGCTCTCCCTCTCTCACTCCTCCTGCTTGTGTTTCCCCTCTTGCTGTCTCTCTCTGTCAAATAAAGAAAATAAAATCTTTAAAAATTAGAATAAAATATGTATCTAATAATATCAAAGTCAATGCTTCCCTAGGGATAGTTTTGTTAATTTCATCTGTGAATGGGCCTTATTTTCTTGTTTCTTCCCATGTTTTGTTTCATAGCTTTTGTTGAAAATAGGATATCTTGGATATTATAATGTAGTAATGTAGTAATTCTGGAAATCCTATGGTTTGTTTTTATTGCTCTCTATAGGCTCTTCTTATTTAGTGATTTTTCTAAACTATATTTTAAATTTGTTTTCTTTGGTATGGTGTCTGCAATGTCTGTTCATTTTTGAGAGAAATTTTGGCTAAGAGCCAAAAAGCAAATAACAGAAGAAGAAAATATAAAGGAAGAAATAAATAAAGGGAGAAAGAAAACAGAAATGAATGAACAAGAAGTTTTCTGTCTCTACAGCTTTTTTTTTTTTTTTTATGCTGGAACATCCATTCAGTGCCTAGCCAAATTGTTTATACCTCTGCCTTAGTCTTGATATCCTGCTTGCACTTTGCTTAGAAATCACCCAGAGGTGAAAGTTTAGGGTGTCCTTAGGTCTTTTCTAAACATGTGTCTTGCCATTGGGCATGCATGTTTTGTTTTGTTTTTAATTCCCCAGTATTCATGGATGCTTTTAAATGTGCTAATTTCTCAAACTCTCCAGCTTTTGCTTTCAAACCTTTGGCATTCTATTGTACACCTCAACACTGATCTTTTGCCCTAGGAAGCTATAAGCTTCTTGCTTACCTTACAATACTTTCAAGAAATACCTGCTGCTTTTCTGCATTATGTATAATGGAGATGAGCACCTTGCATCAATCTATCCACTAGTTTTCAGACAAGTTAGAATAGAAAAACAAAAACAAAACAGAACCATAATTCCTTGCAAATGAGGCCTGTTTTCTCCTGGAAGAACTAGGGACCAAGGTGCCACACTGGGACTGGGGTCCACCCTCTTTAAGACCACTGTGAGCCTGACAGAAGGTAGAGCAAAGAAAAGTAAAAATGCCACAAATTCCCTACCATTTCAAAGTGGCCTTTGCCTAGATTCAGAATTCACTCGGATGCTGTAGACTTGTTTCCCTGAATCACGGCGCAGTTAATTCTTTAGCTCATTCTGTATCTTTGATGGAGAGATGGATACTTGGAACTGTCTACTCAGCCTCTTTTTCTGATGTCCATTGTAAATATTTTAAAATCTCCCTTACCTCCCAGATAATATCTCCGCTCTTTCCTTCCTACACATAGAATGTTCCAGTTCCCTGAAATGCACTTCTCCAACTTTGTACCTGGTAGGCAATCAGAGTTTTCTCCCAGTAACTCTTCCCTTTAGGTCCCCAAAGTTCTCAATATTCCTTTTAAATATAAACTTCTAATTTTTGTTATAATCACTTATTTCATTTTGTTTTCCCTTACCCTAGTAAGAAGAGGGTGAGAATTTTGATTGAACAAACTGCATCATATTCATCCATGGATTAATTAAATGGACACTAAAATGAAAACCTACTTTTGCTAAGTACTAGGAACTCAGCATGGGCAAGGAAGACCGAGCTCTTTCCTCAGGACATGTATTCTTGGTTTCATAAGCTTCATCCCAAAGCCCAACATATTGCAGATATTCAATAATGGATTTTAGATGAATGAATATCATATATTTACTTAACTCTAATTGCTATGTACTGACCCATGAGGGATCAGTCAATAAGTAATGGCTACTATTATATCTCAGGTGCATTTTACATATTATATCATCTATTATCAATCTCACTAATGAGGAAGGGATTAGTATACCCATGTGTTAAATGAGAAAATTGACACAGATTAAATGATTACTAAGTAGCCAAAGCATGATTCCAACCTAGGTGTGTCACTCCACTCAAAATAATTATTTGATATAAAACAATACTACTGTATGTTCAAAATATCTACTTCCTGGTAACTCTGATATTTTGGAATAGAAATTTTACTTACATCATGTTTAATATAATCATCTCTTTGTTGGGGAAAATGAACAAAAATTTTTACACTAAATCATTTGAAGTAATGTGTAACTTTTCTGTTCAAAAGTTGAACATAGACAGGAAATGAAGGACTCATTTGCATAATATAGTCAAAAATGACATTATCTAGTACTTTCTTCTACAAATCCTTAACAATTTATAGAGCTGCATGACAAACTAAAATTGAAAATGAATATCCACATTAGTTATTACAATTGCTAGGGAAGCACAATGGAGGTAACTAAAAATCTGTATTTTGTGTATTTCAAATAGCATGTCTGCACAGATCATCTTAAAAATAGACTTCACTAAAACTAAACCCTCCATGTTAAGTGTATACTTAAGTTTACTGATCCCTTTTGTGTCTTTATTTTCCCATTTTTAGGATTCCCTTTTATCTTTTAACCCCTTTATCTGCCTAACTCTTTTCTTCTATTTCTCAATCATCTACACTCACCTTATGATGTAGCCCTCTGTAGTAGCTGGAATAATGGGCCCACAAAGATATCCACATCCAGTTTCCAGAAAAAGCCTTGGAAAAAGAGACTTGGAAGATGGGATTAAATTGAAGAGATTGATATGGGGAAATTATCCTGGATTATTCAAGTTGACTTTGTATAATCACATGGATCCTTATAAGAAAAGACAGGAAAGATCAAAGTCAAAGAAGGTAACACAATAATGAAAACTTTGAAGTGATATAATTTGAAGATGGAGAAAGAGGCTCCAAACCAAGAGACATGAGTTCCCTCCAAAAGCTAGAAAAAGCAAGGCAGCAGATTCTCCCCTAAAGCCTGTAGAATGAATGAAGCCCTGCCAATGCCTTGATTTTAGCCCTGTCCTAACACTCACTTTGAACACTTGACTTCAGAATTTTAAGAGAATGCATTTGTGTTGTTTTAAACCATTGAGTTATAATATTTCATTACAACAGAAAAACAAAACTAATGCTCCCTCCCATCTCTCCTGTTTCTTTATCAGCTATACCATATCAATTTTCAAGGAAAAACGAAACAAAGTCCCTCACCAAGGTTTAGACTCTTCTTTTTATTTTACGACTCAAAGGAAAGAATCATTTTTAAAACATCATAGTATGAAACAAAACCTTAAGACAAAAAAATTACTGCCTACTTATATAAATTTAAACAATACCCTAGGTGGGCAGTAATAGTTTATTTATTTTTATTATTTTTTGAAAATCTATGATATATTAATAATATTATTTTACATTTTTAAATTTGAATATAGTTCATTATTTCTAGACTGAGAGACTATAAACAATTTCAGGGCTATTACAAGATTGTTATTAAAATCAGGAAAAGGCCACACATTCTGACAACACCCACTTTCCCAAATAAAACACAACATGTATCTTGGTAACTCAACCAAGAAAACAACTCATGGAAGCAAACAAAATGATCAGTTAAGTGCAGGATCTTAGTTTAAAAATCAAGGGGATTCCCAAAAATAGATAAAAAGTTTGCAAAACTCTGTGAAGAAGAGAAAATCCAGAGTAGGCAAGGCATAATTTTGAAGCTATAGAATGGTCACATGACTCTGATTAGATTTTTTTGGGAGGAATTATATGAAATAGAATGTTTTGGGAAGCTATGTAGACTATCAGATGTTGCCTTCCCTCTATAAATATAATTCTGTTTAAATTAATAACGTTCATTTGTAGAGCAGGTTTAGGTTTACAGAAAATTGAACAGGTGCTACAGCGGGTTCCCATTCACCCTGTCTCACTCTGCCCTCTGCTTCCCTTATCATTAACATACTGCATTGGTGTGCTATATTTGTCACAATTGATGAATCAATATTGATTTGTCATTATGAAATTAAATGCATTGTTTACATTCATTTTTACTTTTTGTGTTGTTAATTCTGTGCTTTAACAAATGTAGAAGTTCATGTATCAACCTTTACACTATGTTACAATAGTTTCCCTGCTCTAAAAACCTAGTTTATTTTTTAAATGTACCCATATATTAATATTGTATTTCTCTTTGCCTATTTTATAAATTATTTTTTGCTTTTTTACAACAAATTACTTTGCTTGGCATACACGTCCATGGCTGCTACACCAGCCTGTCTCTTTGCTTTAGTTTCTCAAAACTGCTTCTCCTGAAGGCAAAATTATTTACCCATTGCCCCAGAGACAACTTCTTTATTCTAGCTATTTAACTTCGCTCAAGTAGTTTTCCCAACGAAAGACTTCCCAGCTTTTCTTCTTTCTGCAAATTGTCCAAAATTTCCTGTTCAAATTCCATCTGTTTTGACCAGTCTGTGCCATACCAGAACTCTTTCTGTTATTGGTTCTTACAGCAAGTGTTATCTCTGTGCCATTTCTCCAACAGTTAACCGTGGATCATTCTAGTACTATCTTGTTACATCATTTGGAATTGTTATTTGATTTTTTGTTGTGCGTACATATGTCCTAAGTATGTGAAATCATCATGAAAGTAACAATTCTCATCTCAATTTTTCGTTGAGCCCAACAGAAAGTAGTCAATGACTCAGTATGTTTATGCCGATCAATAATAACTAAAGGAAAATTATTTCTTTCTTCCTGAGTTCTGCTTTCTTGGCGCTGAATGGAAAGACATCATTCTCATTCTCACTGAGGAAAAAAATCATATGTGGATTATTTTATTTTAATAATAATAACAGACAACATACCCGAGCTAGAGTGAAGAGAAGAAATATAAACATGGAAGCAGTACAAGGGAAGGCAAAATAATTTAGTGGTGAAATGTTGTTTGCATTTTGAAACATTGGTGTTGAAGTTAAAGGGACTTAAGTGAGCACGAGGATGTCCAGGAGGCACAAGAAGAGGGTACTGAAGAAACATACAACGGAAGGGGAGAGAATGTAAGCCCTCAAATCTGCAGATCCTGCTTTTTCTATTGCCTCATTCTTTCCCCATGTGTTCGCACATCCATCCCTGGAATCCACACTGATATTTTTGTATGTGCTAGTTTAACTCTCCTCTTCCTGAAGTCTCTGTGAAAGTTTGTTTTGCTGTGGTTGTGAGTGTGAAGGTCTTTTCAAAAAAAAAAATATATCTTCTTGTTCAACAATCATTTCCCCAAATTGCATCTTCCTCCACATAAAGATACATTTACAAATGGTTATCTCCTATCTAGATACAGAGCAATCACCCGCCGGTGATCTCTTCCAACACAATGTGATCAGAGGAGCCATGACTGTGAGGTGATCATTTACACATGCCATTTGAGCTCCGTTTGATAAAAGCTCACTCTGGGACAGGATCGTTTGGGTGGGGGATCAGATGGGTTGGGGGGAATGAGAGTAGAGTTGAAAAGGGTTGGTTTATGGAGTAACCATTGTGAGTCAATCTATGTGCTCCTACATTTTATTTACTGCTCAAAACAACTCTTCCAGATTTATTGTCTCCTTTTATAACAGTGGCTCCACAGAGTATATTATTTTCCCAAGTCACTAGTCAAACAATCTTCACACTCTAGTCTATCCTAATCCAAAGTTTATGTCCTCCTATGTTCCATGTTAAACACTACAGTAGTTGAGTGACAAAAGTACCATTTATATACCCAAGGTCTGGCAACTATAAAGTGGTGCAATCTGGGTTGAAAACCAATTTTATGTGACAAAAGCCCATATTGCTCTTAGAAGGGGTTAATTTAGGGGTTTTAGTTTCCACTCAGTAAAGTGTTTTTAAAGTTAATGAAAGCACACCCTCTTATTTCCCTACTGAGTTACAGTCCTATGAAGGGAGAAAATTAAAAATTAAAAAAAAAAAAAACCAGAAAGAAAACAATGCAAGAATTAGACTCCCAGTGCCAATGGTCATTAGTGGATAATTTCATGAGCATGTTTAAGAGCCTGAGCATGTTGTTTCTATTGTTTGCCTTAATAACCTGAGAAATTCATGGATGTCTCCTCTCTCCCCTGCTTCATTTAGATTTTAAATCTAAACTAGAGAAATTTGATGTTTGCATATTTTATTTTTGTTGCTGTGATCACTGATCTTTTGAGCTAATATTAACCAGTTTCTTCAGTTTTTCTTAATCATACTACAATATAGGATCATTTATGTACCATTCTCTCAAGCAAACTAGTGCCATCTGCTTATTCAGTAAATTTATTCCAAATTCTGAGATTTGGATTGACTAGAGAGATTAGAACTTAACAGATATTTCACATATATTTGACTTCAACTCTGCATGGAACAGGTCCAGTTATTAGAATCACTTATGTTACACTATAAGCTGTAATTAACATATCAGTTACTCATATATCATGTCCCAGATAATCACTGTGGGGAGTTATTTTTTTTCCTCCTCAGATGTCAGTATGATAAATACCTGATTTTTTTTTCAATAAATATATGTATCTATAGGATTTCTGACTATGCAGTGTCACTATGATATGGATTTTGTGCAGAATATACCAAATTATAGCTGAGGATGCAAAATATGTAAACACCACTTGAATACAAGGTGGAAAGTGCTGTCAGGGAACTGGGCAGAATTCATTTTAAGGTATTAAGTAAGCTTAATGTTTGTCACTTTGTTCTTTACAGATCTAGATTACTAAAGGGAAAAGGACAGAATATAGAATTAGAGGAGGGGTGGAGTACAAAGAGAGAATGAAAAGAGACAGTGAATGAGGATTCTGGAAAACTCTCTCAGAATCACTTGGGTTTTACTATGAGACCCTAGACTGATGCTAATTAAGGGAAATGGGATGCTCAGGAGGCTTTTATAGTTTGTCCACATCAACTCTGATAGTTTAAGATAAATGGGTTTATTGATATTCATTCCTACTCTTTTTCTTGAAACAAAGCAGATCTTGTCCTTGTCTGCCTTTTTTACCCCAGAAGTAGAACAGCTATCCTGGTAATAGAGTTGGTAAATGGAAAATTTGGGATTCATATCTAGGCTTGTCTTCAAAGTTCTTTCTCTATTCTGCTATGTCTCAAGGTGTCACAAAAGGAAATGATGCAGCAACCAGATAGAAAGTGTACTAACAACTTTCATTTTCATTAAAAAAATTTTGTACACAGATACTGGAACTACTTAAGCAGAACACTAAGATATCGTATAAACTTGAATGTGGTAATTGACCATCCTAAAACTTTTATGTATATGTATATACATACACACATACACACACACACACACACACACGCACACACACAATACAATTATAAGTCTTAACATTATTTTATATATATATATATGTGTGTGTGTATATATATATATATATATATATATATATATATATATATCCCCTCTTATTGGATACACACAATTTACCAAACAAAACACAACTATAAAATAGAGGGACAGGGAGGCAGAGAATCCTAAGCAAACTCCCTGTTGAGCATAGAGCCTAGGACTGAGGCCAGGCTTGATCTCATGACCCTGAGATTACCATGTGAGCTGAAACCAAGAGTCAGAGGCATAACCAACTGTGCCACATAGGCTCCCCTATAATAAAATAGGTATTCTTGCTTTATATCTGAGGCAACCAGCACAGAAACATTGATCAACTTGGAGTGAAGTTGTAATTTGAAACTAGCACAAACTGTTAACTAGTATGACATGCTCTACAAACATTTTCATAGATGCCTACCATGTAGGCATTTTTTTATGATCCATAAGGTAGCTGTCTTTTAAAAATGCTCCCTTAAAGAAATAATGATGTTCATCTGCATATAAAAAACCTCCCACTGCTTTCTCAAAATGTTTATTTCTGTCTATAGGGTCATTTTAGATCAGTTTTTTGTTGTTGTTGTTTTTTGCCTTTTCTCATTTTCTTTAGACATCTGCATCTGATTTGGTTAACAAATCAATCCCCCTAAAATACCAAAAATCTGAGAACACAGATAATTAAGACTTAGCCTGTGGTATCTTGCATCATCTTTGAAACCCTCCAGTCACATGTCTATAAAGAGACAAGAACAACCCATCATAAATGTTTACACATTAAAAAAAATCACACTTTCTGTAGGTGCTCACATCAAGATAGTTCAAGTTTTGAAACACAATCCAAACTCTCAACAGAAGAAGTTTACTAAGAATAAGGGAAAGAGTTCAGTGACAAGAAGGAACTATGGTGTAACTTGGCCTGGGGACAGACCTGCATTACAACAAGTTCAGGGCTGTTAGAGTTTATTGTTTGGAGTATTCCTTTGTCTTCCTAATGTATTATTAATGCCTTGTAAATAAGGGTTCACACTGTACCAGCTTACATGAATTTTCACCAGCCAGCCCTGCCCCAGGGAGCTGTACTTGTAATAAAAGAAATGAAATCGACATACTTCTCATGTCATTTAGTATAAGTCAGGCCTCACTCACCAGGCAGAGGAAAAATTTTGAATTACAATTGTGAATGGGTATGTTTATTTTATTCTGTTTTAAGCTACTCAAATTTCAGCTAAATTAATCATTATGCTTCAATTTAGGCTACATGGAAAAATTCAGCAAATACTGTCTCTTGATTTTATGCTGGGCATCAATACGCCCACATTACACATTTTATTTCAGAATCTCAAACTTGCCCATTTGACTTTTGTTAGTTGTCTTTTAGCTCCCTGTTGATTTCCAGTTTACTCTCTATCTGATTCTGTATGTTAATTTGCCATTCCTGCCATGCCCTTGGGTTGCTTTTGCTTCAGCTGAACCATAATAAATGTACGTTCAATGATTTTATCACATAAAAGAGGGTTTGGACTTTTTCATGATTTAGTACAAAGCACAGTTAGTATTGCATAATTTCCAGAAGGTTCTTGATTTATATTGAATGATGGGACTTTCGGTGAAATTAAATTTTCATTTTTAGGAAAATGTTAAATCAGTATTGGCATGGGGTGTGTGTGTGTCTGTGTGTGTGTGTCTATGTCTGTGTTCATGTCTGGGTTCTGAGCTGAAGATGTACCTGTGAAATCTAAATCTCTGGGGGAGAAAGCTATGGTTGAAAGAGATTGAGTAATGTTTTCATCAAACACCTTGCTTGGAAGCCACAGATATTAATCTTTCCAAGTCAACACACTGTATCCCTGTTCAATATATCCTTTTTAATTTTGATACCTTCACCCTGAGCAGAGTTGCTGAAGTCAATCTATGTCATAGGTGGAAATCATCTTGCAAAAACATAGGAAGCACTGAAAATATTAAAACAGTGTTGGCAAATCTCCCTCTCACAAACATATTCAATTTAGGTGAGGTTTGTGCCTGTCATATGAAACTGTGTGTCATTAGTCTCTAGAGCCCAGACGGTAATTGGCCTGAAAGCTCTGCTATCAGAGATGTCCTTAAAGAGGTTGTGTGACATGTGGTATCTATAGGAATAAATTGATTAAGACATATTTTTTCTGAGACAGGTTTGGAGGAGTATTACTTTTTCATTCTGGACATCAAAATCATTGACTATAACAGTAGCTCAATTTGTTGTTCTCGGTCTATGCCAGCCACTGTTTCAAGGGCTTTATAGGTATTGACTTATAGAATGTCTTAAAAGATAAGTACTGTTATCCTTATTTTACAGATGAGGAAATTGAGACACAAAGAGATTAAGTAATTTACCTAAAAGTCAACACCTAGATTATTTATTTCCAGAGCCCTCACTCTTAATTTCTTTGCTACACTATCTCTTGACTAGTGTAGTCTTGTTCACTTAGATCATGAATTGATGTGCAATGCCTCCTAAAATTTTCCTCCACTTAATGTAAGGGCGTGTCTCCCACACTCTAGAATAAGAAAGAAAGAATTTTATCTTCCACACCCTAGAATGAAAATTTAATGTGTTTTCTACATGATTGTATGTAAGCCTCATTAGGATATTGAGGGACTTCTTATGTCATTGTCCAATCCTGGCACATAAGACTCATAGGATAAATACTGTGATGCTTATTTCTTAACTTCCCTGGCCAGCCTTCCATATTGTTTAGTGTTCACATCTAAGTGTCAATGAATTAAGGTTTTTCTACTGAGTCTTGAAGAACCATCCATTTACTTTACTTGGTAACTCAAAATGTGGCTGCAAAAATACTGTGGTACTCTTGCTCTTGACCAAATTGCCTATTAATTTACTTAAGCTTTTAAAGCTTTGGTTTGCTTATCTGTCTAATTGCAAGAATAACAATAATTTCCTCCTCATGTGGTTTTGTGACAATTAAAGGAATTATAACATGTAAGCCATTTTTCATCTGCAGTAATAGTTGTTAGTCATTAGAGTTGGTACAGATATATTTCTGTCATCCCATGCAGAAGTAATAGGGAGGCATTCAGATTGGAAAGGTCATGTTCTAATGAGAGTCTGGGCTAAAAATCAAACAATTTGCAAGGTTCTGTAGGTTCCCTGTACTGACCATTTACACTACTTAACCCCAGCAGACACTGAGGAATAGCTCAGAGTGCTTCCTGATGGAGCGGTAATGAACGCTACATGATTAACAACACTGCTATTACTCTTCAGCATCAGCCACGTACACTGTTCCCTAACACTAAGTCCCTTTAGCACCATGCTCTATTTACTTTGGGTTTGGAAATATTTCTATAACACCCTCAAACTTCAGTTTTCCCAAAGGGAAGTTGAGAAAACAAAGTATTTATCTATTATTTCTGAGTAACTCATTTAGGGAATACATTTCTAGAAGGTTCACAAGTCATAATTTTTGCTCATTTTACATCTTCTAAGTAAAAGACTTTTACTAACATCTCAATTAATTCATTTCACATCCCTACTCAAAAATTTGTCAACATATTCTTTCCCTTTGGTATCAGTGTTACGTGTCCAAGGGTTATTTTCAGGTTTTGTTTGTTTGTTTGTTTGTTTGTTTACAAATAGTTTGAGTTTCAACTGTGAGTCTACATCTGTTCTCCAAACCACTTGAGGCCAGACTGGGTGCATGGAAATGTCTAGATCCGGTTTGGATGCCAGCTGTTAATATGGGCAGCTTTTTCTATGGACCCATCCTTGTTCCACAAAAACACCACTGAGTAGGAATCCCTCACATGTCTAATGTCTCTTGCCACTTCAAGTTAAGGGGGCCATGCCACAGCAAAGAGACTTTAAATCCCATAATATACACAACCTCTCAGAAGCTATCCCAAATTAAAATACTATGTAAAATGCCATGTTTGCTATGCAATGCAATTTTAAGAGAAACTGGAAAATAAGATTGTTTACATGAGTCAAGTTTGATAAGTCAAACCTGAATGGGTATACTGAATTATTAAAGCAATCATGAAAAAGAAAAACAAAACTGGAGATATCATAATTCCAGACTTCAAATCATATTACAAAGCTGTAGTAATCAAAACAGTATGATACTGGCACAAAAATAGACACATAGATTAATGGAACAGAGTAGACAAACCAAAACAAACCCACAACTATATGGTCAATTAATCCTTGAAAAAGAGGAAAGAATATGCTATGAGAGAGATAGTCTACTTAAAAATGGTATTGGGGAAACTGGAGGGTTACATGCAAAAAAATGAAATTGGACTACTTTCAGAAACATACACAAAAATAAACTCAAAAAAGATTAAATAGCTAAATGTGAGACCCAGAATTATAAAAATTCTAGAAGAAAACACAGGCAGTAATTTCTCTGACACCAGCCATAACATCATTTTTCTAGATAGGTCTCCTGAGGCAAGAGAAATAAAAGCACAAATAAACTATTAGGCCTATATCAAAATAAAAAGCTTCTGCATAACAAAGGAAATAATCAGCAAAACTAAAAAGTAACCTATGGTATGGGAATGGAGTATTATGCCTCCATCAGAAAGGATGAATACCCAGCTTTTGTATCAATGTGGACAGGACTGGAAGAGATTATGCTGAGTGAAATAAGTCAAGCAGAGAGAGTCAGTTATCATAGGGTTTCACTTACTTGTGGAGATGGAAATGAGAAGTGAGTTGGGGGAAACTGGAGGAGGAGAGAGACCTTGAAAGACTGTGGACTCTGAGAAACAAACTGAGGGCTTTGGAGGGGAGAGGAGTGGGAGGTTGGGTAAGCATGGTGGTGTGTGTTATGGAGGGCACATATTGCATGGAGCACTGGGTGTGATGCATTAACAATGATTCTGAAACACTGAAAATAAATAAATAAAATTAAATTAATGGAAAAAAACTATGGTATGGAATGGGAGAAAATATTTGCCAATGGCATATCTAATAGAGGGTTAATATCCAAAATAGATTAAAAAAAAAAAAAACTTATACAACTCAACACCCAAAACAAATGACCTAATTTAAAAATGGGCAGATTACTTGAACAGACATTTCTCCAAAGGAGACATACAGATGGCCAACAAACACATGAAAATATGCTCAATATCACTTATTATCAGGGAAATGCAAATAAAAATACCATGAGAAATCACTTCATCTGTCAGAATGGCTAAAATCAAAAACAAAACAAAACAAAACACAAGAAAAAACAGGTTTTGACAAGGACGTGGAGAAAGAGGAACCCTCTTACATTGCTAGTAGGAATGAAAACTGGAACAGCTACAATCAAAAATGGTATGGCGTTTTCTCAAAAAGTTAAAAGTGGAACTACCCTATCATCCAACAATCACACTGCTAGGTATTTATCCAAAGAATACAAAAGCACTAATTCAAAGGGATACTTGTACCCCTATGTTTACAGCAACTATATACAATAGCTAAATTATAGAAGAAGCCTAAATGTCTATTGACTGATGAATGGAAAAAAGAAGATGTGGTGTATACATGTAATGGGATATTACTCAGCCCTAAAAAAAGAATGAACTCTTGCCACTTACAATGATGTGGATTGACCTAAAGTTGATTATGTTAAGTGAAATAAGTCAATCAGAGAAAGAAAAATCCCATATGATTTCAATCATATAGAATTTAAGAAACAAAGCAAATGAGCCAAGGTAGAAAGAGATGAATCAGAAAACATACTCTTAATTATAGAGAACAAACTGATAGTTACCAGATGAAACGTGGGTAGGGGATTGGTGAAATAGGTGACGGAGATTAAAGAGTATGATTATCATGATGAGCATTGAGTAATGTACAGAATTATTGAATAACTATGTTGTACACCTGAAACTAATAAACACTGTATGTTAACTATACTGGAATTAAAGTAAATGTCACTTAAATCTTAAATTAAAAAAAAAAAGTCACTTAACTCTACTAATGAAATTGACACCTCCAGGAATGCATGATCAGAGGAGAGGATGGTCTCTAATAGAACACAGATTAGGAGAATCATCAGAAGCAAAAATTAACTTTGACTAAGACACCAGTTACTACAATGGAGTGTTAAAGAATTGGAATCTGGAAAGCATGTGCATTTTGAGGAGCGTGAGGCAGTCCCCAGAAGAGGGTCATTTGATTTCTCCCTAGGGGAAAGTATATTCCTTGAAAATATTTTCCATCTTTTGACCAAATTTCCCAAGAATGCCAAGCAGCTTTCTTATTACTAAACAGTCTTTAGGGGTATCATGAGTTTATCAGGGGAAGGGATCCTTACAGAGGGTATACAAGTGGAGCATTGCTGGAAATAACACACCTCTCCATAATTCTGAAGGAGTACTCTAGTTTAAGTAACACTCTCATATAAGCCCAGTTGGGGGTTCAATGGTGACTCTGATCTTTTCTAGATGTATCATGGTTTGGACACCACAAACAAGGTATGTCCATCTATACAGTACTTCCCTGGGATACCTAGAGCAAGTCAGATTCATCTCTCGGGCTTTTCCTGTAACATATACAGGGTACGATTTCTAAGCCACCAGGAAAATTCCTACTGCTCAAAAAATATTTTACCACTGCCTGTCACAATGACTGAAATTTTACCATTATAAGTTACAATTTGGCACAATCAACTTTTGTCAAGATTATTGACAGGGTAAATGTGACATTCCTTGTTCAGGTCAGGCTGAAAACTAGCTGGTAATAAGTGTTCAGTGTGTACTTTGTCTCAATTCGGTAAAGTTCAATGGTGATTACCATTTTGGTGAACGACAGCTGGTTTCTTGTATAAAATGATTTATGGCTCCAAACAGACCAGAATGACAGAACTGACCATTGCAGGTCCTAAAGAGAAGCTTGAAATAATTTGAAATTATAATTTTAGCTCAAGCCCTCAATGATCATACTTAAGGAAATGAGAAGCATGGTGATAATTAAAAATCACTATATCTGTTGGGTAATTTAGTGACCATACCACACTCTTTGTGGAATAAATAACACTTATGACAATGTTTGCTCTCTCTTCCAAGGACTGTGCTACTCTCTTTATTTGTGCATCTGATTTATATATTACCACAGTATTATGAGGTAAATTTTATCTTCATTTTGGGAATGGGAAGATCTTGAGCTTAAACAGGTCAGGGATTGATTATAAACTTACACTAAGGCCTACATGACATCCAAACCACCATGTCAAACTATCTTACTGGGGACAAAATATACATTCTTGGTAAAGCATGTACTGTTGGGGAGGAAGTCAAAGTTCTATTGGTTTTTGTTTTGTGTACAGAAAATATAATTTTTGTATCTTTGTACTATATGGAAGGTGTAAAGAAAGCTAGTTATTTTTGTTGATGACCATAGATAGAGGACTTGATATTTATGAAAGTTCTAACTGCGATGTTTCTAACCTAATAAAATTTTACAAAATAACAGCATGTCACTAAGGAGATAACAATATGAAGAAGAAAGTGATCTGATAAAGATGAAAAATTACTAGGATTGTCCTTCATTTTCTTGGTAAGTCATTTTGTTTTGTTTTGTTTTCCATTAAATTATCATAGGATAAAAATGAATCAGATTAAAATGTACTTGGTGGTGTTTTTCCAAAGCAAAGGCTAGTTTGTGTTGCATCCTCCCCACTTAAATATGATCACTTGTATGAGCAAAGACATGTGTTAGAGCAGAAGAGGGGGCAACTAGAAAGTTTCGGATAGGAACAGACTGCTCAGGTGCCAGATTTCTCTTTTTATTTAAAATATATACATTTTGGGGATGAGTAGGTGGCTGTTGGTTGTCAGACTCCTAGTTTTGGCTCAGGTTATGATCTCAGGGTCGTAAGATGGAGCCCTGAGTGGGGCTCTGCTCTCTACAGAGAGCCTGCTTGAGATTCTCTCTCCCTCTCCCTCTGCCGTTCCCCTTCCTCTCTCTAAAATAAATGCATCTTTAAACATGTTTTAAATGAAATACATACATTTCATATAAAACAAATTAAAATGGGATCTTATTTATAATTTATGTAGTTGGCTCCATGTACTTTCATGTATCAGATAGTAGCACCTCTATTTCCTCCTCTTGGAAAATTGATGGAGGATGTTAACTTGTGGACCCTAAGTCTGTTATATAGCCACAGCTTATCCAGATTCCCCAAATAAGATTTCACATAGGAGAAGAGCTGTCAATGTTAAGACTCTAATCTATAATCATGAAAATATTAAATATTTAATAAATAGGTCTATTTCTATTTCCTATTTCTTAAATATTTAACTATGCAGTGTTTTTACAAACTGAAGTTGAGGGGAGTGGGAAGGATGGCTTGGTTGGGTGATGGACATTGGGGAGGGTATGTGTTGTGGTGAACACCGTGAATTGTATAAGACTGATGAATCACAGACATTTACCCCTGAAACAAGTAATATATTATATTGTAGTAATAATAATAATAAAATATTTAAGAAATAGATCTAAACTATACTAATAGAATACAGACTAGGAAGACCTCTGGAGACAAAATTTTGACTGGGACACCAGTTACTTGCTGCCAGCAAAAAATAGGCTATTTTTTTTTTTTCTATGTAGTATTTACACGCATCTCTATCTGTGAATCTAATCTTCTAACTATTGAGACATTGCAAAATAACATTTGGTCCATGCTCTTGTCTTTCACAGCTGCCTTTTCTATATGACGATTCTAAAATTGGGACATTTGTGATAAAAGACCAAACATGAAAGGAAACATAAAAATTGACACACTTTCTGAAAACAACTTTATGATCTTTTCCTGTTATTCAATGTCTTCCCTATCCCAGAGCCAGTCCACCTGTTCAGGTTTGTCTTGCAGTAGGAAACATTTACTGGTGGAGAATGTTCCTCTCTCCATCCTTCTCCTACTTTACAGTCCCTCCTACTTCTATGCTTTGCTTTCATCCTTTTGTGGAGCAAAAATAACTTTTCTTTCCAGAATTTATCAATTCATTATGACTGATCCCCGAACCTATTTCTTCCAGAAGATGACTTGGGTACATTTTGAACTTTTGCTTTTCTGAATCCCTGTAGCTTTCCAGTTTAGATATGGGTATTTGAGTGCCACCCCAATAAAAGCAATATTAATGTTACTGTTCAGGCTGGAAGTAGATAGTAATGATCACAGTAATGTATGAATCTTCACTGTGAAGTGTGACATTCAGTCTGAGAAGAAATGTTTCCTAAATAACTGAACACAGGTTCTTGGGTATTTCTCTTTAACAACCCAACCTTAATAATTGTAAGATATTTTCATGTTTCATGTATATAAGTTTAATGTCCAGACTGCAAGCTTCTTTAGGAAAAGGGTGGATTTTTTTTTTAAACAATGTCCTTGATGCTTGAATCATATTGTAATTCACCTACCTCTTACAGAATAATTAAATCAATGGGATTATACCTCTTTCAAAGGTAAAAAGCATGATATAGCCATGGTTTTATTTAGTGTAAAGAAGACATAAAATAAGCATTTAATAAATATTGAGTCAAGTGTAATATTTTTAAAAAGATTCATTATTTATTTGACAGAGAAAGAGCGGGGAGAGGGTCAGATGAAGGGAAAGACAGAATTACACTCCCTATTGAACACTGAGCCCAATGCAGGGCTCTATTTCATGACCTGAGCTGAGTCAGACACTCAACAGACTGAGCCACCCAGGCACCCCAAGTCAAAAGTAATTTATATGTATGTACTTACACATTAATATTTAATTTTAATTTAGGTTATTAATGGCACAAATATGGGTCAATACAGCTCTAAGCCCATGTAGATTTATCTTCTACATTTATCACTGACATTGCCTTTAATCTGCATTTGTCCTTTGTTTTGGGATTTATTATAAATACAATTGTAACTACCGAAAGATGCCTAGAAATCTTGCAAGTCAGATTAACAGAAATTTTCACTAAACTATGATTCTCCTATTAGGAGGTCAGTTATCTCTGTTTCTCAACATCTGAGGTCTTACAGTCATCACAAACAACCATTTATTTCTTCATGTACTAACATCAGTCACTAAAACCAGGAAACCAGCTGCGCAAAAATACATAAAGGTACCATGAAATTTCCAGAACAGAGTTGCCATATAAACAACACACTTTCTCCTGCCTGCTTTAACATTCTGCCCTCATCCTATTAGCATCCCCAACCAAGGGGGTTGGACCAGCTGTTGAACACCATTATTAATCTCATCATTTCTCTCCTTGGGGGTAGGAGGTGTGAGCAAGACTGTCCAATATATTCTGTTAAATTAGGATTGAAACAGGTTGAGTGGTGACAATAGCAATAATAACACATCAATCAGAGCTCAAGATTGGCACTTGAAGAGACATTTGACACTTTTATCTTGGATTGAAGAAATACATGTGACAAAGCATGCTAGAACACATGTTGTATCCCCAGATACCTATATAAAACGTGAACTCATATTCCAATGCATACTCTTTTGTTATCCTCAGAGTTCTACTTAGCAATATATTATTTACTGCCAGGATACCTGCTGGTTGTTTTGCTTTGTTGCTGTAGATCTTATCCTTCTTGATCATTCACTCTCTTCTCCCACAGATATGTGTCATAATTCCTTTCTGAACACCTTCATGTTCTGACTTGACGTTCACAGAGCCTGTGCCTCAAGCTGCCAATGAAGCAAAAGCAATAGCTGGGATCAGCAATGCTTTGAAACAGGCAATCCACAAACCCTGCTATGATGCATTTACTGCAATAGAGCGTGTTTGTGTATTGTAGACAAATAGGAGGACCAAATGGAGTTGAGACTGAAAGATGGACTATATTTCTTCATCCTAACAACAATAACAACAACAACAACAACAACAACAACAAAATCTTCTATAAATCTCCTATGTCATTATGATTCTTTTGTTTAGACAACCTTTGGACTCCTAACAACTGAAAGCACTGAAG
Source organism: Lontra canadensis (assembly GCF_010015895.1). Classification (NCBI taxonomy): domain Eukaryota; kingdom Metazoa; phylum Chordata; class Mammalia; order Carnivora; family Mustelidae; genus Lontra; species Lontra canadensis. Next base: position 1,624,125 of record NW_022631139.1, read on the forward strand.
ATCAGTTGATGTTGCATTGGGCAGCAACCCCTATAACTTTGCCACTTCATAAATGAATATACTTACTGCACATTATCTCAAGAATCTGATTGTTCAGTCTTTAAAAATTAAAACAAAAACAAAAACAAACCTTGCCTAGACTATATAATTTAACTGTGCTATCCTTAGCCCATCATTTTTTTGTTTTGTTTTGTTTTGTTTCCCCTCACCATGATAATTCTTTTTTTTTTTTAAGATTTTATTTATTTATTTGACAGACAGATCACAAGCAGGCAGAGAGGCAGGCAGAGAGAGGAGGAAGCAAGCTCCCTGCCCAGCAGAGGGCCCGATGTGAGGCTCAATCCCAGGACCCTGGGATCATGACCTGAGCCGAAGGCAGAGGCTTTAACCCACTGAGCCACCCGGCGCCCCACCATGATAATTCTTTTACACAGCTTGCTTGGGTCTCAATTAAATCTCTCCATTCTCTTACACTTGGCTAAACACCTTATTGTAGTGTTGTTGATGCAATTCTGTTTCTTTGTCTTTTAATTACCCAGTGCTATATCCTCCTACAGACCAGTGTATTCCAAGAATTGAGCAGAATTATTGTCAAATGCTTCATGCTCAGTAAATATTTGTTGAACAATTAAATAAAAACTAACTTCAAAAAGCCTTTACACCAGTATAAATGACATTCTTTTTTTTTTTTAAGTTCTAGGTTCTTGTTTGATCTTGCTCTAATTAAGTTGATGTCAGAAATATTCCCTCTGAAAGCCACCTCTCACACGAAAACTCAGTTCCCTCTATTTGCCTCTATTCCCTTTGTCCTTTAAGCCCAAACCCCATTTATTTCTACCAGTAGAGCAAAGAAGCAATGATTGAACTAATGGAATATTAAAGATTAAACTCAAGAATCACTTCTTGATGAATAGATGGCAAACTGATATTTGAAAGAGAAATAAAAAATGGATTCTGATGCAAATCTCGTATTGTGCATCTTTAGCTCACTTAATGAAAGGTGGTATTGACTTAATTTGGTTAATAATTTTGGATAAGTAGAACTCTCAATTAAAATAGCACAGCCCAAGGGGAAAAAAAAAATCATATTCTGAAGAAAAATTGTCAAGGTTGAAACCTTTCCCTGACTGGAATGTCTGTCTACCCACCCTGGCATTAATTACCCTTGTCAATTAACAAAATAGTTATGACAATAATTTAAATTTTCAGTAAGCATGTGATCCAATCCAAATATTTCTCATTATTCCCTGTTGCCTACTCAGAAACATTTATCAGAAAGTCTACATAGAATTTGAAAATAGAAAGGAACTTGGAGGTCATTTTGTTCATAACTACTCATCCAAAATTCATCCAATCTCTTCCTTAACATCATCCCAAGCTAATATCACCTTAATTCAAACCCACCCAGGCATGGGAATTTACTTAATCAGAACACAGTATCTATGATTAGACAACTCAAAATGATTTGAAATTGCTTATATGAAACTCAACACTGCTATCTTTTCAGTGATGCTGTTCTACCCCCTAGAGTTTAGAACAACACCTTGTAATACATATTTGTAACACCTGATAATCTTTCTAATATATAGATATGGCTATCAGGTATCCCATGAGTTCTCTTTCTTATAGTCTAGCCATAAACAGGCAGAATTTTCAAAACATAGTTTCTTTAAACAAGCTATATTTTGCGTGTCTCTGTGTCTGTGTTCTAACATTAAAAGTTCAAGTTCAGAAGAGATTAGAATCTTCCAGATAGATCTAGTTAATTCACATTCATTAGCCATGTTATAGATAAATATACATACAAACACAGTTTATTTCTTCTTTTTCTCTGTACATGAATAGCATAATCATCATCTCACCTTAAAAATTATTCCTCTATTTATGTTTTTATCTTTTCTATAGCTAAGACCTCTTTCTGTCTTTGTTCTAGGAAAAAAAAAAAACAGATATTACAGAAGAGCAGTTTTTGTTTGTTTGTTTGTTTTTGTTTTTGTTTTTTAATGCAGTGACTTCCAAATGAAATTCATAAGTCATCGCAGATTTGGGCTGTTGCCATCAGCATTAACGGTGGGGAAAGTGAGAAAAAAAATCTAATTTCCTTGAATTTACCTGGGTTTGTTATTGTGTTTTTCTCTTTGTTTTTGTCATCTTTTTCTGAGACAATACAGAAAAAATTCAGAAAAGGGAATAGGTAAGAATATCAAAACAACAAATTGATAGCTCTGTGACTTGATAAGAAACTAATTTCTCCAAGTTTCAGTCTTTCTCTAGTTGGAAAGTAGGCTGATTTATTACTATTTTGCAATAATTCCTGTATGTATGAAAAGAAGTAAAGAATGAATGCAGGGGTGGCTCAGTTGGTTAAGTGTCTGCCTTTAGCTCAGGTCATGATCTCAGGGTCTTGGGATGAAGCCCCTCGAGGGACTCCCTGATCGGTGGAGAGTCTGCTTCTTCCTCTCCTTTTGAAACCCCCCTTTGTGTTCTCTCTCACCATCTCTCTCTCTCAAATAAATAAATAAAATCTTTAAAAAATGTATGCAAACAGTATAAATAATAGGGGGCACATCAAGAAAAATTAAAGAACACACTATCATTGTTATTACCACATACAGTGTATAAAGTTAAATAGCAGGATATTTTATGTTAAATAGTTTGATTTTTGAATTATTTAAGAAACAAATATTTCTCTTTTTTTAGATTATATTTATTTATTTGAGAGAGAAAGATAGAGAAACTGGCAGAGAATATGTGTGGGGAGGAGCTGGTGAAGCAGGCTCCCTGCTGGGCAAGGACCTAGATGCGAGGCATTCCCAGTACTCTGGGACCATGACCACAGCTGAAGGCGGATGGTTATAAAGCTGAGATACCCAGACCAAGGAACAAATATTTCAAAAGAATATCTCTTTCTTAATTTGCTTAAAACTTATTCATTGTAAGTTGTCATATGTATGAAGAGAGAACTGTGCATGTTACCAATAAGCACTTAGATGACAAGACATTTTGATGCAGTCATTTGGGCACTTACGTCTATTATGTGAATTTTTTTTTTTTTTAAGATTGTATTTATTTATTTATTTATTTGAGAGAGTGAAAGAGAGAGTAGAACCAGTAGGGTGGGGGAGGGGTAGAAGGACAGGGGAAGCAAACTCCCCACGAAGCAGAGAATCCAATTCAGGACTTGATCCTAGGACCCTAAGATCATGACTGGAGTCAAAGGCAGATGCATAACTGACTGAGCCACCCAGGTGCCCCTTGTATGTGAAAGTTTTAAAAACTATATGATAAAGTTGTAGAATTTTGGGACACCTTAGTGATTCAGTTGGTTAAACACTGGGCTGTTGATTTTGGCTCAGGTTATGATCTCAGTGTCCTGACACTGAGCCCCATACCAGCTCCACACTCAGCAGGGAGATTCCTTGAGGATTTTCTCCCTCCTTGCCCTCTGCTCCTCCACCATCTCCCCTCCCCCACTCACAGCCATTCTTTCTTTCTTTCTCTCTCTCGAATAAATAAATAAATCTTTGAAAAAAAGGTTGTAGAACTTTTAAAGCCACGTGGTATGAACCACAGACACCCTCACCGTACCTCATTTCTTACTCTATCCCTGACCCATACCACCCTTTTCGTTCATTTTTAAGTTGGGGAGGGTAAGATCACTATTATGGTAATGCTCAACCGTAGATTTGGGTTGGATACCCTGAGAGGGGATGCTATTTTGACTCTGTGTAATAACACATGGAGTGTGTGGGTCCCACATACATCCTGCCAGAACAGCTGAAAATGTACACGAAAGGTTTACCAGATGTCTCATCCATCTTTTTCTATCTTCTATGTTCAGGATGATGCTATAGTTTTCAAAATGTTGCAGAGATGGATTAAAATGTGCACTGCTTTCAAAGAACATTTGAGATAATGAAAAGGGCAGTGTGGACCTCCCTAATATGCTACTCTCTCAGGGATCTAAGGTTAGACTTCCAGGAATGATGTGAATCAATAATAATAATAGACTTCTGAATCCCGAGATCACAACTTTTGCCAAAACTATGAACTCTAATATAATATAGTGAAGGGTAACAATATGCCACCCCAAAACATGTCACTTGAAACAAGGATTATTTTGAGCTAAGGGAACTTGAAAAATAGTTGCAAGAAAGGTGTCTTAATTTCCTCTTTCTTCCTGAAATTAGGAAATAAAAGTCCCACAGGACATAAGCCCTCCCTTACCAGGAGAAAACAAATATTCTTTGAAAGGGAGTCAAACCCAAGAAAATTCTGTAAATAAAAATTATTAAATATATATTTTTAAATTTCACCTTCACCTCTCCATATATTTTTGTTACTTGTCCTTAATTGCCTGTCTTTGTTCAACTTAATACAAAATAGCATTTAGCTTTTGCCTTTTCTTTGAGTCTTCATTTTTTAATGTAGTTTCTTATGTCATGTAAAACTTGTATTAAGCACATGTGTGTGTCTTTCTTCTGTTAATCTGTCTTCTATCAATTTAATTTTCAAACCCAGTAAGAAGCCCAAAGAGGATAAAGGATTCCTTACAATAGTATAGCAGAGTTAAAATTATGTTTCTGCTCCTGCCACTATACTACCCTTGTTCTCAGGCTAAGGGTACTGAATTTCTTTATTTATTTTCAGGGTGTTGGAAAGTATTAATTACAGGTGTTGGATGGGCAACGCATTTTTTTTAAAGATTTTATTCATTTATATGACAGAGAGAGACACAGTGAGAGAGGGAACACAAGCAGGGAGACTGGGAGAGGGAGAAACAGGCTTCCCACCAAGCAAGGAGCCCAGTGTTGGGCTCAATCCCACAACCCTGGGAACATGACCTGTGCAGAAGGCAGACACTTAACTGACTAAGCCACTCAGGCACCCCAGTCCTTTTACTTTTTTAATCATTTGTCATCTTCCTAGAACACACACACACACACACACACCACTGCTTATTAAAGCAGACTTGAAAGGCACTTACAAAGATTTTTATCAAAAATAATGAAAATATAAAAATTTCTATGGTCTAAAATATGAAGCTTCAGTTGTCTGAAAAATTAGCTTTTATGAAACACATCACTCTATCACTGATAAATAACTGAGGCATTGCTAGGAACAAGAAAATGAACAAAGTGAGTCACCAAATGCTATGTGTGAACATGTTTTTAAAACTTGTGTCTAATTTATGTTTGCAAAAGATTCATATCACCTGGATTTTACATCTGGAAATAGTCATTTCAGCTAGTTCTAGTTTAAAAGGATGAATTCAACATTGACAGAATTGAGGGGATGTTGGAGCCATATATTTCCACACTGAATTCAATGCTTACTTGGATTCAGTTAAAGCTAATTGAAACAAAGCCTGTCACATCACTGGCTGAAAAGTTATTTGTTAAAATTAACACAGCAGTGTACCTAGAAGATAGATACAGCATTCCTCAAGAAAATGTGATTAAAAAAACACTGATTTGAAGTACAAATTGTCACACAATGAAGACATTCCGAAATAGGTTCCCAAAATACACAGGAAAAAGGGCAAAGGGAAGAGTAATTTAAAAGAAAGTGAAACCCTACCAATCATATGTCAATCTTAATGAACTTGCAATCTCTCAAGATCTATCTCTTTCCCAACTTTTCTACAATTTTTAAGAGCTTAGAGATGTACACACAAGATTATATGTATTTTTTCACATATGGAATACACACTTAATTATTCTAATGTTTTTATTGTGAAAGTAATATTCTCATGTGCTGCTGGTAGAAGTACAAATTGGAGCAAATATCTCAAATGTAATTTTGATAAATAGATGATAACCAGTAAATGTGAATATAAATATTTGAGGTTTTTTTCCCAACTTCCACTTCTGAGACTCAATGCAAAAAATACAGAGTGATTTTATTCAATTTTATTTATTATTATAAAAAATTTAAGACATTCTAAATATCCCACCTATACTGTTCCTAAGAGAAGGCATATAATCACAAGGGTCTATCAAGATTTATTTTGAAATATAACTAAATAATTTACATACCTACTTTTAAAGGAAAAACATTCATAATCAAATTTTCTTGATTGATATAAAATGTAAAAATCACTTTCTTTTGGTAAGATTTGTTAAATTGGAGATTAATTCTTAGCATGAAACCCAGAGAATGATTTAAATGACTTATTTTTTCTGTCAGTTTATTTCATCAGTGACAAAAAATTTGATTCCCATGAAAATAATAACTAGAATGGAAATAATACTCTCAATACTACTTCCTACAATTTGGTGTATTCTGAGCCAGTTGTTTCAAAGTCACTTATTTCTAAGCCCAAACATTTTGTTCCTCTGATTGTTGAAATCAAAATAGTTTATTCTTAATGCGATTCTTTTTTTTCGAAGAATTTATTTATTTATTTGACAGAGAGAGATCACAAGTAGGCAGAGAAGCAGGCAGATTGGGGGGGGAAGCAGGCTCCCCACTGAGCAGACTGGATCCCAAGACCCTGAGATCATGACCTGAGCTAAAGGCAGAGGCTTAACCCACTGAGCCACTAGGACGCCCCTCTTAATGGGATTCTATAAAAACTTTGTCACATTCAGGCAGTGGTTTTCAGTGTTTGGGAAGCACAATTACTATTACTATTGGGAAGCACTATTACTATTATTATCTGTTATCTGTATGCCATCTTTGTCATCATCACCCTTATCTCCATTATCATGATCATTACCATATGCATTGATTTTATTTTACAGAACACAAATTATGCTAAATTTATTTACATGGATTTTTTTCAATTAATGTTCACTCTAACTTTATGAGAGATCTATACACTAATTGTCACTACTCACAAAGAGTACCAGAGGCTTAGCAGAATTATCTAAGATCAAATACAAATAAATGTCAGAGGGCTCCAGAAGCCTGAAGTTGGATCCTGCTTTATTACTTGTGCTTCAGAACAATTAGAGCAACATCTGGTTGAATACATTTTCTAACTCACCTATTTCACCTATCTATTCTGACATTAAAGCAAACTAGCTTCCATGAAGCACTCAGATATAGGTTAATGTGAAACATAAGAACATCTAAACATATTCTCACTAATTAGATTACCTCAGGAATAAATTGCTGTAAACTTCAGCAACTTGGTTGTGAAAGATATAAGTGTATGTATGTATGCATGTAGAGGTAAGAGTAGCTTAGTCAATAAATTATATTAGAACTTTTCAAGCATTGATGTTTTCAGAGGCTACAGATTCATTACAATAGTATTTTCTTCCATCTTAAGTTATAAAATCTTCTCATTTCCACACTCTTTCCAGTTTGGGGAATTTACCAGGGATTCTGGGAGAAAAGAAAGTATGTCTGATACATTCTTCTTACAGCAAGTCAGGAGTCCAGGAACAACTTTTGAATATTATACTTTATAGCATAAATCTTATATGAATATAGTCATATGCAACTGAAATCGCCACAATAACTATGATAAAGTGAAGTATTAGCACAAGTGTAATTAATTGAGGGTTATTCATTTCAGTTTAGGTTTAATTAGAAAATATAGATCTTTTATTTAATTTAATAACATTGCATTTTGTTGTGTGATTGTTAGACACATAAAATGTAAAAAACACCTCTTGTCTTGTTTTACCACATGAGTGTAGGATGCCACTTTTTCTTTGGTATGTACGCCCGTCCTGCAATTTTCTCCCTTTCCTATAAATATTTATTGTCGTGGTTGCTTTTTGTCATTCTATACAAGTGTTTTCCTTTCATAAATAGCACTTGCCTTTTGAGTAAATAAAGTTTTTAACATTTTTGAAATATAACAACAGTGTTTTAATTACAAACATGAGATTTTTGATAATAGAGCTTATTCTTTTACATGTATTTGAGAGCAAGAAAGATTTCCATAGTGCTTTGAAGATGTTTGGCACATCATTATTCTATTAAAATGGCCCTACATTTTCAATCAGCTGTTTTTATGATGGAGAAACAGTTTTACATACAACAGACTACAAACAGCTATACATTTTTCTGTTAAATTAAATAGATGAGTTGTAATAACGTATTGACATCATGATTTGGATCTATTTTGTCATATTCTTCACAAATTTTCCTTAAGATGAGATAAAACTCTTTAAAAATCTTAAAAAACAAAGAACAAGGTGGGCAAAGACCTGCCCCCTTTTAGAATCCCTTGGCAAAATGTATCCATGTTCTACTACCTGATGTCTAATATCTTCAGAACAACTTACATTTATGTAAGAACACATTTGTCTAAAAATCTTCACATATTCTCTCTTTTGATCCTCACAATAAAACCAACAAAGGTAGAGCAAGTTCTATTCCCCTTTTGAAAGCTGAGAAAACATATATGCAAAGGATTTATTTGCCCAAAGTCACAGAGTTAAATTATAATGAAAAATCTGTTTCCTTTACCTTCCTTACCTTTATCTTCATTCTCTGCGCATTTACCAAAAAATCACATAACCTCTAGGATATATATATATATATAGATATAGACATATATGTGTGTTCATATAGTAATACATGTAATATAAAGTAATATATACTAATATAAAATATTATATAAAGTAATATATAATATATATTAATTATATATATATTATTAATAGCCAATTCTTGACCACAATTACTAGGTATTTGTTAACCAACTGCTTAATTATAGATTGTATATGCATGACCTCTTTTAAATACCATAGCCAGATAGAGCTGATACTATGATCTGTGAATTACACATCAGAAGAAATCATAGTACACATTGGTAGGTTCACCTCTATTACGTCTATCATTAGCATTTACAGTCAGAGAAGAGTTGATTCTGTTGTAACTTTGTGTATAACAACTGGTATAGTCTTATATGTTGATAGTATGAAGATGAGTATTTTATGCTGTGGAAACCACAGTAGTTAAACCAAAACAAAGAGTTTGTTAACTGTTTAATATAATTCTTAATTAAACAGAGAATTCCAATAAAGAACAGCAATATATACTATAGAATACAGTCATCTGAAGTGGCCCATGGTCATTAGACTCTAGTATTTCCCACTGGCTAAACATGTTTCATTTAAAAAAAGTCAAACCCTCAGTGGGTTTATTGTTTTCCCTTGTATTAGGGAAATTCACTTGGGAAGTGAGTGCTGGTTATTATTCTTTACAGTGTCATTCATTTACATTCCTGTAAGGATTCCCAGTGTTCTTGTGATGGGTGTTTGTTATGCTGGAAATGTAACCCAGCCAATTGTGCAGGAAAGAAGATGAACTTTTTGAATACTGCTATTATTTATTTCAAGTAGACAGGCAAGCCATTCTCTCAGATGTAGACCTGTAGTTAACCTTACCCTGTGTATTTTTTCATAAAGAGAAGAAACAATTCCAGGGAATGGCTAGGAGGGAACTTCCAGCAATTCTGACACCTGAATCTTTCAGTTGAAAAGTTGTTGAGGGTTGTTATACATCTGTTAAATCAAGCATATTTTGCAGAATTTAGAAAAAGAGTAGTTTGTATCACTTATAATGTGGGAAACTTTTCTCTCAATTTGCTTCTCCTCTTAACTTTTTCTTTTAGTTAATTTTCCTTTTACCACAGGATTGTAGGACTGAGCTACTGAATGTTGTCTCTAACCTCCAATTTCCCAAGAAAGGCTTTCTGTTTCTGTTCTGAATAACAAAATTTTCTCTCTATATATTCTCTTTGGAGCATCATATGGTACAATGGTTCCCAAACTTCAGTGTACATGAAGTTACACTTGAAACTTATAATCACAATGCAACATCCTGGACTACACTTTCATATTCCAAATCAGGTACTCAGGATGGCATCCAGGAATCTTTTAATAAAGAATATGTTTATGTAGTTTTGGGGGGAAGCACACTGAATTAGAAGAATCTAGAGCTTGGATTGAGAAACCATGGCCAAGTCTATCCTGATGCTTGTTTCATTAAGTAAACTTGTACTGAAACACAGCCAAATTTGCTTGTTGACATGTTGTCTATGCTCCACTTTTGTTACAAAGCAAAATTGAGTAGTTATGACACAGACCTTATGGATTGTAGAACCTAAAATGTTTGCTCTCCATTGACCTGCTGTCTAAAGTCCGGACATATATTTGTGTTATGTGTTCAGGCTCTTGTACTAAAAATCATCAAATACTAACATGACCAAAAATGAAATATTATCATCTCAGAGATACTAAACATCCATTTTAGCCTTCACATTCCTCCAACAAAGCTTCTCTTGCCATGAACCCTGATCTAAATGGACTGAAGTGAGCATAAAGGCAGCATTCCCTCACTCATATGACCGTGCTAAGGTAATTGACTAGGTGGGCCTGTGTACATATTGTCTAACCCCTCTCCAACTCTAACTCTAATTTGGAAGGATGCTTTATTTCTGGAAGTAGCTAATGGTTTCTGGACATCCTGGTTAAAAAAAAAAAAGGAAAATAATTTTAGAACATATAGTTGACTGACCCTGTGCTTATCTCCTAGACTAGTCTTAATAATTAGAGAAAGTAAATCTTGGACAGTGCAGATATTTCAGCCTGCAACCATGAGCTGGACATATGTTATAAAATTGCTTATTTGTGGTAACTGCATGTTGTTAATTGTTCTAAATGATTATCCCAATTTATGAACATTTTTGATCATTTAATTTAAATGTCTTCTCTGACCTCCAGGTATATCAACCTTTAACTTATAATTTCAAGCCACATCCATTGTACAGTGCTTACATTACAACCATCTTAAATGTCAAAAGATTACTGAAGAAAAATAAAACCTACCAAAATTGGATGACATATTTAAATCTATAAATGCAAGACATGCAATGAGCACTAAGTAGGGGGGAAATAAAAGAGAGAGAGAAAGAGAGAGACCACAAAGTGAGTTATAGTAATGAAATGGCCAAAAACAAACGAGTATTTTGAAAGTCACAAGAAAGGCACTGGTTACATACAAGAAAATCTCAATAAAATTATTAGCTGATTTCTCTTGAGAAGGTGAAGTTAAGAAGTTAGTGGTATGGTAAGAATGCAGTGGGATGGTAAGAAGGCAGTTGGAAGTTAAGAAGACAGTGGGATGATCTATTTAAAGTACCAAAGAAGAAAAAAATTTCAGAAAGTAAAAAATTCTATATCCATCAAAGCTTCCCTTCAAAGTTGAGGGAAAAGTCAAAAGGTTCCAAGATAAACAACAAACCAAGGGAGTTTACTATCAATAGATTTGTTTTAGGAGAAATACAAAAGAAAATCCTTTAGTTTGAAATGAAAGAATGCTAGACAATAACTCCAAGACATACGAGATTTAAACTCTCCAGTGAAAGTAAATACATAGGCAAATATAAAACTCAGTGTTATTGTTATTATATCATTATTATATTAATATTACATAACATACATATTAATATAATTAATATTTTGTTAATTTTTAAAAGTTTCTATAGCATTTAAAAGACAACTGTATAAAAATGTTTATGTATTCATGACATTAAGTACATAATCTATGAAGCTATAATGTGTGACAATGAAAAAGATCGGGGGGGGGGTTAAGAATAGAGCTGTACAGAAGTAGCATTTTTGTATGAGGTTACACTTAAGTCAGTGTCAATTCAAATTAGATAGTTTTAACTTTGCAATATTGTATGTAATCCCCGTGGTAACTGGAAAAAAAATATCTGTAGAATATTCATGAAAGGAGATGAAAAAAGAATCTAAATGTATCACTACAGGACCTCAGAAAAATGATGGGCTAGGAAGCTCCAGGCCCTCATTTCTCCCTGAAAACAAACAAGCAAACAGTATAAAGACCAAAGTAACTTTGTAGGAACACGAGATATCAGTCAAGTAGCAGCAACACCTAAGTGATTGCCTAAACATGATAAAGCCACATTCAACACAGCTGGAAACTGTGGCATTTTTGCTATCTTTAGTGCCGCCCCAGGCCCATTAAATCTTGGCAGGGTCACAGTCCCAGGCTCCGCCCTCAGGATGAAAATACAGAAATGAAACATGCTAGCACATTCTGGCTTTTTTGTTTGTTTTTTTTTTTAAAGATTTTATTTATTTATTTGAGAGAGAGAGAGAACACAGGCAAGGGGAGAAGCAGAGGGAGAGGGAAAAGCAGATTCTTCACAGACCAGAGAGCCTGATGCAGGGCTTGATTCCAGGACCTCAAGATCACAATCTGAGCTGAAGGCAGATGCTTAACTATCTAAGCCACCCAGGCACCCCCATTCTGGCTTATTTATGAACTGCCAAAGAGACTGGTTTCTCTCTTTCCTGTCTTAAAGCACTGATAGAAACAGTGGCAGTTTGAATATCAGAATGGAGGACACTAAAAACAATGAAAGGTACTAAGGTAGGATACTGATTCAGGGAACTGTGTATCCATGCTTGCCTGGGACAAGAGATGCTAAGAAAAGAGATACAACAACACACCTGAGACTCTGAGAAGAAAAGCGGTATTGTGAGGAAAATTAGGACATTTAAAAATAGCAATGTATACCAGAGAACTGGGAGGGGAAGAAAAACAAAACAAAACAAAACAAAACAAAACAGAAAACACACAGCCACAGATTCAGGGAAGATACATCCTGCACAATTATTTGAAAAGACCCTGCACGTTCACTCCAAGCTGATTAGTGAATGCCAGACTGCAAAGATTGAGAAACATTCTTATTTTTCAAATGCCCAATTTTCAACAAAATATAAAACATACAAATAAACTGGGAAATAGCACTCATTTATACAAACAAAATAAATCAGAAACTGACCCTAAGAAAATTCAGCCTTCTCACTTACTTAATAAGGAATTTGAAAAACTTCCTTAAATATGCTTAATGAGCTAAAAGAAAAAGTAAAGAAACTAAACATAGTAAAACACAATATATTGGGGTACCTGTGTGGCTCAGTCAGTTAAGAGGCTGGCTCTTAATTTTGGATCAAGTCATGATCTCAGGGTCCTAGGATCAAACCCCATATGGGGTTTCATGATCAGTGGGAGAGTCTGCCTAAGGATTCTCTCTCTCTCTGCCCCTCTACCAATTCTCTCTCTCTCTCAAAAATAAATAAAAATAAATAAATAAAACACAATATTATTAACCAAGTGAGAATATAAGCAAAGATACATAAATTATTTTTAAATGAATCAAACCAAAATTTTGAAGATGAAAAGCATAGCAACTGAATTGAAAAATTCAGTAGAGGGGTTCAACAGCAGCCTAGAGTTCTTAGCATAAACAAAATCAGGGAAATGAATTCAGATCATTTGAAATCATTGAGTCTGAAGAGCAAAAAGAAAAAAAAAATGAAGTAAAGTCAACAGAAATAAGAAATATATGGGGCACCATCAAGTAGACCCCCATCTATGTCCTGGAAAGAGAGCATGAAAGGGGCAGAAATTTACTTGAAGAAATAATGGCTGAAAATTTCCAAATTTGAGGAGATAAATACAAAAATACAAAAAGAGGCTAATAAAATGTAAGTAGAAAAAAAACAAGGATATTCGCATTGAGATATTATGATCAAATTGTCCAAAGTCATGAGAGAATCTTGGATGTCCTGAGAGAAAAATGTCTTGTCATATGCAAAGGAAGCCCTATAAGATAATAAGCTGTCTTCTCAGCAGTAATCTTACAGATAGAATGAAGTGGGATAAAATACTTAAAGTGCTGAGAGAAAAAAGTAACAACAACAAAAAAAAACAATAATTCCATATCTAGCAAAAGTGTCCTTCAAAATGATGAGTAACTTAAGACTTTCCCAGATAAATAAAATTACTGGTTTCCATCAAAGCGAGTCCTTCAGGTTGGAAAAAAACAAAATAGTAGACAGTTCCTGATAGATGTAAATATATGAAACAATTTTAAAACTGTATTATTATAGATTTCTTTTTAACTACACTTTTATTCTTTCATAGAATTTAAAAGACAAAAAATATATGAAATGATTTTAGATCTATGTTAATGGGTACATATATATAAAGATGCAACTAGTGACATAAATAATGAAGTGGGGGAAGAAGCAGGAATATAAAAGGTAAATATTACTTAATGTGATTGAAATTAAGTTCTTATCAATTAACATAGGTTGTTATAACTTTAGGATGCTTTATGTAATCCCTTGGCAATCGCAAAGAAAAATATGTAGAGAATATATAACAGAAATAATATTAATACAAGGAAGGTAAAACCAGAAGAAAGGAGGGAAAAAAAGCTGTAAGTCACAAACAAACAAACAAACAAAAACCCAAAGGAGCAAATCCTTTCCTATCATCAATTACTTTAAGTTTAAGCAGATTAAGCTCTCCAATTAATACAATTAGCAGAATGGATAGGAAAAAAACACAGTACCCAACTATATAATATCTACAAGAAACTTACTTTTGATCTAAGGAAAAACCTGTGCTCCAAATGAAACAAGAGGAAAAGATACTTCACACAAATTGTAACCACACAAAAACAGGAGTCATTATATTAATACTTTAAAAATGAAGTGTTAGTAAAATATATTATAAATTACAAATTTAGACATTACATAATAATGGAAGTGTTATTTCTTCAAAAGATTCAATTACAAACCCATATGCCCCAAACACCTGAGTTCCTTTATAATCTGAAGCCAACATTGGCACAACTAAAGGTAGATATACGACGCTCTACAATAATAGTGGAAGACTCCTATGTCTACTTTAAATAATGGATAGAACAACATGGAAGGTCAATAAAGAAATAGAAGATATCTATGACACTATTAATAAGCTAGACCTAAAAGACATTTTTTAAAAATCCAAAATCTATTTATTGGGATAGTTTCCCACTCATTTTGATTTACCACTGTAAGTGCTGTTTCCATCTGAAGGACCATCCTTCTGTGAGCCTAGCTTTTTGTCCTGTAGTCTGGAAAAGGAAAATGGAACAGCCAACACACAAAACCACCATTTCTGCATGCCTAATGATGGTGGTGATTTTGTAGCATCCTGGTCACTTCACATCCATGAAGTAGGGGTTGGGGCTCTGAAGCAGGCATTTCTTCTTGTTCTTCTTCTTATCTGGGGACAGGTGGAAGAGGTCCTTCACGAAAGGCATGTATTTTAGGAAGGTAATCACTGCTGGAAAATCTGGACCTAAAAGACATTTATGAAATACTGAACTCAACAACAGTAGATTGGACAGTTTTCTGAAATACACACAGAATATTCTCTATGATAAGACCATGTGTGTAGTCACAATTCTTAATACATTTAAAAATTTTGAAAAAAAATACGTCTTTTCAATCACAAGGAATTAATTTAGAAATTGATAGCAGAAAGAAAACTGAAGGTCTAAAAATGTTTGGAAATTAAACAGTATTTCTTTAATGGTTCAAAGGTATCATAAGGAATTTAGAAAATATCTTGAGACAAATGAATGTGAAAACTCAGCATAATAACACTTATGGGATGCAGTGAAAGCAGTTCTGGTAAGGGACATTTATGACTATAAATGCTTACATTAAAAGAGAACAAGCTTTCAAACCAAAAATCTAAATGTTTACCTTAAGAAACTAGAAAATAAGAACACACGAGCAGAAGGAAGAAAATACTGTGAGAAAAGTTAAATAAAACAGAGAATAGAAAATATAAATAAAACTGAGGGTTAGTTCTTCAAAATGAGAAAATTAATAAACAATTAGCTAGACTAAAAAAGAAACAGAAGAGTGAAACAAGTAAAAAGAAAAAGGATTTTGTCAGAATTCTATGAACAACTATATACTGAAAAATTAGAAAATCTAGATGAAATTAGTAAATCCTGGGTGGAATGCAACCCACCAAGACTGAATCATGAAGAAATAGAAAGGCTGAAAGACCTAAAAAGGGAAAGAAGATTGAATTCCTAATCAAAAATTTCCAAACAATGAAAAGCAGAATACCAACTGTCATTACTAGTAAATTCTACCAAACATTTAAAGAAAAATAAATACCAATACTCTTCAAATTCTTACAAAAAAATTGAAGGAGAGGGAATACTTCTTGAATTATAGTTCATTATTCCTGATGTATACTGATGTAAAAATCCTATCTAAATACTAGTAAAGATAATCCTAGAGAGGAGGAACAGGACAGCAGAGGAGTAGGAGACATAAATTTCTTCTGGTACCAGGAATTCAGGTAGATATTCAGGTGACCATTCTGATCACCTACAAACTCAACAGGAGATCAAAGATAATAATAGTAGCAATTCTATGAACAGAAAAGCAACCACCAATTGCTGGAATGGAGGATATGCGGAGAAATGAATCTGAGGTGATATTTGGGAAGATAAACTACATGAGGACAAAACCTCTTTTAGCTGCCTACCAGAGTTTGGTCCATTGAGGAATGTTGCTCCAGTGGCTAATCGGGGCGGTGGAAACCTCACTGGGACAGTGTGGTCTCAGGACCCGTGGGGTCACAGAAAGACTGGGGATGCCTGAGTGTGGCAGAGCTCCCAGGCATCAACTCAGGGAAACCAGCTCCAAAGACAAAGCCAAAAAGTGGGCTCTTCAGCTCAGGGTTGCCATCAATTGCGATCTGTGGCACAGTTGGGCCATTACTCTTCAAGCATGGACCTAACAAGTGGCAGATCTGGGGAAACACCCCTTCCTCCCCCAGGAAGAGCAGCTATGAGAGCACTGCAAAAAGCTGCTGGGTTTGGAAATCCAAATGGGGTCTTTTCCCAGAGATCTAAATGCTAGGTCACAGGCTGGCTGAGCATGGAGTGCAGCCAGAGACCAGGGAGACAGGAATGATTGACTGCTTTTCTCTGAGGGTGCACTGAGGAGTGGGACACCAAGTGTTTGGCTCCTCTGAGGCCAGAGATTGGAAGGCCACCATTTTAATTCTCACCCTCCAAAGCTTTGGAAAGTTTTCAGGGAACAAAAACTACCAAGCATGTTACTTAACCTGGCCCCTGGGAAGGGTATACAGTTCCACCTTGGGCAAACACATTTTAGAATCACTGGAACAGGTCCCTTTCCCAGAAGATCAGCAAGAACATCCAGCCAATACCAAGTTGGCCGACCAATGAGAACTGCAAAACTGCAGCACTAGGGGAATACAACACATAGAATTCATAGCTTTTTCCTCATGATTCTTTAGTCTTTCAAAGTTAATTTTTTTTTCTTTTCTTTTTTCTTTTTCTATTTTTTAAAAATTTTTCTGCTTTCCTATTTTAAACATCTTATTTTATCAATTCCTTTAAATTTTTTTTTTAAATTTTCACTTTTACAGTCATATTCTATTCCTTCATTGTATTTAGCCTTATTTTTAGGATATATAAAGTTTTTCTTTCTTTAAAATTGTGGGTTACAGTTTCATCTAACAGACCAAAATATAACCTAAATCTAGTGCATGAATTTGGTTCTAATCTCCAGCCTGATCACATTCTCTCTCTCTCTTTTTTTAAATTTTTTCTTTATTTTTTCAACTAACTTCTTATTAATTCCCTTTTTTAAAATCTTTTTTTTTAATTTTCATTTTATAGTCATATCCCAGCCCTTCATCATATTTACCCTTATTTTTGTGTATATATTTTTCTTTTCTTAAATTTCTGGGAGACAGTGTCTTCTAACAGACCAAAATACACCCTAAATCTAGTGGGTGGCTCTGTTCACCAGTCTGATCGTATTTTTTTTTTCCTTTCTTTTCCCCCTGGATTTGGGTCTCTTCTGATTTGTTTAGTATATAGTTTTCTGGGGTCATTGTTACCCTTTTAGCATTTTGCTCTCTCATTCATCTATTTTTCTCTGGAAAAAATGACAAAACAAAAAACTCACCTCAAGGAAAAGAATAAGAAGCAGTATGGACTGCCAGGGATCTAATCAATGAAGACATTGGTAAGATGTTGGACCTAGAGTTCAGGATGATGATTATAAAGATATTAGCTGGGGGAAACCTGGGTGGCTCAGTTGGTTGAGCAGCTGCCTTTGGCCCAGGTCATGATCCCAGCATACTGGGATCAAGTCCCACACCAGGCTCCTTGCTCGGCAGGGAGCCTGCTTCTCCCTCTGCCTGCCATTCTGTCTGCCTGTGCTTGCTCTGTCTCCCTCTCTCTCTGACAAATAAATAAAATCTTAAAAAAAAAAAAAAGACATTAGCTGGGCTTGACAAAAGCAGAGAAAATACTAGAGAATCCATTTCTGGGGAAATAACAGAACTGAAATCTAACCAAGTTGAAATCAAAAAGGCTATTAATGAGGTGAAATAAAAAATGGAGGCTCTAAGGGCTGGTGTAAATAAGACAGAAGAGAGAATTAGTGTTAGAGAAGACCAAATGATGGAGAATAAAGAATCTGAGAAAAAGAGAGATAAACAACCATCAGATCATGAGGGGAGAATTCAAGAGATAAGTGATAACATAAGATGAAACAATATTAGAATATTTGGGAAGCCAAAAGAAGAAGAAATACAGAAAGGCACAGAATATATATAGGAGAAAATTATAACAGAGAATGTCCCTAACTTGAAAAAGGAAATAAGCATCAAAATCCAGAAGGCACAGAACCCTCAAAAATCAATAAAAATAGGTCAGCACCTTGTCATCTGATGCTAAAACTTACAAGTCTCAGAGACAATGAGAAAATCCTGATAGCAGTTCAGGAAAAGAGACCCATAACCTATAACAGTAGAAATATGAGATTGGGAGCATACTTATCCATAGAGACTTACAGGCCAGAAAGGGCTGATATGATATATTCATAGCATTAAATGAGAAAAATATGCAGCCAAAAATATTATATCTGGCTAGGCTGTCAGTGAAAATAGAAGGAGAGATAAAAAGCTTCCAGGACAAACAAAAATTGAAAGAATTTGCAAACAGCCAACCAGCCCTACAGGAAATATTGAAAGGGGTCCTCAAAGCAAAGAGAGAGCCTGAAAGTAATATAGACCACAAATGAACAGAGACAATGTACAGTAACAGTCACCTGGCAGGCAATACAATGGACAATAAATAATAAATTTATATCTTTCAATATTTACCCTGAATGTAAATGGGCTAAATGCCCCAAGCAAAAGACACAGGATATCAGAATAGATAAAATAAAGCAAGATCCATCAATATGCTGTCTGCAAGACACTCATTTTAGACTCAAAGACACCTCCATATTTAATGTGAGGGGGTGGAAAACAATTTACCATGCTAATGGACATCAAAAGAAAACTGGGGTGGCAATCCTTATATGAGACAAATAAGATTTTAAACCAAAAAGTATAATAAGAGATGAGGAAGGACACTATATCATACTTAAAGGGTCTGTCCAACAAGATCTAACAATTTTAAATATCTATGACGCTAAGATGGGAACAGCAATTGTATAAGCCAATTAATAATAAAATCAAAGAAACACATTGATAATATTACAATAATAGTAGAGAACTTTAACACTTCCTTCACTGAAATGGACAAATCATCTAATCAAAAGATCAACAAGGAAATAAAGGATTTAAATGACACTGGACCAGATGGACATCACTAATATATACAGAACATTCCATTCCAAAGCAACAGAATACACATTCTTCTCTAGTGCACATGGAGCATTCTCCAGAATAGATCATATCCTAGGTCACAAATCACGTCTCAATCTATACCAAAAGATTGGGATCTTTTCCTGCATATTTTCAGACTACAATGCTTTAAAACTGGAATACAATCATAAGAGGAAAGTTGGAAAGAAGTTAAATACATGGAGGCTAAAGAACACCCTACTAAAGCATTAATGGCTCAACTAGGTAATTAAGGATGAATTAAAAAAAAATGAAATGAAAATGAAAATACAACTGTTTAAAATCTTTGGGATGTAGAAAGGCAGTCCTAATAGGAAAATATATACCAATACAAGATTTTCTCAAGAAATAAGAAAGTTGTCAAATATACAACCTAACCCTACACCTAAAGGAGCTGTAGAAAGAACAACATATAAAGCCTAAAAACAGAGAAATAATAAAAAGAAGATAAATGAATGAAATAGAAATCAAAAGAACAGTTGAATAGATCAACAAAAGTAGGAGCTAGTTCTTTGAAAGAATTAATAAGATTGATAAACTCTTAGCCAGACTTATCAAAAACAAAAGAGAAAGGCCCAATCAATAAAACCATGAATGAAACCAGAGAGATCACAACCAAAAACAAAGAAATACAAACAATTATAAGAACATATTATGAGCAACTATAAGCCAGCAAATTTGACAATCTGGAAGAAATGGATACATTCCTAGAGAAGTATAAATTACCAAAACTGAACCAGGAAGAAATAGAGAAACCTCAACAGACCCATAATCAGTAAGGAAATTGGAGCAGTCATCAAAATCTCCCAACAAAGAAGAGCCCAGGGCCAGACAGCTTCCCAGGGGGAATTCTACCAAACATTTAAAGAAGAATTATTACCTATTCTCCTGAAGCTGTTCCAAAAGAAAAAAAAAAAAAAAAAAAAAAAGGAAAATTTCCAAACTCATTTCATGAGGCCAGCCTTACCTTGATCCCCAAAACCAGACAAATACCCCAACAAAAAGGAGAATTACAGACCAATATCCCTGATAAATATGGGTACAAAAATTCTCATAAAAATTCTAGCCAATAGAATCCAACAGTGCAATAAACAAATTATTCAAGTGGGATTTATCCCTGGGCTGCAAGACTTGTTCAACATTCACGAATCAGTCAATGTGATACAATACATTAAAAAAAAAAAAAACAAACAAACAAGAACTATATGATACCCTTAATAGATGCAGAAAAAGCATTTGACAACGTACAGCATACTTTCTTGATCAAAACTCTTCACACCGTGGGGATAGAGGGTACACACCTCAATATCATAAAACCCATCTATGAAAAACCCACAGTGAATATCATTCTCAGTGGGGAAAAACAGAGCTTTTCCCTTAAGGTCAGGTACACAGCAGGAATACCCATTATCACCACTGCTATTCAACATAGTACTATAAGTACTGGCCTCAGCCATCAGACAACAAAAAGAAATGAAAGGCATCCAAATCAGCAAAAAAGAAGTCAAACTCTCAACCTCTGCAGATGATATGAATCTTTATGTGAAAAACCCAAAAGACTCCACTCCAAAACTGCTAGAACTCATACAGGAATTTAGTGAAGTGTCAGGATATAAAGACAATCTAAAGAAATCAGTTGCATTTCTATACACCAATGATAAAACAGAAGAAAGAGAAATTAATAAGTCTATCTTATTTACAATTACACCCCAAACCATAAGATACCTAGGAGTAAATCTAACCAAAGAGGCAAAGAATCTGTACTCAGAAAACTATGAATACACACGAAAGAAATTGAGGAAGACATGAAGAAATGGAAAAATGTTCTATGCTCATGGATTGGAAGAAAAAATATTGTGAAAATGTCTATGCTACCTAAAGCAATCTACACATTTAAAGCTATCCCTATAAAAATACCATCAACTTTTTTTTCAAAGAAATGGAACAAATAATCCTAAAATTTGTATGGAACCAGTAAAAATCCTGAATAGCCAGAGGGATATTCAGAAAAGAAAACCAAATCTGGTGGCATCACAATTCCAGACTTCAAGCTCTATTACAAAGTTGCAATCATCAAGACAGTATGGCACTGGCACAATAACAGAGACATAGATTAATGGAACAGAATAGAGAGCCTGGAATTAGACCCTCAGCTTGATAGTCAACTAATCTTTGACAAAACAGGAAAGAATGTCCAAAGGAAAAAAAAAGACAGTCTGTTCAACAAATGGTGTTTGGAAGATTGGACAGCCATATGTAGAAGAATGGAACGGGACCCTTTCCTTACACCACACACAATAAATAGACTCAAAATGGATGGAAGACCGCAATGTGAGACAAGAATCCATAAAAATTTTTAAAGAACACAGACAGCAATATCTTTGATCTCATCTACAGCAACTTCTACCTAGAAACATTTCCAAAGGCAAGGGGAGCAAAGACAAAAAAAAAGATCTATTCAGACTTCATCAAGATCAAAAGCTTTTGCACAGCAAAGGAAATAGTCAACAAAACCAAAAGGCAACCAATGGAATGGGAGAATATATTTGCAAATGACATATAAGATAAAGGACTAGTATCTAAAATCTATTAAGAACTTTCATACTCAACACCCAAAGAACAAATAATCCAATCAATAAATGAGCAAAATACATGAACAGACATTTCTGCAAAGAAGACATCCAAATGGCCAAGAAGCATATGAAACATTGCTCCACATCACTTTGCATTAGGGAAAATACAAATCAAAATCACAATGAGATACCACCTCGCTCCATAAGAATGGCTAAAATTATCACATCAGGAAAGGGCAGATGTTGGAGAGGATGCAGAGAAACACCTCCACTGTTGGTGGGAACACAAGCCGGTGCACCCACTCTAGAAAACAGTATGGATGTTCCTCAAAAAGTTGAAAATAGAGCTGCCCTGAAACTCAGCAATTGCTCTACTGGGTATTTACCCCAAAGACACAAATGTAGTGATCTGAAGGGGCACCTGCACCCCAATGTTTATAGTAGCAATGTTCACAATAGCCAACCTATGGAAAGAGACCAGATATCCATCAACAGATGAATGGATAAAGAAGATGTGGTAAGTATATACAATGGAATATTATGAGGCCATCAAAAAAAAAACACAATATCTTGCTATTTGCAATGACATGGATAGAATTAGAAGGTATTATGCTAAGCGAAATAAGTCAATCAGAGAAAGATAATTATCATATGATCTCACTGATAAGAGGACTTTGAGCAACAAGACAGAGAATCATAGGGAAGGGGAGGGGAAAATGAAACAAGACAAAATCAGAGAGGGAGACAAGCCATAAGAGAGTCTTTATCTCAGGAAACAAACTGGGGATTGCTGGAGTGAAGGGGGGATGGGATTTCTTAGTGATAGACACTGGAGAGTGTATGCACTATGGTGAGTGCTATGATTTGTGTAAGACTGTTAAATCACAGACCTGTACCCTTGAAACAAATAATACATTACATGTTAAAAAAAAAATGGACTGCAGACCACAACCAAATGTGATTAATTCCTGTACTACTAGGATAGCTGAAAATATACAAATCAAACAGTGCAAAAATTATATTAGCATACTGAAGAATAAAACCACACATGATTATCTCAGCAGCTAATTCAATAAAAGCATTTTAAAAATCAATAATTTTTATGAAAAAATACTCAAAAATCAGTAATAGAAAAACAAAACAAAACAAAACAAAAAACCACCTCAATGTTTTAATGGTCATATATGAAAAGCCCACAGCCAATCTATACTCAAATGTGAAAATCTGAAAACTTTTCTTTTCTAAGAGTAAAAACAAGACAAGGATGCCCATTTTCACCATTTCCATTTAACACAGTACAGGTAGTCCTAGCTAGAAAAAAAATAGGCAAGAAGAAAAGTAAATGCTAACCCTGATTGGAAAATAAGTAATATTGTCTTTGTTCACAAATGGGATGATATTATATGTAAAAAACTCTAAGGACTGCACAACATTCTCTTAGAACTAATAAAAATGTACAGGCAAGTTGCAAGATAAGAAATCAGTACACAGGGGCACCTGAGTGCCTCAGTCTGCTAGGCATCTGCCTTCAGCTCAGGTCATGATCTCTGGATCCTGGGATCCAGCCCACATCTGGCTCCCTGCTCAGTGGGGAGTCTGTTTCTCCATCTCCCTCTGCCCTTCCCTCTTGTGCTCTCTCTCTCTCTGTCAGATAAATAAATAAAATCTTTCAAAAAATCAGTACACAAGGATCAGTCATATTTCCACTTGAAAAATAATGAAGGAAAAAATTTTATTTAACATAGAATCATAAAGAATTAAATACTTAGGAATAAATTTAACCAGGAATGTGAGGAGCATGACAAGTTTTACACAGAAAACAAAAACAACAAAAAAGTTAAAATAAGTTAGAGAGGATCCAAATAAATGAGAAGGCTTCCCATGTATACTGAATGGAAGACTTAATAATGCTAAGATGTCAATAGTATCCAAGTGATGTGCAGATTCAATACAATCTCTATCAAAATCCCAAAGATGTTTTCCTTCAAAAGTAGAAAAATTTATCCTAAAGGGATTCATCCATCAAGGGGCACTAAATAGTCAAAACTATCTTGTAAAAGATAAACAAAGTTGGGGGGGTACAGTTTTTTTTGGTTTTGTTTTGCTTTTTTTTTTTTTTTACTTCAAAACTTATTACAAAGCAGTAGTAATTAAAATAGTATTAGATTGACTTAGAGAAAAACATAGACCAACAAAGTAGAATGGAATCCAGAAATAAATCTTCACATGGTCAAATGATTTTCAACAAAGGTGCCAAAACCATTCATGGAAAAAGGACAACAAATGGTATTGGGAAAACTTGATATCCACATGCAAAATAAATGAAACTGGAAATTCCCTTACACCATATACAAATATTAATCCGTAATGGATCAAAGACCTAAATGTAACACCTAAAACTATAAACTCAGAAGGATTCATAAGGGAAAGGCTTCATGACATTGGGTTTGATAATGATTTATTGGATATGCCACAAAGTACAGAGGAAAATGAAGAAAATAGATAAATTGCATTATGCATAATTTAAAATTTATGTGCACCACAGTCAGCATAATTAAAGAAAGCCATGGAATTTGAGAAATATTTGCAAATCATGTATATGATAAGAGATTCATATCTAGAATATATAAAGAACTCCTTTACAGGGCACCTCGTTTGCTCAGTTATTTGAGTGACTGACTCTTGGCTTTAGCTTAGGTCATGATTGCAGGGTCCTGGGGTCAAGCCCCATGTCAGGCTCTCCACTCAGCACAGAGCCTGCTGGAGATTCTCTGCCCCTCCCTTGCTCCTTCCCAGCTCATGCACACTCTTTCTCACTCTCTCTCTTTCTAAAATAAAAATAAATAAAATCTTTAAGAAAATAATTCCTTTGGTTTATCAACAAAAGCCAAATGTCCTAATTGAGATAAAGAATGGCAATTTTTTTTTGATAGGATAAGGATCTGGATAGTCTTTTCACTAAAGAGACATTCAAATGACCAAAAAACACATGAAAATATGCTCAACATCACTAATTATTAGGAAAATATAATTCAAAACTACAGTGAGATACTACCTCACACACATTAGAATGGCTATTGTCAAGAAAAAAAAAGGAACATAAATGTTAGTAAGGTTGTAGAATAATTGGAACCCTTGTGTACTGTTGCTCTGGAATACAAAAAATGTACAGCCATTATGGAAAACAATGTCATGGTTCTTCAAATATTAGAAATAGAATTCCCACACAATTTGGCAATTCTATATGCAAAATATTTGAGAGCAAATCTCAAAAAACTATTTCTACACTCATGTTTTTTGCAGCATTATTCACAATAACCAAAGTGTGCAAAAAGCTCAAGTGCCATCATCAGATGACTAGAAAAACAAGATGGGGCATATGCATGTAATGGAATATTATTCAGCCTTAAAATGATGGGAATTCTGACATGTTCTACAATATAGATGAAGCTTGAAGACATTATGCTAAATAAAATAAGTCAGTCACAAGAAGACAGAAAAAAAAAAGATAAATACTGTACGATTCCACTTACATGAGGTCCCTAGAATGGTTAAATTCATAGAGACAGAATATAAAAGGGTTGTGCCAGAGACAAAAGAAATGGTAAGAGTGGTTTTTTAATAGGTGCAGTGTTTCTACTTGAAACAATAAAACAGTTCTGAAAAGAGATAGTGGTGATAATTGTATTACACTGTAAATGCACTTAATGGCAGGGATTTTTTTTTTTTTTTTTTTTAAGAGAAGAGGTGGGGAAAGGAAGACAGAGAATCCCAAGCAGGCTCAACACCCAGCATGAAGCCCCACACAGGGCTTGAACTCAGGACCCTGAGACTATGACCTGACCTAAAAATCAAGAGTCAGGCACTTAACTGACTGAGCCATCCAGACCCCCTAGTGCCATTGGATTCTTAAAATAATACAATGCTAAATTTTATTTTATATATATTTTACCACAGTTTAAAAAATAAATGGAGGAGGGAAAAGAAGGAAGGGAGGGAGGGACACAATAGAGAGATAGCTGGTTTTATCCTAGGCAAGGTATACATTATATAAGTTCTTTAGAAAGTAATTGTAACTTCCACACCTCATTTTCTGTTTTTTAAAATATCCAGTATTTTAGATTTGTTTAAATCTTTCACCAAATATCTGATATATCTCTCTTCATTAGAACAAAATTGTTTCAAGGAGACTTTGTAGTAACTTACAAATATAAAATGTCATAATATAAAATATATATTTATGTGTTTTTCAAGGAGACTTTGTAGTAACTTACAAATATAAAATGTCATAATATAAAATATATATTTATGTGTTTTTAAAACTGTACACAGCTTGATACAGGTAACATATTTCATACTTTCTTCTGTCACTCAATGTAACAGTACAGTAGATATAGCTACAATTATTTACCTGTTTTGAATTTCGTTTGATCCAGATTAGTTTACTAAAATTTACTAACTGGAACACAAGGGGGTTTAAGGACAACCTAGAGAATTTAATCTGTTGTGAAATTATCTGTTTCTAGTTTTCAGTTTATTAAAGGATTTTAGTTAAAGAAGGCTTCAGGGAGAGTCTAGTCTCTACAGTTATGTGATTATTAAAAATTGAATGTTTCCAAGGATGAACAGAAAAAGAACTTGAATATTTTGAGGACTAGTACTGTGGTACTGTGACTGTCATTGAAAATACAGAAAAAAAAGAAACTGTATCTTCCAAAACTCAAAAGCATTGAACCAATTGGAAACCCAAAAGAAGTGGAATAATAGTGTTAGTAGTCTCCAAAATAGTAGATTCACCAAAGTTAACAGGAATCCTTACAGGGTAACTGTGGTGAATAATTTCCAATAGCACTCTGAGCCCAAAATGTATCAAATATGCAGATGCTATCTTAATGTTATTCTCTAATTAAGGTACAACGGCCCAAATTCTTATTGAAGCAAGCCCATTTATAATATTTGCATCTTATTCCTGGAACATTTTAGCTTATTATTGTCACTGTTTACATGAAATGCACTGTAATATAAATGGCTTTCATAAAAGTTGCCAACTTCCAACCACCTGCTGTGTGCTGACAGCCTTAGCAGCAATTCTACTGCTGGAAAGTGATACTCAATTGCAATATCTACTGTCAGATGCACAAATTGTTCTTTTAGGTTATGTGGTTTGTTGGAATAAGATCATATTTACTAATCCTTCTTTGCCATCTCTCAGTCTTCCTAGTATTACTTGCTCTGATTGATTCCACAAAGGCATCAGGCAAGCAGAAATGTGATCCTGTTTGGAACCCTCATTTTCCTGCTGGCCACATGGGGAAGAACAACTGAAAAGTGTATGGTTTGGAGAGTTTGCCCATGGAAATAGACCTGATGATAGAAAGTTCAATGTGAAATAGAAATGTCCTGTTGCCTGTTCAGCCATGTCTGTGCCATGTTGATGACAATGTCTCATTAGGGCACTTAGAACTGCACCAGTGTTGATAGACTGACATCAGAAAGAAAGGGTTCAGGAAGCCCCACAGTGAATCTGGAGTACTTGTGGGGATAACAGATAGTTTCTCTATATGCCAAGAAATGTTACTATTACACAAATCCTTGTACACAAATTCTTCATTGGTGACCACCTTGCAGCAGTTAAATTACATATGCTCAGCTTATTCCAGAAGCCAATATAAATGGTCTAAACAATCCATGAATATGTGCCTAGCTGTGTATGGGTGATCATTGTGAACTGTGGGCAACTGGATAGTACTTGACCTGCTTCAAAGATGCAGCTGCTTGTCAGCTTTTGCCCATCATTGCCATGCTAGAGTGGAAACCCACATTTCAGATTCTCAGGTGTTTATTAGATTAGTCTTTCATGAAAAGTCAGAAATTTTATATTTTATATAAAATATTCCAAACTCTCAAGCCAAAGAGAGTAAGGCAACATGGTCAATGCATCTGGAAATCTGTCTTAATGGATACAGGGCAAGAAAGACAACAGCAAATAATGCATTTGTTGGACTGGAGAGGGTGGGGGTAACAAACAATAAAAAAAGAACACATACTGCTTTTTTATTCCTTTATTGCATACATTTGATCTCCACATTTACCACATTTCATGTTATTTTGTCCACATCACATTTTTTTAAAAGATTTATTTATTTATTTGAGAGAGAGAGACCATGATCAGGAGAGCCAGAGGGAGAGGGAGAGAGAATACCAAGTAGACCCCAAGCTGAGTGCAGAGCCTGATGTGGGTCTCTATCTCAGGAGCGTGATCTCACGACCTGATCAGAAAACAAGAGCTGGACACTTAAAGGACTGTGCCACCCAAACAACCCAGTCCACATCACAATTTTGACACAAGTAATTGCTCTTTCTTTTAAATTTTTTATTTTTTTAATTTAATTTATTGATTTCTTTTTGCTTTCTTCTTCTTAAAACATTAACTTTATTTGGATCTTAGGATGTTACTCTCTTCTGGTTTCTTCTATTCCTATTGTCTGTCCTTGGTCTACTGTGTGGAATCCCCTCCTTCAAAGTTCAGTCTCATCTGACATGTTATTTCTCTCAAGCCCCATACTCTCAAATATCATGTATATATGTCCATTGTCTCAAAATTATTCCTCTCTTCACCAATTAAACCCCAAAATGTTAAGCTGTTAATCACTTACCTACTCAATAATTCTATTGTTTATTTCCCATTATAATATCAGACTTAACATTTCTAAACGAAATTTTAAATTCTACAGTTTCTGTACTGTAGGCTTCAACATTTTACTAAATGGTACCACTATACACACGTGTGTGTGGGTGTGTGTATACATACGGACACTCAGACACTTGTTTTCTTTATTCTTGCACTAGGAGATAAGCTACCTGGATGTGGGTCGCTGTGATAAGCCCTATCCCTCAACAGCATCTCACACCAACTTACTCCCATCTCTTATCTTGTTGTCCTACTGCTTTTCTTCATTGCTCAAAATTTAGCTTGGCTTCACTCTTATTGATGTATACAACCTCCATCCAGAGATACATTACTATTTATTTGTTTCTGCATGACATATGTTTCTACTATGAATGCCCAATTGTATTGCATTTATCTATGTCTCTATCCCTTCCAATATGGTGTGCTGGCACAGGGCTGGCTCATGTCAGTCAAGAAACAATTTTTTTTATTAAATGAATAATTTTGCAGATATGTAGCTAACACATCTGCTGATAACAGAGCAAACACAAGAAGCACAGATGTAAAATCGCACAACTCTGATGGATGGAGGTTGTTGCCTAACAGGCTTGTGCACAGGCAGAGCAAACTCAGTAAGAACAAAGCCAAGGACATATTTATGGAGTCTCGTTGACCTGGTAATATAAAGCAAACACAAGTAAGGCAGAACTTTCTATTCCTGCACTTGTAACCCCTCTGGAGTCTCACAGCAGGGAAAAATCAGTCTTTGAGACAAATGTCTCTTGCAATCACCAGACTACTGAAAGTACTTTGGTATTAATTATACCTCCCCTAAAATGCAAGCCAAAGCTGTGCCTTGAATGAAGTCTGTCCACGCTGGTGTTTCAAAATCAAGAAAGGTATATTGATGTAGTGTAGTAGAAAAAGCATGGGCTTTGACCAATAAACTTGGGTCTGAAATGCCAGTTCAGCTACTTCCTAGTTGTAGAATTTGGAAAAGTTAATTATACTATACTCCAGTTCCCTTTGTATGTAAAGAGAGATAATAATAATTACTAATAGGTTTGCTATGATCATTAACTAAAAACATACATGTAAATAGCCCATTATGAAAAACAAAAACAAAAACAAAACAAAACAAACAAACAAAAACTACACAGTTTAACAGATTAAACCAGAATTTACTGCTCAGTATGGACCATAATCATAATCATGTGAATGCTCACCAGGCTTGGCTCCTCCCACAGGTGGATCATCCACTGACACTCACGTATGATGGTCTGCTCACAAGGACTTGGTATTTTCTGAGCACCTATTATGTGCCAGGTGCATGATCCAGGATGCTAGACATATGAGATGCTCAGTCACAACTTTTAAAAGTCCTGGAAATAGGGGTGATGGGGTGGTTTAGTTGGCTAAATGTCTGACTCTTAGTTTTAGCTCAGGTGATAATCTCATGGGTCATGAGATCAAGCCCTGTGGGGGGCTCCACAGTCAGCAGAGAGTCCATTTGAAAGATTCTGTCCGTGGGGCACTTGGGTGGCTCAGTGGGTTAAAAGCCTCTGCCTTTGGCTCAGGTCATGATCTCAGGGTCCTGGGATCAAGCCCCACGTCAGGCTCTCTGCTCAGCAGGGAGGCTCCTTCTCCTTCTCCCTCTGCCTCCCTCTCTGCCTACTTGTGATCTCTATCTGTGTGTCAAATAAATAAATAAAATTAAAAAAAAGAGAAAGATTCTGTCCCTCTGTCATCCCCTCACACATATAAGTGCTGTTTCTTTGTCAAATAAATAAATAGATAATAGGTAAATAAATAAGCAAATGGCCAAGAGACCTGTGAATGGCATACATACAGACATACACATAAATATGTCAGAAACAATAAAAATTATTTTGAATTTACTTGTCATATAAGATGGATACTATATTTATATCATAAAATTAATAGCATAATTTAATTCATTTTGTTAATAGTTGCCCAGCACCTGCATCATGTGAAGCAATGTGCTAACATCTAAGAGTGCATAAGCCATAAGCATTGGTCTGAAGGAACTGATTAAATTTCCTCATTCAAGTTGGCAGCATTAAGATATAATCATTGCCTGTGTCTCAAGATCCCTTTATGATAAAGAACCAAATAAAAAGGGAATTACCTACGACAACATACACTGTGTGGTCAACTAATTATGACACCCCCCACCCAAAGTCAATGATGTTCACATTCTAATCCTTGGAAACTATGGATATGATACCCTAAACAGCAGAAGTGATTTTGCTTATATAATTAAATTAAGGATATTGTGATAGGGAGACTATCCTGAATTATTAAGTGGATCCGATGGAATCATGAGCCTTTGGAAGAAGGAGGAAACCATGTCAGATGCAGAATCAGCAATATGATGACAGAAACAGTGGTCAGAGAGTTGAAGATTTTAAGATGCTGGGTTTGAAGGTGGAGTGACCCTGAGCCAAGTAGTGCAGATAGCCTAGAGAGGCTGTATGAGACAAGAACATAGACTGTCCCCTAAAGCCCCCAGGATGTACACAGCTCTGCAAACATTTCAATTTTAGCCTTCTGAAAGCCATTTCAGATTCCTGACCTCTAAAATTATAAGATAATGGATTTGTGCTGTGTAATTCACTAGGTTGGCTTGAATTTACTACAGCAACAATAAGCAGCTAATATAGATATATATGGGGATCTTCACTGAGTTAGATTCTTTAAGACATTTAAATAGTAAAGGTAATTAGAAACATGCTAATGGGTGACACAGTGAGGAGATCCACAGTCCAGTATGTCACTAGATGGGAATCAGAGTTGGCTATATTCTGAGATTATTTCAAATTCAGATTGCTGTTGCTAGGACCTCTAGTACTATCTTGAACAATAGTGCTAAGAGTGGGCATCCTTGTCGTGTTTCTGATCTCAATGGGAAGACTTTCAGCATTTCCCCATGGAGAATGATATTCGCTGTGAGTTTATCATAGATGGGTTTTAGGAATATGAGGAATGTTCCTCTATTCCTGTACTCTGAAGACGGGTTTTAGGAATATGAGGAATGTTCCTCTATTCCTGTACTCTGAAGAGTTTTAATTAGAAAAGGATGCTTTATTTTGTAAAATGCTTTTTCAGCATCAATTGAGAGGACCATATGGTTCTTGTCTGTTCTCTTATTTATGTGTTCTATCACATTGATTGATTTGTAAATGTTGAACCACCCCTGTATCCCAGGGATAAATCCCACCTGATCGTGATGGATAATCTTTTTAATGTACTGTTGGATCCTATTAGCTTAGATCTTGTTGAGAATTTTGGCGTTTGTATTCATCAGGGATATTGGTCTGAAATTCTGCTTTTTGATGGAGTATTTGCCTGGTTTGGGGATCAAGTTAATGCTGGCCGCATAGAAAGAGTCTGGAAGTTTTCCTTCTGTTTCTGTTTTTTGAAACAGTTTCAGGAGAATAGGTGTTATTTCTTCTTTGAATGTTTGTGGACTTCCCCAGGGAATCCATCAGGCCCTGGACTCTTGGTTTTGTGGAGGTTTTTGATCACTGCTTCAATCTCATTACTAGTTATTGGTCTATTTAGGTTGTCAGTTTCTTCCTGTTTCAGTCTTGGAAGTTTATAGGATTCCAGGAACACATCCATTTCTTCTAGGTTACTTAACTTATTGGCATATAGCTATTGATAATAATTTCTGATGATTGTTTCTATTTTCTTGGTGTTAGTTATGATATGCCCCCTTTCATTCATAATTTTATTAATTTGGGTTCTTTCTATTTTCTTTTTCTTTTGGATAAGTCTGACCAGTGGTTTATTGATCTTATTAATTCTTTCAAAGAACCAGCTTCTAGTTCCGTTAATGTGTTCTGCTGTATTTTTAGTTTCCAATTCATTGATCTCTGCTCTAATCTTAATTATTCCCCTTATCGTGCATGGATTAAGCTTAATTTGTTGTTTCTCCAGATCTTTACAGTGTAAAGATAATTTGTGAATTCAGGATTTTTCTATTTTTTTGAATGAGGCTTGGATGCCTCTGTATTTCCCCTTAGAACCACCTTTGCCATATTCCACAGGTTTTGGAGTGATGTGTCTTTGTTCTCATTGCTTCCGATGAATTGATTAAGTTATCTGATTTCCTGATTGACCCAAGCATTCTTGAGTAGGATGATCATTAGCTTCCAAGTGTTTGAATTTCTTCCAAACTTTTTCTTGTGATTGAATTCCAGTTTCATAGCATGGTGATCTGAGAATATGCAGAGAATAATCTCAATATTTTGGTATCAGTTGAAACCTGATTTATGACCTAGTATGTGGTCTATTCTGAAAAAAGGTCCACGTGCGATTGAGAAGAATGAGTATTCTGTTGTTTTAGGGTGGAATATTCTGTATATAGCTTCAAGGTCTACTTGCACCAGTGGATCATTCAAAGCTTTTGTTTCTTTATTGATTTTCTGCTTAATTTATCGGTGTAAACTTCTCAAACAAATCAAAAATGGGCAGAAGACATGAGCAGACACTCTGAAGAAGGCATACAAATGGCTAACAGACAACTGAAAACAAGTATTCATCATCATTAGCCATCAAGGAAATTCAAATCAGAACCACACTGATATACCAAATTACACTAGTTAGAATGGCAAAAATCAACAAGGCAAGAAACAACAAATGTTGGAGAAGTTATGGAGAAAAGAGAACCCTCTTACTCTGTTGGTGGGAATGCAAGCTAGTGCAGCCACCTTGGAAAACAGTGTGGAAATTCCTCAAAAAATTACAAATCAAGCTACCTTATGACCCAGCAATTGCACTACTGGGTATTTACCCCAAAGATACAGATGTAGTGAAACGAAGGGCCATATGCACCCCAATGTTCATAGCAGCAATGTCTGCAATAGCCAAAATGTGGAAAGAGCCAAGATGCCCTTCAACAGAAGAATGGATAAAGAAAATGTGGTCTATATACACAATGGAATATTACTCAGCCATCTGAAAGGGTGAATACTGAACTTTAGCTTCAGCATGGATAGGACTGGAGGATATTATGCTAAGTGGAATAAGTCAATTATCATATGGTTTCACTTATATGTGGAATATACAGAATAGCATGGAGGATATTAGGAGAAGGGAAAAATGATGGGGGGAGATACCAAACTGGGAGATGAACCATGACAGACTATGGACCCCAGGAATCAAATGGAGGGTTTTAGAAGGGAAGGAGGTTGGGAGATGGTGAGCCTGGTGATGGGTATTAATGAGGGCATGGATTGCATGGAGCATTGGGTGTTATATGCAAACAATGAATCATGGAACACTATGTCAAAAAATTATGATGTACTATATGGTGACTAACAACACAAGAAAAATGAAGTCAATCAATTAATAATTAAGAAGGTAAATTATTACATAGAAGTTGTTCCCCAAAATTTCTCTCACAACAACCAAGCATCACCATGTAACATGAAAAAATTCCAAGTATAACAAAATATAAAGCAAGACACTTGATTCCCAAGGAAGCAGAGATACCTGAATGAGCATAAAAAAAAAAAATGCACACATAAATAACTGTTATCTCAGAAGCTCTGAAAAATGTTTGCTTCTGTTAAATGAGATCAATCAGAAAATTTAAAGAAAAAAAATCTGGGAGAGTATAAGCATGTGGGAAAATCATTTACTTGTAGGTCAATTTGGTGAAAACCTATGAAGTTAGCCCTCCCTCACCAAAGAAAAGGTAAAGAAGACAGGAATTTGGGGACAATACAAATACAGATAATTAACCTAGGAGTCCTAACATCCTTCTACAAAAATTCCTTTAAAAGCCTGAAAAAAAAAGAAGAAAAATATCAAATAAGTAATAGAAGAACATTTCCCAAGATGAAGAAAAACATGAGGCTTCTTATGGAGAATTCTCAGTAAGTACCATATGGGATAAATTTAAAAACAAAACAAAACAATGCAAAACAAAACAAAACTTCTACCTACACCAAGATTAAACAGAAGATCCCACAAATATTAAGAGAAACCAGAAAAAGTAAGAAAGAAAGAGAGACAGAGAGAGAAGAGGGAAGCAGAGAGTGAAAGGAAGGAGGGATGAAGGAAGAAAGAATTAACAATTAATTGATGTTTAATTCCTCATTGACAATCTTGGATCCCAGAAATAAATAAAGTAGCCTTGAAAGCTCTTGAGGGAAAACATTTTGAATGTACTATCCAA
This sequence comes from Lontra canadensis, assembly GCF_010015895.1. Lineage (NCBI taxonomy): Eukaryota > Metazoa > Chordata > Mammalia > Carnivora > Mustelidae > Lontra > Lontra canadensis. The sequence continues at coordinate 1,659,112 of NW_022631139.1, forward strand.
TACCATGATAAAATATTAGTTAACTTCGGTAGGGCAAAGATGGTCATGTTCAAAATTCACAAAGCATAATTTCCACACACATTTCTAATGTCTAAATGTCTATAGTCTTGTCCAAAACAAAACAAAAATCAACAAAAAAGTGACAAAACAGAAAAAGATAGATTTCTATGGAAAACGAAGGGTTTAACTTATCCAAAAATCCATTTGGAGAGGGGGCAGAAAAAAAACCTAATCTGTGGACTTAGAAAACAGTCCCGAGTTGAATCAGGGTCCATTGACTGATAAGGAAGTCTCCAGTAAAAATGAAATAGGTGGAATTCAAATACAGAAGAAGCTAGATTGTCCAAAATGATATGGTAACAGTGGCATAGTTTTTCTCTCAAATGTTTATTAGAAAAAGTAGAGACTCCAGAAAAAGTCCTGAACGGCATAAGAAATGAACAATCTGACCAGAAAGCAGACCATAGCAACCTGTGGAGAGAAAAGGCAAGAGTTAAAATATCGCCACCAAATAGACTGAAAATTTCACTGTAAAGACATGGTTGACATAATTTGGAAAGAGCTGGGGAGAAAAGTATAATAAAGGATTTAGATCCCTATGTGTTTATATTGGCAAGATACATCTCAAAGAAAGATCTAAAATATCTGAAAGGAAATGTTTCAGTATATACCTTTAATTTATTAATTTGAAATTTATTAGAAATTTGAAATGATACTAAAACTCAGTTTCAGTAAAAGTGGGGTGAAAAGGCAACATAAATGAACTAAATATCTGTTCTCTTATTGTATATCAATAAATATTGTTTGAAGAATTAAAAAGTAATTGTATATGCTTATGTGGAATTATACCAGTGACTTTGAGATTAAAGAACAGAAACGGTAAAATGTGGAGGCATCTGAGGAGTGACAGGGCTGAGGTATGAGGGAGCCTATTAATTTGTCTCCTTTTGATAAAATGTGTCATTAAAATGCATATACATACATTAAACTGATAAGAATTATTCTCACTGTGATTTCAAATAATGATTTTCAAATCACTGGTGTCATGAGCTCATTTTCCTGGTGCTCTACCCAATATTCATTCTCCCCTTACATCATGCTAACAAATACCTGTCCCCCAGTCACCTCCTACACCCAATTAAAAAAACAAATACATCACATTAACTAGTGCTGGGTGAGGAAACATGAGCAGGTATTATGGGGCAGGGGCTGGGACTTTTGTTATCATGTCACATTTGCACACCATCATTTCTCTTTTTCCTGCTGGGAGGTACATATAGGAAAATAGAGAAATATGACTCTTATGAACATAAAGCAATTCATAGTAGAAAGCTATGAGCAAAAACAAACAAAAAGCCACTAAACAGAAAAATGAAAGAAACCCGAATAACCACGATGTAATGGAATCTCTGTAGTCTGTGTATTAGCTGTATTGAGTTTCTTATGTTAGAAAGTAAATAGCTTACTCCCTAAGGCAGTTGAACTAAAATTCTTATCTGATAAATTTAATGATGATAAAGGAAGTTTGTAAAGATACACGTGTAAAAACAGAGTGAACCAGTTTATGCTTACAATAATGCAACTCTCACCTGCTTTCTTATAAATATTCTTAGGCGAAAGTACCACCTGAAATTTGAGGAACCACAAGGAAATTGTCCATGGCCATAGGAGCACAGTGCCCCTTTTATCATCATCACCAAAGGTGTCACTGCAGAAAACAATAAAAAGATGACTTTTATGTTTTGTCAGAAAGGAATTCTCAAAGAACTCTTACCTGGAGTTATGTATTCCATTATCCCAAAAACATCTCTGGAAGGGACTATGCCAATACCATGCAGTAGTCTTGGATCTCTATTACAGAAATAGAGAGTAGATGAAGAGAGAAGGCTTTTGTAGAATGAAATAAATGAGACAAATATATGGCTGCAAAATGTGAGAGAGTGAAAGAGAATAGGCTTTGTTTACCCTCAGCTTGGCCTAATGCACAGTCTGTATGTTAATTTAATGGCATTCTACTATATTCAGAAAGTATGATTCCTCTAGTTCACTGAGTTCCTTAAATTTAAACATACATTTGGAGTATGAGGCATGGCAGAGATAGTCTAATGAGTGCTAGTACCTGTCAACTCCACGTGAACCAGCCTCGAAGACTAATTGGGTCCAAGATCTTTCTAATGAGTTTATCTCCCTCACTTAACAGCATATGAGAATTCTGTTAAAAAGATGCATGTGTGCCTACCACAGAAGGCTGGGAGTTCTTGTTTCACTTTACATAATACAAAAACTTTTGCTGTAATTAATGTATAAAACTGGCTCTCACTTTGTCTTTCATTATTAACAAATATTTTTTTTCAATGTAATGATTGTCTTATTAATATAAATTACTATATAGTTGTACCCTAGTGTCTTTGCTATAGCATGATCTCAACTTAAAGCCTTATCCATGTACTTCAGCCAGTCAAGTGCTATTTTCCATGAATTAAAGTGAATTAAACTCCACAGTCATCATGACACTCCAAGAGCAGTCCTTATTTTTTTAATACACTATTGAACATCAACAAGCTATTAGGCACTGGGATTCAAAAAGAAGGAAGCATACTTTCAATTCCAACAAATTACAGCACATGAGCTTTCTCACTGAAAACAACTATATATATATATATATACACACACATATATATATATATATATATAAAACAACATATATATAAACATATATAAACAACTAAATATATATATAATTATATATATAAAACAACATATATATATATAAACATATATAAACAACTATATATATATGGGTTTACATTTCGTGCCTGCAGGGCCTCACCTCAACAAGATATGGGATACTGAAATCATAATAATGGAATCCTACACAAAATTAAATCTAGTGAGAGGCTCTACTTTATAGGAAAAAAGATGTGGGAGCAATTCCATGATCATGTCACTCACTGGTCAGATCATATGGTGCCCTACTCAGAATCTGCTATCCTGATGGAGTTTTGAAGTGTCATCTAAAAATGTAGTTGAAACATCAGCTTAGAGAGAGAGAAGCAGAGGGAGAAACAGACTCTTCACTGAGCAGGGACCCTGATGCGGGACTCAATCCCAGGACCCTAGGTTCATGACCTGAGCCGAATACAGATGCTTAACCATCTGAGCCACCCAGGGCCCAAAACATCAGCTTAGAAATAACATCCCATGAGAATGGGATGTCATCCTCCAGAACATAATAAAAACATTGAATTGAGCAACTGAAACAACTTAAAAAATTATTACTGTATTAACCAGGTGTTTTTTAACAGCTTAATTAAGAAATATTTTATATACCATAATATTCAGCAGAGTATACAATTCAGTGCTGTTTAGTATACTCATTGAATTGTGCACCACTCACCACACACACTTTTATATTTTCATTACACCAAAAAGAAACCTTACCCCTCTGAGCCATTATCTCAATCCTTCCATTTCATCCAGACCTAAAAATCACTAATTTTCTTCTGGTCTCCTCAAATTTGCTTATTCTGATCATTTCATATAAACAGAATCATTTAATATGGTACTACGTGACTAGTTCCTTTGATTTAGCATAATGCTATCCAGGTTCTTCTGTGTTATAGTATGTAGCAGATATCCATATTCTACTACCAAATAATACCACATAGTATGGATATGCCTTCAGATGCTCAACATATAGTTACCATGTGGCCCAACAATTCTACTTCTAGTATACACTTAAGGGAATTAAAAACATATTTCCACACAATGATATATATTTATTATATTTATAATAATAATATATGTTTATTATTTCTAATTGTTTCTTAGTAGATCCCTTAACATTATATATATATGATATATATTACATATATTATATATGTGATATATAATATATATTATCATACCACATACAAAAAGGAATATTTTTACTTTGTTCTTTTTAATCTGGATGGTTTTCCTTTCATTTTCTTGCTTAATTTCTTTGACTAGAACCTTTACTATTATCTTTATTATGAATAGCAAGAGCAGACATACTTGTCTTTTTCCTGCTTTTAGTGGGAAAGTATTCAGCCTTTCACCATTGAGTAAGATGTTAACTCTGTTTTTTTTCAAAGATATATTATATCAAAGAAGTTTCTACCTATTATTGATCTGCTGAGTGTGTTTATGATGAAATGGTGGTGTATTTTGTCACATAATTTTTCTGCATTCCTTCAGATAATAATGATGTGATTTTAGTTTTTATTCTATAGATAGGTGTATTATATTAATTGATTTTCAGCTAGTGAGGCAACTTGCATTCTTGAAATAAATCCCACTTGGTTATTGTGTATGATTTTTTTTGTTTGTTTTCGATATGTTTCTGAGTATTTTTTTAGAATATTCACTCATAAAAATAGAATATTCACTCATATTCATAAGAGGACATGATTGGTAATTTTCCTTACTGAAAATTCTTCATCTGGCTTTGGTATGCGAATAATAGTTACCTCATAGAATGAATTAGAAGATGGTTCCTTTTTTTTAATTTTTTGGAAATATTTGTGAGGAATATTTTTTTTTTGTTTTCTTTTTAAAATGTTCAATAAAATTAAGCAGGGAATTCCTCTGATCCTGGATTTTTCTTTGTAAAAAGTTATTTGATTATGAATTTAATCTCTTAATTTTTTGAAGATTTTCTATTTGTTATTGTGTCAGTTGGATAGCTTACATAGTTCTAAGAATTTGCAAGCTTTATCTAAGTTACCCTAATATGTTAACATACAAACTTATTTCTATAAAGTTAGTAAAACTGTCCCTTTTCTATTTCTGTTTAATAACTTGAGTCTCTTTTTTTTTCCTCAGTGCAGGTAAATATTTGTCGATTTTGTTAATCTTTTTGAAGACTCATATTTTCATTCTGTTGTATTTTTCCATTATTTTCTATCCTTTAATTAACTTCTGCTATAATCATTATTTTTAAAAATATTTTATTTATTTATTTTATAGAGAGATCACAATTAAGCAAAGAGGCAGGCAGAGAGAGAGGAAGGGGGAAGCAATCTCCCTGCTGAGCCGAGAGCCTAATGCAGGACTCGATCCAATGACTCTGAGATCATGACCTGAGCTGAAGGCAGAAGCTTAACCCACTGAGCAACCCAGGCACCCCTATAATTCTTATTTTTATCGTTCTTGTGCTTTCTTTGTGTTTATTTTGCTTTTTTTTAAGGGATTAGAAAATGGAAGATATGGTGGTTGATTTCAACTCTTCCCTCTTTAATTGTGAACATTTTATCACTATAAACTTGCTACTAGTCATTATTTTGGCTGCATCTCATTCATTCTGAAGTTATATGTTCACTTTCATTTCTCTAAAAGCGACTTTCTGCTATTTTGTTGTTGTCCCATTGATTATTTAGTATTGTTGCTTAATTTCCACATATTTGTGAATTTCCAACATTTTCTTTTGTTATTAATATGGAACGTCACAATATTTTGATTAAAAAATTACCTTTTTATGCCATTATTTTTAAATTTACTGAGTCTCGCTTTATGGCCTAGTGTATGCCCTCAGCTTGAGAATACTCCATTTGAGTTCAAGAAGTGTAGTCTTCTATTGTTGGGTAGAGCGTTTTTTATATATCTGTTAGTACAGTTTTGTTGTAACTTCCAAGTCTGATTGGCACCTATGGCATTAAAAAATCTGTCTTTTTAACTATTAACATTTTGGTTCACAGTCTATTTTGTCTGCTATTTGTACAGTAGTTCCAGCTTTTTTATGGCTGTTGTTAGCTAGATGTATCTCTTTCCATTCATCTACTCTCAACCTATTGATATCTTTGTTAATGAAGTGTGTATTCTATTGATAACATATTTCTTTTAAATCCATTCTGTCAATCTCTGCCTTTTGACTGAATTATTGAATACAGTTACATTTAATGTTAATATTGATATGGTTGGATTTACATTTCTTATTTTTCTTCTAGTTTTCTATGTATCTCATGTCATTTCTGTTCTTCCTTACTTCCTTTACTGACTTCATTTAACTTAAGTGAATATTTTCTAGTGTAGTATTTTCATTTTTAATAATTTTATTTCAATGACTTTTCATTGTTAACAACTTTTTCATTGTTAACAACTTTTCTATGTATATTATCACTAATTATACATATGAATATATTATCATATATTACATATATACATATTATAATATATTATAATTGTTATATGTTATATAAATATATGTGTATAAAATTATATGTTGTTCTAGCTTTTACCATGTCTTAACTTGCCAACATCAAGTTCACATTTACATTAAATTAATTAGCTTGAGATAGAGAAACTTAGCACTATCCCCCCATTTTTGTGTTAATATTGGTATACATATTACACATATGTATCTCACAAATGTGGCAAATATTTTTAATTATTATACTATATACTTTTATATCCATTAAGAAGATAAGGAAAGGAATGAAAGTTTGTATTTATATATTTCATTAAATTTATTTCTTATTTATCATTTCTAGATTTCTTCATGTTTCTGTAGGTTTAAGTCACAAAATTCTATGATCTTATTCCAATGAAACTATGCTCCATCTATCTCTTTTGTGCTGTTATTGTCAAACATATATGCCATAAACTTGAGGATACAATTATATGCTTCTTGTTTTATAAAATTGCTTAATTTTTAATTTAATGAAATATTCATAGTGTAAAATATATCACCTTAACCATTTTAAGTGTACTCTTCAATAGTGTTAACTACATTCACACATTTGTGCAACCAATTTCCAGAACTCTTTTCATCATTTGAAAATGAAAGTCTACATCTTTAAACAATTCTCTTTTCCAGTCTCTCCAAAGCCCCTGACAATCACTATTCTACTTTCAGTCTCCATGAATTTGAATAATATTAATAGCTCATATAATTGAAATCATATAGTATTTTTATTTTAGTAACTGGTTTCTTTTATATAGTATAATTTTCTCAAAGTTCATCTATGCTGTAGTATGTGTCAGAACTTTTTTCTTTTGCTTATCCATTCACCTTTGATGAACACTCAGGTTACTTTCACATTTTAGATAGTGTTAATAATGCTTCTATGAACATTTCTTTGATATTTTATTTTCAAATCATTTGGGTATATACCCAAAAGTAGAGTTGCTGGTCATACAATAATTCTATTTTTATTTTTAGAGGAAACTTTGTATTGTTTTCCATAGTGGCTGCCCCTTTTTACATTCTCACTTGCAGCGCACAAAGATTCCACTTTCCTCACATCTTTATCAAACACTTGTTATATTCTAGATTTTGTTGTTTGCTTCTTTTGAGCAGTAGTCATCCTAATGATGTAGTACCTCATGGTTTTGATTTACATTATCCTAATGGTTAGTGATCTTGAGCATATCTCTATTTGCTTGTTGGCCCTTTGTGTATCTTTTTGGAACAAATGTTTATTCCAGCCCTTTGTTCATTTTGTACTGAGCCATTGTTTATTTTGTTGTTGAGTTTCAGGAGCTTGTAAAATATTCTGGATATTAACCCCTTATCAGTTAGATGATTGGCAAATATTTTCTTCCTTTCCATAGGTTGGCTTTCACCTTAATGGTTGTACTATTTTATGCACAGAAATTTTTAAATTTAACTAGTACAATTTATCTACTTTTAAGTGTGATTTTGGTGCCATATCTTATAAATCATTTCCAAATTCAATGTCTTAAGACATTTCCCCTTTCTTCTTCCAAGACTTTTATAAGTGTTACATTTAGATCTTTGATCCATTTTGAGTTAACTTTTATATATGGTATAAGGAAATAATTCAAATTCATTTTTATACATGAATATACAATTCCCCCCCCACCACCATTTGTTGAAAATACTCTCCTTGGAATGCCTGGGAGGCACAGTTCGTTAAGCTTCCAACTCTTGGTTTCAGCTCAGATTGTGAACTTCCATGCTCGGGGTTGTAAGATCCAGCCCTGGATCAGGTTCCACATTCAGTGTGCATCTGTTTGAGATTCTCTCTTTCTCTCTCTCCTTCTGCCCCTCCTACTTATGCTTAATCTCTAAAATAAATAAATACATCTAAAATAAACAAAAACAAACATACAAACAAACAAACAAACAAACAAAACCCTCTCTTTTCCCTGTGGGTCTTGACAACCCTGTTGAAAATTATTTGAACATATTAGAGAGGATTATACAATTGCTTTTTTAAAAAAATCAGTTAAGAAAGAAGAAAATTATGCATTTATATTGTCTTTATGATTGCAAAATTTCATTTTTTGGTGCTTTTTTTAATATATAGATTCAGACTTACTTATTTTCAGCCTGTAGAATTTTCTTTAGTATTTTTTAAAAGGTGGTCTGCTAAAAGTGAGTTTTAGATTTTGTTGATCCTGGAATACCTTTTATTTGAAACACTCTTTTAGTCATTAATCTAAGCATGTACGTAAACTCTGAATATGGCTTGCATTTTTCAATGGGGAACTTCTGACCTATGAGTGAGCTGGAAGAATGTGCAGTCAATGTCCCAATATTCACGTTCTACAGCACCCGAGGTAAAGCCTCCCTTCTAGGGGCTCAGGTTTGGTGGAGGTAGACAGTCCCTGAACTTATGGCCACACTGACCAGAAATTTAGTCTCTTAGCCTGCTTAGAATTAGAGGGAATGAGAAATGTTGGTGTCCTCTCTTGCCTCTCCCAGCACCCAGTGAGATTTAGTAAGCCTTGATTGGGGATTGAACATAAAGGGAATCCAGTATTCTTGGCCATATTTATCAGGGCTGAGGCTTCTGTTTAGTTGAGTTGGACAAGTTGGACAAGTTGGGGAAGGAGAAAGAGCATACCATGATTCAAATGCTGCAGATATTTGCTGTTCTTACCCGATTTTAATAGATTTCCTAAACAAATATTTCTTTACTGCATACACTTAGGACAATTTCCAGATACCCTTTATTATTTACTAGTTCTCACTAGTTGGGCTTGTTTTGCTGTCGAATAGGTCTGCAGAGCTCCTCATACTGTCATCCCAAAAGTTGAAGTTGGCTAAGTTTTTCTTCTGTTGTTTTTAAGACTTTTCTTTAGAATAGTGAAATGCTGTGTATTTTACAGATCTCTTCCTAAAGAAGGAGGTACAGATATTTCTCATATAACCTCTGCTCCATACATGCATAACCTCTTCCATTATCAACATTTCCCAGTAAAGTGATAAATTTGTTACAGTTGATGAACTTATATTAATGCATAATCACCCAAAGTTCATATTTTACATTAAGTTCTACTCCTGGTCTTTTAATTTTTTGGGTTTGCACAAATGTATAACTCTAGGGATCCATCATTATAATATCATATACAGTATTTTCAATATCCTAAAAAATCTTCTGTCTCTGCCTCTTCAACTTTCAACCTCCAGCAACTACTGATCTCATTACTATATGTACGGTTTTGCCTTTTCCAGAATTTCAGCTATTTAGAAATTATATAATATGTACCCTTTTTCAGATTGGTTTCTTTCACTTACCAATATTCATTTAATGTTTCCCACATCTTTCCATGGCTTAATAACTTACTTCTTTTTAGTGCTGAATAATATTTCATTGTCTGTATGGACCACAGATTATTTATACATTCACCCACTGAAGGACACCTTTTTTGCTTTCAAAAATTGGCAATTATTAATAAAGCTGCTTACAAACTTCCATGTGCAGGCTTTTTTGGGAACATAAGTTTGCAACTCTTTGGGGTAAATTCCAAGAAACATGTCTTTTGGGTTACGTGGTAAGAGTATGTTTAGTTCTGTAAGGAACCACCTAACTGTGTTCTAAAATGATTGTACCATTTTTGTATTCTTACCATAAATAAATAAGAGTTTTTCAATTATGCATTTAAGTTATAAAGAATTAAATAAATTTTCATTGTTGTGCTTCCAATAAGAATGATGGTGCTGTGTCTTCTATAGGAAGAATAAAAGGAAGTTCTTTATGATGAATTTCACTCAATATTTGCGGAAAAATATATTACAAGCACAGTGAACAACTTATCTCAAAGAATGGATACTCAACCAGCATAACAAATTCCAAAAAATGTAAATATTTCCATGTGGCTGGAGAAGAGATTGGGTTTATAAAATGATTTAAAAGGGAGGCAGAAGCCAGGTCATAATTAAAAGTTTGAGTTTCAAGTTGAAAAAGATAAGTAGAAATTAGTTTATGTTTTAGGTAAGACCTAAACCTGCAGTATTATATAATAGATGAAATATCCCAAGGTGAACATGCTAATGTAGATAAACTCATTTAGATCTGCAAAGCATAAAACCTTCATGGATGCAAAAATTAGTATAGTTCCCCAGCCTCTTGCTTCTGATACTCATAGGCAATAAGACAAATACCATGCTTATTTCAACAGAATCTGTTCATTCAAATTGTCTTGATCTATGTTCCCTCAATTTGTTCCAGTTCTGCATGTGTCCCATGATGAGGAGTGAATCCTGATTCTTTTCAAGCTGACATTACTCACACACACAGACACACACACACAGACACAGACACACACACACACACACTAATTCAAACTATGACAGTGTGTTTATGTGTTAAAATAATAAAATATGTAAACAAATGAAATGTGCTTTTCATGTAGTAGGGCAAAGAAAGATGTAGCTTGATATGGCTAGAGAAGTCTTTCCAGAGGAGGTGTGAAGTTGAAACAGAGCTTAAACATAAGAAAACAAATAATTATTTAATTAAAAGGGAAAGGAATAATTTTCAGGCAAAGGGGAGTTTATGAAGAAAGTTTCTGGGTGTGGGATTGAGTATAAATAGGAAGGGGATTTATAAGGTTCTTGGGATAGAGTCCAGAATATTGAAAGTATTCAATAAATGTTAGTTATATTGTTAAGGTCAATTCTGTTGAGGTTTTATATTGTAAAGTGTGTTGAGACCTGCTAGACATTCTAACTTGGGGAGATTATTAAAAAGCAGATTTAGGCACTCTACCCTAAGTCAGGATTTCTTGGGGTAGAGTCTAGGGAATTGAATTTTTTAAAGATAAATATAATTATAGTATATAGGTTGAAGTTTGACAATTAATCTACTATGAAGAGTTTGGAACCAATTAGCAGTTAATGGCTAATTGATATAAATAATTTTTCTGTTTATGCAAATAGGAAGTTGGTGGTAGCAGAGTGATGGATTGCAAATAATATACTTTTGGTGTTAAGCAAACCAAAATAATTTAATTAATTCTTGTGTTTTTGTTTCCTTATCAGAGAAAGCAGACAATATTATTGTTTAAAGTAAAAATATAATAGAATCTACCTGTAACTATTGGATGGAATGTGATATGAATCTTGCATATAAATGGGTTTTAAAATCAGGATTTATTGGGCACCTGGGTGGTTCAGTGGGTTAAGCATCTGCCTTCAGCTCAGGTCATGAATTCAGTGTCCTGGGATCAAGCTCCACATCGGGCTCCCTGCTCAGCAGGGAATCTGCTTCTCCTTCTTCTGCTGCTCCTCCTGCTCATGCTCTTTCTCTCTGTCAAATAAATAAATAAAATCTTTAAAAAATAATAAAATAAAATAAGGGCTTATTATTATTTTGGATATCTTGTTTGAAATTAATAAACAATATTTAAGTACAATGTTAAATAATTAAACTATTTAGTGGGCTGCTTTTTTAAAGCCATAACTCCATCCATAACAACTGTTTTTTGTTTTTCTCTTATTTTAGAGATTGCAATCCTAAAATTTCTCAGCTGTACCAATTTCCATTTTTTGGAAATGGAAAGTACAAATTTCCATTTTTTTTCAGCAAAATGAGATAGTGGGAGTATTTGAAGTACTATTATTTTTAAAATAAAGGAGTCATTTTAAGATATAAATCATATATTATCCAACAAAATCTAGATCCACTTAAAAATGAGAGTGTCAATTTTCTTTGTTAGATTTAATCCCAAAAATAAAATAAAGAAAAAGCTGCTACACATAAACCAATATAAAATAAATTCTTATTAAATTCCTATTCCTATATCAATGTCTGTCAGAATATTCTTCATTGTGATATATACCATCTGTATTACATGTTTATATATTTTCTATTCCTCTCCATACTTCTTGAGGCTTCATCTTTATAAGACATAAACAATTGCTCAATTCTGTTTAGAAAACAATGAAAATCGAGGTTGACAAAGCAATTACCTTGAAGCAAATTTTAAAGATTGAAGTCAGTAAAAATTTAGTGGTTGATTAGTCAAAAATTATTCAAGAGTTAACTTATATAGTGATTGAGCAGAATGTTACTAGTTTTTATTAATAAAGAAAATAGACCAATTTTATTACAATGAAAAGTTTGGACATCAGTGTAAAATGTTGTAGGTTTTCCTAATTTCCCCAGGAATGCACTGGGCCAGGCCAATGGAAGGCATTAATAGCATTTGAAATAGCATGAACATATCTAGCTCTAATGAGTTTTTAAGTACTGTATTCCGTAGTCTTCAGAGGAGGTTCAGGGAACTTCAAATCTTCACAGAAATCCAGGAAAAATAACTACAGTCAGGTAGAGTTGTTAGCATCTTGACCTGAAAATAAGAATGTACATTCAGTACAATTCATGATATGATGTTATACACTCCACTGAGAGAAAAGGGAAACTTCACTTGGTGACAGACAAGAGCTGCTTACAATAAACTATTGAATCTTCTACATCATGAGTTTTTATAGTCATTTATTTATTTATTTATTTATTTATTATTTATTTTATTTGAATGTAGTTGACACAAATATTACATTAGTTTTAGGTTTACAACTTAGTGATTTGACAAGTTCATATATTATGCTATGTTCACAACAAGTATAGCTACCATCTGTCCCATTGCATAGGTATTATAGTATCATTGGATATATTCCTTATGCTCTGTTTTTTATTCCTGTGACTTATTCATTTTCTCACTTGAAGCCTGTTATCTCCCTCTCCCCTTCACCCATTTTGTCCAATCCCAGCCCCTTTCCCCTCTGGTAACCATCAGTTTGTTCTCTGTATTTATATTTCTGATTCTGCTTTTTGTTTATTTATTCATTTTTTTAGATTCCGTTTATGTGTGGAATCATATGATATTTGTCTTTCTCAGTATGACTTATTTCACTTAGCATAACACTTTTTGGTTCATCCATGTTGTTTCAAATGGCATGATCTCATCCTTTTTATGGTTGTGTAATATTCTATTGTGCATATATACCACATTTTTCTTACCCATTTATCTATTGATGGACACTTAGGTTGCACCCCTGTCTTGGATATTGTAAATAATTCTATGTAAACATAGGTTTGCATTTATCTTTTTGAATTTGAAAAGGTTTTCTTTTTCTTTGGGTAAATGTCCAATAGCAGAATTATTGGATCATATAGTATTTCTATTTTTAATGTTTTGAGGAATCCCTATACTGTTTTCCACAGTGGCTGTAGCAATTTACATCACAGTCCTTTTAAACTCACAAGATAAAAAGACAAAACTAATAATTTTATTAATAACAACAGTGATAATATAGCCTCCCTTGGTATTGCATGTGAATGTTTTTTGGACTGTTTAATTCTTACCCCTTTACACCAAAACAAAACAAACAGACAAAAATAAAACCCACAACTATATTACTGATTACTACTGTATTAGGAGAAAAGTAAATTACTAATGACTACTATGCAATGAGGTAATGACAGGTATAGGGAAATTGTAGAGAAGATCAGAATGTGTCTTTGGCCCTTGTGGCTCTTCTGGTTCCTCAACCCATATTTAGCAAGTTTTATTACAACTTAAACATCAGTTTGTTCAGTTGTTAAAATATTGCAATGTCTATTTCAAGATGTTACACTCTGATTAATAAAATAAAGTACATAACAGAAAATCTAATTCATAGTAGATAATGAATAATTTTGATTTTTTTGTTCTCTTCCTACCTCTTCTGCTGAAAGTTGTGTCATTCTCTCTTGCTACCTTTTAGTTTATCTGATACTCCTCCTGACATTCATATTGTTAGAATGTTATTTAATGCAGACTGGAGCCACAATCCTTATGTTCAAATTTTAGCTTAGCCACATAACTAGTTATGTGAGGCTGGACAAGTTTATGTAATCTAAGGTTCTTGTTTTAATTATCAACAAAACAGAAGTAAATAACACTAACAAAATAAAACAGAATATAACAGAATATAAATAATAAAACAGAGAATATAGAGGACAGAATATAAAGAATAAAACAGAATATAACAGAAACAGTAGAATTTTAGTAACTCTTTATACACAGCATCACCCTGAAATTTTCCACCCTCACTTCCTGTCACATCTGTGATTAGCTTCATATCCAACCAATTAATTAAGTGATTAGTTTCTTCTCTACATGTTAGCTACTAACTCATTTTTTCAGATAACTTGTTATTGTTTCTTTACTAAAATATAAAAGCTACAAGAAAATCATTCAAATGGTAAGGATCACAGACACTAATCTGGGATGCTGCAAAATGGGAAAAGAGTTTATGAAGAAGAGGTAGGGACTTGCTCAGATAAAGAAAATTTGAGACAGTTCATCACTACTAAAACTGCCTTATAAGAAATGCTAAAAGGAGCCCATTGTGTTGAAATGAAAAAAATGTTAAACAACAACATGGAAATATATAAAAGTAATATGTAAAAGTATAAACCTTGCTATCAAAAGTAAAAATGCAGACAAATACAGAATTATCTAATACTCTACCAGTGGTGCACAAGTCACTTTTAAATTTTTGTATAGAAATTAATAAGCAAAAGTATAAAAATAAATATAAAAGAGGTTAGTAGATACACAATATAAAAAAAGATGCAATTTGTGACATCTAGAGCAGAAAGTGTATAAGGGGGACAAATACAGTGTAGATATTTTGTATGTTATTAAGGTTTTTATCACCTGAAATAGATTATTACAACTATACAACATATATAGTTGTATACATATGCAATATAGTATACAACTATACAACATTTATAAGCCTTAGGGTAACCAGAAAGAAAACGCTTGTAGAAGATACATGAAAGTAAATAAAAAAGGAAATAAAGCATTTGTCTACAAAAATTCAACAAAATGCAAAGGAAGACATGGAGAAAGGAAAAATAAAAGTCCAGAAGATAGAAAGAAAGCAATTAACAAGATTGCAATAGTAAGATTTACACTTTCAATCATTGGGAAAAGTCAGCCCTGAGTAACATGAGCCAGTCTATAGTATGCCTGAGATATAGTAGATGCTCACAGTTTTATGGACTATTTCACCTAACTTTTCTTTATTTACATGTGCTAAGGTGTGTGTGTGTGTGAATATTATTTAATTTTATATTTGCAGAGTCTGGCACAAAGTTTAGTACTCAAAAATATTTATTGTATGGAAATGGAAAGGGAAGCTCCAATATATTAAAATCACCACTCTTAGATATGGACTAATTTTGACCATGATTATGGAAGGAAAGTTACCAACTTTGCAAATTCATTTTCTGTACTGAATTGTCTGTGGGATGCTTTCCAAATACTATCTATCATTTAGTCCTTGTAACTAACATGTAGTAGATACTAAAGCTTTTTTTTTTCTTATGAGCACTCAGAAAAATTTTGGTGATTGCCCAATTCCATCTAAAATCTTTGTACTAAATTTATTTTAATATCATCTTAGAATTTTTGATCAATATATCACTGAAAATTTAGTTCTTATTCTAGGAAAAGAAACTTAAATACATGTCCTATTTACAATGCTTGGTCATTTCTAGATCGTTGCCTCTTTGTATTCTCAAGTTTAGTCAGCTTTTCTTGAGGATTTTCCTCTAAAGATTTTGTGAACTATTTCTCTTTTCTCCCACTAAGCTGGTTCAGATTCTGTTATGCTTCTTCCACACTGTTTCAATACCCCGAGCGCCAGATCTCCTTACATACAGCCTCATTCTCTCTAATTCATTGTCTACAACTTTTCCAGTGTGTCTAAATATTAATATTAATATTAAAAATTAATATTTTAATCTCATAATACAAGTCATCAATATAACTTCTAATGGTCATCTTCCTTTGGAAATAAGTGTTTTTATCTTTAGAAATAATCTCTTCTAGATTTCACTGTAAACTAAGAAAATATATATATTTTTTTATTGGGGAAATGGTATTGGAGATAATATTTGTGATCTGGAAGTAGATAAAATGCAATTATTCCTGACTTTAATTATTCAACTCCACACTAGCTGTGTCATCTTTAACAGACTGCAAAGTTCTATGGTCCTCAGTTTTCCTATTAGAAATAGAGACAATAACAGGACATACATACCAAGAGTTTAGCTAAGCTACTCCATGCTATTGCTGTTTCAGCATTCATGTTGTTTGGTAAGTGATCTGCTCTTGCCTTAAAATGACATAGTCCTTCATGCAAGTCATGCCCTAGATAAAAAGCCACAACAATGCAGGTACATTTAAGTTTCTGATATGTCTTGGGCACCTGGGTGGCTCAATGGGTTAAGTTTCTGATATGTCTTCACAACAGAATATATGGTACACAATCTCCCTCCAACCTGAGGCCTTCCTTTGGTGCCTTTAGACAGTACCCCTGTGGAGCTAATCCAAACCCCCTCTCGGTTTGAATTAACCAATCTTGTCTTAGCCTTGAAATCTCAAATCTCTCCATCTATAGACTCTAATAAAGGCCTGTGGCCATGACCGGCTGCTCTTTCTGTCTGCTACCTGCCTTCACCTTCCCTTGTGGCCCTTGAAGAGTACTGTGTACTTCTTAGGACATACAATTAATAAACATTTCTATTTCACTCCGTTGTGATTTTTTGTTGATCCAAGCCTTACCATCTGACTCCCCAGTACTCTACTCAACAAATGTTAATTTAATAATGTCACAACAATATTTGATAATATTTTGGACTAATTAACATAATTCACATATCACCTTACCAGGCTGTCTGGTACATTATAAAAATTAAATAATTATTAACTGTTATACTGTAATTCTGGTTGGCAAAATAGTGAGACACAATATGGTAGTGAGTGGCACAGCCTTTGGGATGCAATGAGTACTAAAATAGTGAATATAGATATAATAGCTTTCCAAAACTGGGGGGAAAAAAAAAGAACTCTACACCTCCCAGTACTTAAGTACACTACCATATATATAATTGTTTTGTAATCTTAGAGATGTTGTCCCATTTATTCTCTTCTCCAGGTTTTTGTGTGCATTTATTTTCTATGTAAATAAGCTCAAATAGGTCAGGATTAAGATGATAAGAAGGTGATTCTTGGGGCATTGTTTTACTAATTATTTTTAAGAGTCTTGTTCACAAAGTGCATGGTTTACAAAAGATTATTTTCTTAAATGATTAAATATTTTGTATGTGTTTACTAAACTTAAGACCAATACATTTTTTATTTTCCCCAGGTTAAAAAAAATTGTAAAAACAAAAACAAGAAGGTTAAAAATTGAAGAATAATGTTGTGTATAGTGGAAATACATCGCAGTAGGAGAGAGCCACATAAATCATCAGGATTGCCTGCTGACTTCTATTAAGTCTCAAAAATATGATAATTAGTAGGCACTTAAAAAAATCATGCCATTCTCATTGTGTGATTATTTTTGTTCCTGTTCCATAACTATTATCTCTCTGCTCTTCAGCAAGTAAATAAAACCTTTGAGGTCTGACTTTGTAATCATTCTCTCTAGAAGTTTATTAGATTCACTGTTTTGTGCCTGTCCTGAAAATGGTACTTTTTAAAAGTGATATCTCCCACCTACTGAAGATCAAATGCAACAAAACTTTCTGACCTTTGAAAATGTGGGTGTAATAGTCAGATCGAAGGACAGAAATCAAACAGCAGATGGATGAAATAACTATTTTTTTATGACAAGGGTTGATCTTTTCTGAAGCTGCAAATTCCCAGAAAAGTTTTTTCTTGATTTCCAAGGTCATTAGCAACAGAATAAAGTCAGACTAACTCTATCTGCCATTTTGAGTGAAGATTTTCCACGAGTCTGATAGCTCAGCTTTATGGCAGATGTGTGACTTTGGGAGAAACTCTCTCTCCCCTCTCTAGGAAGTGTGACTGTTTGGTTTGATAATTTGTTTTTGCAAAAAGATTTATATTTCCAAGATTACATTTTTAGGAAATGGTTTATAGCAAGGGTCCCAGGAATGAATTACATCATTTTGGATACCAGGGTCTTATTGGAGAAGAGGAAACAATGGCACATAGTGGGAAGAAAAAAGTTAATCAATAAGCATGCAGAGATTGGTCTTTGCCTCCCACTCTTCCTTTTTATCTTATAAATTAATTTTATGGCCTGTGCATGTTATTTTTTCAAAGCATTTATAATTCCCTTGCATGAGCAGAAATGTATGAAGGGTATTCTTAAGAGACTTAGAATTGACTTTGTAAGTAAGATGATAAAAGATTCCCTACTATGCCTCTCCCTCTCCTCTGGGTTCAAGTGTTCATGGGGCAGGACATGATTCAGGGTACACGGAGATAGACTGTGGAGATCTGGGTCATTATTATGTATTGTGAGGCGGGCCTGCCAGGTAATGTTGAGGTCAAATAAAAAAATGATGATAGTAGGAAAGGGAAACTGATGTGGGCTTCATAAGTTTAGGTACAGAACAAGAAGGTTGTTGAAAACCTAAAATAAGATGAAACCCAAGGATTGCATATAAGTTTGGGTCACAACTATAAGCTCTTAGCTGTATTACTGCTTGAGGGGGTAAAGTGGTTAGATAATTGCAAACAGTAATTTTCTGCTATAAATTCTCCTACATTTATCTATAAAATATTTGCATCTGTAAAGAGCATGGTCTGAGAGGTACCCTTGATTTCCCAGAGGCCTTCATTTAAAGAAAACGCTCTAACTTATCCAATCATTTTTATCTCTATTTTTCTTTTTATTTTTTTGCTTATTTTAAAAATTATTTTATTATTTTTATTTTTTATGAGCTCAAACCACAGAGTAATTACTCTTTTGGCAAAGCACCAGACTTGGGGGCAAAAGGGGCAGTGAGAAACAAGTGCTATAAAGCTCTAGGTATTTGACAGTGACCAAGTTAATTCATTCCCATCAATGTATATAAAATGAACATTATAATGTTTTATTTACAATAATATATATTAAAAGTTGCTATTATGTTTACTAGTACCTAATTGTTCTTCAAAATGTTAGGAGAAACCTTGAATGCAAGCAACTTTGATTGTATGGAACAAGGCACTAGTTGGGTGAGAAGAAGGTATACTACTGCAGCCAAGAGCAAGAGAAGACAAAGATGGCCAGAGAGAGACCAAGGATGTGACAGAAGCGAGTGGGAATGTTTGTCTTACAAAAAG
Source organism: Lontra canadensis (assembly GCF_010015895.1). Lineage (NCBI taxonomy): Eukaryota > Metazoa > Chordata > Mammalia > Carnivora > Mustelidae > Lontra > Lontra canadensis. Next base: position 1,678,465 of record NW_022631139.1, read on the forward strand.
TACATTACAACTTCCAAAGCCATGCATTCTGTCCCCTATTTCCTTCAGTTTGACCTAGAACCACATTTGTCAGCTGGAGTGATCCTGAATAATGAAGATGTGTCATCTCTAAGTTAAAATGGAGCTCCAGTCTTTCTACATCATGGTGAAAATTTCCTTTGTGATAATCTAATAATCTTAGTTGAGAAAACAATATAATCCAAGTTCCATCTCTGCACTGACCTTCAGGATGTTCATTAAGAGTTAAGCTATATATTGTTTTTGGAGAGTTGGCAATAAATTAGGAGATAAGAGGAAGATAAGATAGTTAAAGAGAAAGTAATAAATGAGCAATAAAGTAATTTCACTCTCTGGTTAAATCCCCCATATATCCTTCAAACACTAATTAAAAAAATGTCACAGATTTACCTTGCCTGATGGAACAGTGCAATTAAAGTTCATGTATGCTTGTACTGAATAGTTTAAGACTGGAAATTTTGTGACACGACATTATCTTAATATTAGAGAGAGAAAAAAAAAGTACAACCAAACCTTTTCATAGTGGATTTATTTACAATAAATCCTTTGGAAATCTCATTTCAGTTTACCTACAGTCTTAATTAACAGTGAACAAGCATATTTTTAAAGGGTGTTGTTGGAATAGTTTACTCTCTTCCAATGACATTTGATCGTTTAAGATATCTGAACTCAGACCATTCACAAGAAACTAATAGTAATCATTTGACTTATATAATGTTGTCTAGCATTCAGCAGAGCTATTTTTATCATTGTGAAAACAGATAATAAGACCCCTTCCTGGAGAGTTAAGGATAGTGAAGAAATATAGAAAGTCATAAAGAAGAAATAATGGAGAAAAGTTTTGTTTAAAAATCATATATGAGGGGCACCTGGGTGGCTGGCTTAGTGGGTTAAGCCTCTGCCTTCAGCTCAGGTCATGATCTCAGGGTCCTGGGATCAAGCCTTGCATCAGGCTCTCTGCTCAGCAGGGAGCCTGTTCCCTTCCTCTCTTTCTCTGCCTACCTCTGTCTGCTTGTGATCTCTGTCAAATAAATAAATAAAATCTTAAAAAAATAAATAAATAAAAATCATATATGAGTAGACAGAAAAGATAGGGAACAGGGAACACCAATGCTAAAAACTCAAATATGAGCAGAATTTTATTAATTCTAGAGGGTAGGGGAAAGGAGTAAAAAAGAAAATTTTAGCAAATTTAAAGACGGATTTGAAGAGGCACAGAACATGAAAATGGAGTCGATTAGTCCTTGTCTATAAAGAACTATTTCACCACTGTCTTGTTTCTTGATAATTTTGCTTAAACTTTGCCAGGTCTATGCAAGGAATTTATAAATGGTCTATCTATTAGCTTATGTGGTGTATAACAGTGCATCACCAAATAATATCATCATGAAAAAAGTGAAATTATCAAATTTTTAAAATAGAGTAAACATTGAATAACTCTAGTAATTAACATATATACACAATTAACAGATTCCATGTCTTCCAAAAGCTTCATGAATTAAAGGTTCAGAGAGCTAAGGTCTAGTCACACATTGAAAAGCTGGTGAATATATTGACAGCAGGTCATTTTTGTATTCCTCATCCTACTGGAAACACTGTGAGGGGAGAGAAGAGCAAAAAGAAGAAAATGGTAATGTTTCTTTGGGTAGGCATGAAGCAACGTGCTTTCAGACAATTGCCAATATTGCGCTGGCTTCATTCTTACAAGCAGAAAGCAATTGATACATCTCAGAAAACTTGTAGATGGAATTAGTGAAACTGATATTTAGGTTCATGAATCTTAGTAGACATTCTTAGTATAATCTTGAGTATGTTTAGAGGATATGGCATAGCCATTTACCCTATTCATGGAATGAATGGCTTTCCAGTCTTTTATGCACTTTGATCACCTTGTCTCAATATATGATTGTTATTTGTTATAGATACAGCTCCTATGGACAATATTTCATTTCTTTGTTAAATTTTTAGTTTTATGGGTTCTTATCTAAGCATATAGAACTATGTGAAAGCCAACCCAATCAACTATTTATGGACTAAAAATCCACATATTAAAGAAAAACAAGATTTGAAGAAATCATTGAATAAGTTGAAGGTGTTTGCATGTAGAGGACCTCAGAAAAAGAGGGTTTCTTCATTTATTCTACATTCTACCTTTTTTCCTCCATAATGTCAACACTTTTTCTGACAAGGATACTGACAATTGTCTTTGATCAAAGTACTTAAAATAATGTAAAATAAAATTATCTTTGAAACTTTGATGTAATAAACAACCTACTTTATTCTTTGGAGAAATTTTATAAATATTTGTATAGATAGCAAGCAATGATACTCTCCTATTTTCACTAACCAGTGAAGGCCAATGATCAGCTTGAACTAAAATTTAAATGCACTCAGTTCTAACATTGTGCCAAAGTACATTTAACTGGCCTATGAGGTCATAGACTAATGAATGATAAAAGAGCTATATCAGAACTCAGAACCAGAAGACATAGGAAGACATAGGAAATGTCTTTTAATAGACCCTTTTTAATAGACCCTCACTTATATTAATTGAAGGTTAATACATTCTTAAATTTCTTGATTGTAATACTCCTTATCATTTGGGATCGTAGTTATGGAGTTTCTCTCAATACCTGAATACTGAGTTTTGTATATTTAGATAGCAGTGTTCATACCCTAAATTGCAAGTGGTAACTGATAAGCTGTATGGAAGACTGAATGAAGCTACCACCATTCAAAAATTATGATCCCTCGTTAAAAAAAAAATAATCACCAATGAACTTATTCATCCAATATCAGACCAAATTGTTTGTACATTTCCCAACTTTTTTTTTTTTTAAGATTTTTACTTATTTATTTGACAGAGAGATCACAAGTAGGCAGAGAAAGAGGGGAAAGCAAGCTCCCCACTGAGCAGAGAACCCAATGCAGAGCTCGATCCCAGGATCCTTAGATCATGACCTGAGCCGAAGGCAGAGGCTTAATGCATTGAGCCACCCAGGCACCCCAATTATCTGACTTTCTTATGAAAAATTCTCTTCTTTTTCTTTTCTTTTTTTTTTAATTTAATTTATTTATTTGATGGAGAGAGAGAGAGCAAGATCACAAGTAGCAGGCAGAGAGAGAGAGAGGGGGAAGCAGGTTCCCTGCTAAGCAGAGAGCCTGATGTGGGGCTCCATCCCAGTATTCTGAGATCATGACTGAGCCGGTCAGAGGCTTAACCCACTGAGCTACCCAGGTACCCAGGTGTCCCAACAATCATCTTCTTAATAAGAAGGATATTCCAGAGATCTGAGAGGGAGTAAAAATTTCAAAGTAATTTAATAAAGAAGTTTAAGGAGTGCCTGGGAGGCTCAGTCAATTAAGCATCATATTCTTGGTTTCAGTTCAGGTCATGATCTCAGCATTGTGAGAATAAGACTGGCATCAGGCTTCAGGCTCAGTAGGGAGTCTGCTTAAGAGTCTCCTTCTCCTTTTTCCCACCTACCCAAATAAATAAATAAATCTAAAACAAATAAACAATAAAACACAAGTTTTATACAACATATAAATCTAAAATTATAGGCTAGCTGTGTTTATCAAGTTGCAAAAATTTTGCAAAATATATGTTAATATCATAGTAACCCATACAAGACAAAATATTAGCTTAATAACAATAATAAAGTCAGCATAAGACATAAACAGCATCTTGAACATGTAATCGAACAATCAGCACTGGGCTCTGAGCTTCACACTTACTATAATATCAATGATTGTAGCTTCCAATTTTAGTCATTAGAAAAAGAAGAGCAAATTAATCCTAAGTAAATTAAAGGAAAGAAATAATAAAGATAAGAGCAGAAATCAATGGAACAAAAACGGAAATTAGAGTAAGTTGAAAATGCCCAAAAAGGGTCCATTAAGCGAAGATTGATTGTGAAATTACTGTGAGACTGAAAGAGAGAAAGAGTCAAACACGGCCAAAAGCAGGAAAAAAAGGAGGGACATCGTAGACTCTGTGCAAATTAGTACATAAGGAATTATTACTAACAACTCAAGTGAGGCAAAGTTGACAACTTAGAGAAACAGACAAAGTTTTGGGTGAGTGGAAGCAAGGATTAAAGGCAAAGATTTGATAAAGAACAGATGATAGAACACAGAGCAAATAAAAAGCAGCAACAATGATAATATGAACAAAACTAACAAAATAAATTTGGTTGTTTGAACATATTATAAAGGACATATCTCTACTAAGACTGATGGAACAACAAAACAGCGCAAAAAAAAAGATGTAAATAAATACTAAATGCTAAAAAAGGAAATATTTGCATATGTAAGATATGGTTTAAAATAAGAAAAAATAAATTACTGTGTATCAACATATTTTAAAATCTATGAAATAACCACATATTTGGAAACTATTAAATGCCAAAATTTTTGGAAGAAACAGTTAAAAAAACATTTTATATTATAAGCAAAGATCCATGTGCCATTTAGATTTAGAAAGTTAAAATATTTATTTGATAAAAGTTTTTTAGGGGCACCTGGGTGGCTCAGTCTGTTAAATGTCTGAGTCTTGGATTTTGGCTCAGGTCATGATCTCATAGTCATGAGATTTAGCCTCACATCTGACTCCTCACTTAGGGGGAGTCTGCTTGAGATTCTCTCTCTCCCTCTGCCATCCCTCTAGCCCTCTCCCTTTAACTCTCTCTCTCAAATAAAGAAATAAATCCTTTAAGGGAAATTTTGTTAAAAGTGTCTGCTAGATTGAAATATTGAATTTATGTCAAAGCTAAAATATTCTGATTTTCATTATTTGTCTTTAATATTTTGCTATTGTTTTTGTTTAAAAATCAGGAGGACATGCAGGCAACACATTAAAAAATGTATAGAACTATAATTGTGAGTTAAGTTACTCTTAATAATAATAGTGAATATAACTTTGAAATATCAGTACTCCTACACCACCCATTTTTATTAATTTTATGATTTTATGAAATGTAAATTTTAAACAAAATGTAAATAATAGGTATAAACATGGTTATATCATAAAACAATTTTTCTGCTATAGAGTCCTCAACTCTCTTCTTAAAAGGTAAACATGTAAGAAAATCTGCCACTTATGTAAGATAAAATAATAGAGTTGAGTTTGGCTAACTTGGTATCCTCACTAATTTATTAGATAACCAAATCTCTTTACTTAATGCAAAAGTTTAAAAGTTTCTTAATTACCCACCAAAACATTTATAAACCAGAGCCTGAAAATCACTTTTTAGTTATAAGACTATTGTTTTATATTTCTTAATAACTAAATAATTTTCTTTCTTTATTTTTTTAAGATTTTATTTATTTATTTGACAGAGAGAGAGATCACAAGAAAGCAGAGAGGCAGGCAGATGGAGAGGGGATGCAGGCTCCCCGCTGAGCAGAGAGCCTGATGTGGGGTTCGATCCCAGGACCCTGAGACCATGCATGACCTGAGTTGAAGGCAGAGGCTTAACCCATTTTCTTTAAAATTTTCTTTAAATACATTTCTTTAATAATTTTCTTTAAACACATTAAATAATTTTCTTTAAACACATTAAACTATCAATAGATGATGGATAAATTATTGATAAGTTATAAAAATAGGCAATATGGTTTAAGAGTAAGGTAACTCTAAGGCACTAAGCCATTGGGGTTTTTCTTAACTCTATTACATTCCAGATGCAATCACTTTCTAGAAGTTTATTCTAATCATTCTCCTGCTTCTTTCTATGTTTTTGATTCTCTCTCTCTATATATATATATTCACACACATTTTACTTATATATGTACATATATAAATCATTTAATTTCCAATATAAAAGTGATATGTTATATTTTAAAAATTTATTTTGATGAATTATGCTGCATTTTCATCTATAAGTTTAAATTTCTCAACAAGAGATTTATTAATACAACTTTAGAACATAGTTGTTAAATGTTGTTCCAAGATACTTTCCTTTCTGTTGTAGTAGTGGTGTTTTAAAAAAATCACAGTTTCTATTTTTGGCTCTTTATATAAATGAATTGATATTTATGTTATGATACTGAACCTAACACACTAGCTAAACTCTCTTATCATTTCTAGAGATTTTCTGCAGTCTTATGGTTTCCCTTATGAAATAAAATCCATTAGGAATAAGAAAAGTTCAGGTTAATCTTTTCCAATTTATATTTTTTCTTCCTCCCTATCCTCCCTTTCTCCTTTCCTCCTTCTACAGCAAAATAACTAACTGCTAAGGTTTTATCTTCTATACACTCTGTATTTTAGAATTAATACCTATTTATGGTCCTTTTTGGTACTATATAGAATGAACTAAAATTATCTGGCTTATTACCTAGACTGACTGTTTTTTATGGGGAGCAAGTGAGTATAGACAGATAAGTAGATACATAGGTAGATGAGTAGACACTGTGAACTCCATAAAGTATTAAACAAAAGTGACATAATTTAAATTTTAAAAATGCACAGCATCTGATTTTCTAGACTACACTATTTGATGTCTAATTCATGTATATCTCATTTTATTGTACTTTTTTATTGCACTTCACAGAAATATGATTTTTTACAAATTAAATGTTCGTGGCAACTCCACATTTGAGCGAGTTTATTGATGTGATTTTTTTTCAAACGCGTTTGCTCACTTCATGTCTCTGTGTCTTATATTGGTAATTTTTTCAACATTTCCAACTTTTCCATTATTATTATTTTTGTTTTGGTGATCTGTTATCACAGATCCTTAATTTTACTCTTGTAATTGTTTAGGGGCACCACAAAGTGTGCCCACATATTATGGCAAACTTAATCCATTGTGTATTCTGGCTGCTCCACTGACTGGCCCTTCCACCATCTCTCTCCTTGGGCCTCCTTATTTCCTGGGATACAACAATATTGAAATTAGGCCAGTTAATAACTTTACCACAAACTCTATATATTCAAGTGAAATGAAGATTTGCGCATTTCTCACTTTTTTCATTTTTCATTTTTTTAAACATCTTTCACTTTAAATCAAAGCTAGAAATGATTAAGCCTAATGAAGAAGACAAATGGAATGCTCAGATAGGCCAAGTGATTTTGAATTGTACTTCCCAGATGGCTTGTGATGTTGAACATTTTTTCATGTGTCTATTGGCCATTTGTATGTCTTCTTTGGAAAAATGTCTATTCATGTCTTCTGCCCATTTCTTGACTGGATTGTTTATTTTTTGGGTGTTGAATTTGATAAGTTCTTTATAGATCTTGCCTACCAACTCTTTATCAGAAATGTTACTTGCAAAAATCTTCTACCATTCCATACCTTGCTTTTAGTTTTGTTGATTGTTTCCTTCCAGGTAAGATGATTAATGAAGATAGCTACACTAAACAACAGATTATCAATATAAACAAAAAGCTTCTATTGGAAGATGCCATCTAGGACTTTCATTGCTAGTAAGGGGAAGCCAATGCCTGGTTTCAGAGTTTCAAAGAACATGTTGACCCTTTTATTAAGGAGTAATGCAGCTAGTCACTTTAAGTTGAGACTACTGCTCATTTATCATTCTGAAAATGAGGGCCCAAGGAATTATGCTCAATCTACTCTGCCTGTGCTGTGTAAATAAAACAGAAAAGCCTGAATGACCAGGCATCTGTTTACAATGTCATGGTTTGCTGACTATTTTAAGGCCATTTATTAAAAAATAGCATATAATGTATTATTAGCCCCAGGGGTACAGGTCTGTGAATCGCCAGGTTTACACACTTCACAGCACTCACCACAGCACATACCTTCCCCAATGTCCATAACTCCACCACCATCTCCCCCACTCCCTACCCCCCTACCCTGGCCACCCTCAGTTTGTTTTGTGACATTAAGAGTCTTTTATGGCTTGTCTCCCTCCTGATCCCATCTTGTTTCACTTAATCTTTTCCTACCTCCCAAATCCCCCACATTGCATCTCCACTTCCTAATATCAGGGAGATCATATGACAGTTGTCTTCCTCCAATTGACTTATTTTGCTAAGGTTAACATCCTCTAGTTCCATCCATGTTGTCATAGGGTAGTTCTATTTTCAACTTTTTGAGGAACCTCCATGCTGTTTTCCAGAGTGGTTGCACCAGCTTGCATTCCCACCAACAGTGTAGGAGGGCTCCCCTTTTTCCGCATCCTCACCAGCATCTGTCATTTCCTGACTTGTTAATTTTAACCATTCTGACTGGTGTGAGGTGATATCTCATTGTGGTTTTGATTTGTATTTCCCTGATGTCGAATGATGTGGAGCACTTTTTCATGTGTCTGTTGGCCATCTGGATGTCTTTTTTGCAGAAATGTCTGTTCATGTCCTCTGCCCATTTTTTGATTGGATTATTTGTTCTTTGGGTGTTGAGCTTGCTAAGTACTTTATAGATTTTGGACACTAGCCCTTTATCTGATGTCGTTTGCAAATATCTTCTCCCATTCTGTCAGTTGTCTTTTGGTTTTGTTAATTGTTCCTTTGCTGTGCAAACCTTTTGATCTTGATGAAGTCCCAATTGTTCATTTTTGCCCTGATTCCCTTGCATTTGTCAATGTTCCTAGGAAGAAGTTGCTGCAGCTGAGGTTGAAGATGTTGCTGCCTGTGTTGTACTCAAGGATTTTTTTTTTTCATTTTATTTTTTATAAACATATATTTTTACCCCAGGGGTACAGGTCTGTGAATCGCCAGGTTTACATACTTGACAGCACTCACCATAGCACATACCCTACCCAATGTCCATAATAACCTCACCCCCCTCTCCAAACCCCCCTCCTCCCAGCAACCCTCAGTTTGTTTTGTGAGATTAAGAGTCACTTATGGTTTATCTCCCTCCCAATCCCATCTTGCTTCATTTACTCTTCTCCTACCCCCTTAACACCCATGTTGCATCTCCTCTCCCTCATATCAGGGAGATCAAATGATAGTTGTCTTTCTCCGATTGACTTATTTCGCTAAGCATGATACCCTCTAGTTCCATCCACGTCGTCGCAAATGGCAAGATTTCATTTCTTTTGATGGCTGCGTAGTATTCCATTGTGTATATATACCACCTCTTCTTTATCCATTCGTCTGTTGATGGACATCTAGGTTCTTTCCATAGTTTGGCTATTGTAGACATTGCTGCTATAAACATTCGGGTGTACGTGCCCCTTCGGATCACTACGTTTGTATCTTTAGGGTAAATACCCAGCAGTGCAATTGCTGGGTCATAGGGTAGTTCTATTTTCAACATTTTGAGGAACCTCCATGCTGTTTTCCAGAGTGGTTGCACCAGCTTGCATTCCCACCAACAGTGTAGGAGGGTTCCCCTTTCTCCACATCCTCGCCAGCATCTGTCATTTCTGGACTTGTTAATTTTAGCTATTCTGACTGGTGTGAGGTGGTATCTCATTGTGGTTTTGATTTGTATTTCCCTGATGCCGAGTGATATGGAGCACTTTTTCATGTGTCTGCTGGCCATCTGGATGTCTTCTTTGCAGAAATGTCTGTTCATGTCTTCTGCCCATTTCTTGATTGGATTATTTGTTCTTTGGGTGTTGAGTTTGCTAAGTTCTTTATAGATTCTGGACACTAGCCCTTTATCTGATATGTCATTTGCAAATATCTTCTCCCATTCTGTCAGTTGTCTTTTGGTTTTGTGAACTGTTTCCTTTGCTGTGCAAAAGCTTTTGATCTTGATAAAATCCCAATAGTTCATTTTTGCCCTTGCTTCCCTTGCCTTTGGCAATGTTCCTAGGAAGATGTTGCTGCGGCTGAGGTTAAAGAGGTTGCTGCCTGTGTTCTCCTCAAGGATTTTGATGGATTCCTTTCTCACATTGAGGTCCTTCATCCATTTTGAGTCTATTTTCATGTGTGGTGTAAGGAAATGGTCCAATTTCATTTTTCTGCATGTGGCTGTCCAATTTTCCCAACACCATTTATTGAAGAGGCTGTCTTTTTTCCATTGGACATTCTTTCCTGCTTTGTCGAAGATTAGTTGACCATAGAGTTGAGGGTCTATTTCTGGGCTCTCTATTCTGTTCCATTGATCTATGTGTCTGTTTTTGTGCCAGTACCATGCTGTCTTGATGATGACAGCTTTGTAATAGAGCTTGAAGTCCGGAATTGTGATACCACCAACTTTGGCTTTCTTTTTCAATATTCCTTTGGCTATTCGAGGTCTTTTCTGGTTCCATATAAATTTTAGGATTATTTGTTCCATTTCTTTGAAAAAAATGGATGGTACTTTGATAGGAATTGCATTAATTGTGTAGATTGCTTTAGGTAGCATAGACATTTTCACAATATTTATTCTTCCAATCCAGGAGCATGGAACATTTTTCCATTTCTTTGTGTCTTCCTCAATTTCTTTCATGAGTATTTTATATTTTTCTGTTTATAGATTCTTAGTCTCTTTGGTTATGTTTATTCCTAGGTATCTAATAGTTTTGGGTGCAATTGTAAATGGGATTGACTCCTTAATTTCTCTTTCTTCTGTCTTGTTGTTGGTGTAGAGAAATGCAACTGATTTCTGTGCATTGATTTTATATCCTGACACTTTACTGAATTCCTGTACCAGTTCTAGCAGTTTTGGAGTGGAGTCTATTGGGATTTCCACATATAGTATCATATCATCTGCGAAGAGTGATAGTTTGACTTCTTCTTTGCCGATATGGATGCCTTTAATTTCCTTTTGTTGTCTGATTGCTTAGGCTAGGACTTCTAGTACAATGTTGAATAGCAGAGATGATAACAGACATCCCTGCCGTTTGCCTGACCTTAGCCTACAGTTTTTCTCCATTGAGAATGATATTTGCGGTGGGTTTTTCATAGATGGCTTTGATAATATTGAGGTATGTGCCCTCTATCCCTACACTTTGAAGAGTTTTGATCAGGAAGGGATGCTGTACTTTGTCAAATGCTTTTTCAGCATCTATGGAGAGTATCATATGGTTCTTGTTCTTTCTTTTATTAATGTGTTGTATCACATTGATTGATTTGCGGATGTTGAACCAACCTTGCAGCCCTGGAATAAATCCCACTTGGTCGTGGTGAATAATCCTTTTAATGTACTGTTGAATCCTATTGGCTAGTATTTTGGTGAGAATTTTTGCATCTGTGTTCATCAAGGATATTGGTCTGTAGTTCTCTTTTTTGATGGGATCCTTGTCAGGTTTTGGGATCAAGGTGATGCTGGCCTCATAAAATGAGTTTGGAAGTTTTCCTTCCATTTCTATTTTTTGGAACAGTCTCAGGAGAATAGGAATTAGTTCTTCGTTAAATGTTTGATAGAATTCCCCCAGGAAGCCGTCTGGCCCTGGGCTTTTGTTTGTTTGGAGATTTTGGATGACTGTTTCAATCTCCTTACTGGTTATGGGTCTGTTCAGGCTTTCTATTTCTTCCTGGTTCAGTTGTGGTAGTTTATATGTCTTTGGGAATGCATCCATTTCTTCCAGATTGTCAAATTTGTTGGCATAGAGTTGCTCATAATATGTTCTTATAATTGTCTGTATTTCTTTGGTGTTAGTTGCGATCTCTCCTCTTTCATTCATGATTTTATTTATTTGGGTCCTTTCTCTTTTCTTTTGGATAAGTCTGGCCAGGGGTTTATCAATCTTATTAATTCTTTCAAAGAACCAGCTCCTAGTTTTGTTGATTTGTTCTATTGGTTTTTTTTGGTTTCTAGTTCATTGATTTCTGCTCTGATCTTTATGATTTCTCTTCTCCTGCTGGGTTTAGGGTTTCTTTCTTGTTCTTTCTCCAGCTCCTTTAGGTGTAGGGTTAGGTTGTGTACCTGAGACCTTTCTTGTTTCTTGAGAAAGGCTTGTACCGCTATATATTTTCCTCTCAGGACTGCCTTTGTTGTGTCCCACAGATTTTGAACCATTGTGTTTTCATTATCATTTGTTTCCATGAATTTTTTCAATTCTTCTTTAATTTCCTGGTTGACCCATTCATTCTTTAGAAGGATGCTGTTTAGTCGCCATGTATTTGGGTTCTTTCCAAATTTCCTCTTGCGATTGAGTTCTAGCTTCAGAGCATTGTGGTCTGAAAATATGCAGGGAATGATCCCAATCTTTTGATACTGGTTGAGACCTGATTTAGAACCAAGGATGTGATCTATTCTGGAGAATGTTCCATGTGCACTAGAGAAGAATGTGTATTCTGTTGCTTTGGGATGAAATGTTCTGAATATATCTGTGATATCCATCTGGTCCAGTGTGTCATTTAAGGCCTTTATTTCCTTGTTGATCTTTTGCTTGGATGATCTGTCCATTTCAGTGAGGGGAGTGTTAAATTCCCCTACTATTATTGTATGATTGTCGATGTGTTTCTTTGATTTTGTTATTAATTGGTTTATATAGTTGGCTGCTCCCACGTTAGGGGCATAGATATTTAAAATTGTTAGATCTTCTTGTTGGACAGATCCTTTGAGTATGATATAGTGTCCTTCCTCATCTCTTATTATAATCTTTGGCTTAAAATCTAATTGATCTGATATAAGGATTGCCACTCCTGCTTTCTTCTGATGTCCATTAGCATGGTAAATTCTTTTCCACCCCCTCACTTTAAAATCTGAAGGTGTCTTTGGGTTTAAAATGAGTTTCTTGTAGGCAACATATAGATGGGTTTTGTTTTTTTATCCATTCTGATACCCTGTGTCTTTTGATTGGGGCATTTAGCCCATTAACATTCAGGGTAACTATTGAGAGAGATGAATTTAGTGCCATTGTATTGCCTGTAAGGTGACTGTTATTGTATATTGTTTCTGTTCCTTTCTGATCTACTTCTTTTAGGCTCTCTCTTTGCTTAGAGGACCCCTTTCAATATTTTCTGTAGAGCTGGTTTGTTGTTTGCCAATTCTTTCAGTTTTTGTCTGTCTGGAAGCTTTTAATCTCTCCTTCTGTTTTCAATGATAGCCTAGCTGGATATAGTATTCTTGGCTGCATGTTTTTCTCGTTTAGTGCTCTGAATATATCATGCTAGCTCTTTCTGGCCTGCCCGGTCTCTGTGGATAAGTCTGCTGCCAATCTAATGTTTTTACCATTGTATGTTACAGACTTCTTTTCCCGGGCTGCTCTCAGGATTTTCTCTTTGTCACTAAGACTTGTAAATTTTACTATTAGGTGGTGGGGTGTGGACCTATTCTTATTGATTTTGAAGGGGGTTCTCTGAACCTCCTGGATTTTGATGCTTGTTCCCTTTCCATATTGGGGAAATTCTCTCCAATAATTCTCTCCAATATACCTTCTGCTCCGCTCTCTCTTTCTTCTTCTTCTGGAATCCCAATTATTCTAATGTTGTTTTGTCTTATGGCGTCATTTATCTCTCGAATTCTGCCCTCGTGGTCCAGTAGTTGTTTGTCCCTCTTTTGCTCAGCTTCTTTATTCTCTGTCATTTGGTCTTCTATATAGCTAATTCTTTCTTCTGCCTCATTTATCCTAGCAGTGAGAGCCTCCATTTTTTATTGCACCTCATTAATAGCTTTTTTATTTTAACTTGATTAGATTTTAGTTCTTTTATTTCTCCAGAAAGGGCTTTTATATCTCCCGAGTGGGTTTCTCTAATATCTTCCATGCCTTTTTCGAGCCCGGCTAGAACCTTGAGAATCGTCATTCTGAACTCTAGATCTGACGTATTACCAATGTCTGTATTGATTAGGTCCCTAGCCTTTGGTACTGCCTCTTGTTCTTTTTTTTTGTGGTGAATTTTTCTGCCTTGTCATTTTGTCCAGATAAGAGTATACGAAGGAGCAAGTAAAATACTAAAAGGGTGCCAACAACCCCAGGAAAATATGCTTTAGCCAAATCAGACGAGATCCCAAATCTTGGGGGGGGGGAAGGGGATATAAAGAGATTCAGAAAGAAAAAAAAAAAAAAAAAAAGAAAAAGGAAAAAAGAAACAAATAAAAAAAAAGAAAATCAATAATGAAAACATATAAAAAGGATAAATATATATATTTATTAGATAAACTAGTTAAAAACGTTAAAAAAGAAAAGGGTAAAAGTTAAAAAAATTTAGCAGAAGAAGAGAAAAAAAATTGAAAAAGAAAAAAAAATTAAATTAACTGCAATGCTGAAGAATAATGGGGAGAAAGCCATGAGTTCCGTGCTTTGCTTTCTACTCCTCCGGAATTCCGCTGTTCTCCTTGGTATTGAAACTGCACTCCTTGGTAGGTGAACTTGGTCCTGGCTGGGTTTCTTGCTGATCTTCTGTGGGAGGGCCCTGTTGTAGTGATTCTCAAGTTTTTTTGCCCCAGGCTGAGTTGCACCGCCCTTACCAGGGGCCGGGCTGAGTAATCCGCTCGGGTTTGCTTTTTGGAGCTCTTTTTCCCTGAGCGCTTTCCATAGAGTTCCGGAGGACGGGAATGAAGATGGCAGCCGCCCAGTCTCCAGCCCACAGGAGCCGAGAGTCTGGGGCCCCACTCCTCAGTGCACCCTCAGAGAACAGCGCCCAATTGCTCCCGTCACCCTGGCCTCCGGCCGCGCTCCGAGCTGACCGAGCCTGCGACGGGTTCAAGGTAAACCTGAGCTTAGAGCTCACTCCTCGGCTCTGTCTCTGTAGCCGGCTTCCCCGTTCTAATTCCTGTAAGCTTGCGACACTCACGACACCCCTGATCCTTCTGTGACCCTGCGGGACCTGAGGCCATGCTGACCCCGCGTGCGCTTCACCCCGGTTAAGCCTCTGGAGCGATGTCCCTCAGTGGAACAGACTTTTAAAAGTCCTGATTTTGTGTTCTGTTGCTCCGCTGCTTGCCGGGAGCCGGCCCCTCCCCCCGCGGTCTATCTTCCCATCGCTTTGGATTCACTTCTCTGCCAGTCCTACCTTTCAGAAAGTGGTTGATTTTCTGTTTCTAGAATTGCTGTTCTTCTTCTCTTCAATCTCCCGTTGGATTTGTAGGTGTTTGCAATCTTTAGATAAGCTATCTAGCTGATCTCCCACTACCTGAAGTAGTCTCAGCCTGCTACTTCTCCGCCATCTTGACTCCTCCTCTGTACTCAAGGATTTTGATGTATTCCTTTCTCATATTGAGGTCCTTCATCCATTTGGAGTCTATTTTCATGTGTGGTGTAAGGAAATGGTCCAGCTTCATTTTTCTGCATGTAGCTATCCAATTTTCCCAACACCATTGGTTGAAGAGACTGTCTTTATTCCATTGGATACTCTTTCCTGCTTTGTCAAAGATTATTTGACCATAGAGTTGAAGGTCTATTTCTGGGCTCTCTATTCTGTTCTGTTGATCTATGTGTCTGTTTTTGTGCCAGTACCATACTGTCTTGAAGATTACAGGTTTATAATAGAGCTTGAAGTCTGGAATTGTGATGTCACCAACTATGGATTTTTTTTTTCCAATATTCAAGGTCTTTTCTGATTCTGTATAAATTTTAGGATGATTTCTTCCATTTTCTGAAAAAAAAAAAAGGTTGGATTTGATAGGGATTGCATTAAATGTGTAGATTGCTCTAGGTAGCATAGACATTTTCACAATATTTGTTCTTCCAATCCATGAGCATGGAACACTTTTCCATTTCTTCACGTCTTCCTCAATTTCTTTCATGAGTACTTTATAGATTTCTGAGTATGGATACTTTGCCTCCTTGGTTAGGTTTATTCCTAGGTATCTTATGGTGTTGGGTGCAATTGTAAGTGGGATTGACTCCTAAATTTCTCTATCTTCTGTCTTGTTGTTGGTGTAAAGATATGCAACTGATTTCTGTGCATTGATTTTATTTTATTTTTTTAAAGATTTTATTTATTTATTTCACAGACAGAGATCACAAGTAGGCAGAGAGGCAGGCAGAGAGAGAGATAGAGGAGGAAGCAGGTTCTCCGCTGAGCAGAGAGCCTGATGCGGGACTTGATCCCAGGACCCTGAGATCATGACCTGAGCCGAAGGCAGAGGCTTAACCCACTGAGCCACCCAGGCGCTCAGTGCATTGATTTTATATCCTGACATTTTACTGAATTCCTGTACAAGTTCCAGCAGATTTGGAGTGGAGCATTTTGGGGTTTTCACATATAGTATCATATCATCTGCAAAGAGTGATAGTTTGAATTCTTCTTTGCCGCTTTGGATGCCTTTAATTTCTTTTTGTTGTCTGATTGCTGAGGCTAGGACTTCTAGTACTACGTTGAATAGCAGTGGTGATAATGGACATCCTTGCTGTGTTCCTGACCTTAGCAGAAAAGCTCTGTTTTTCTCCATTGAGAATGATATTCACGGTGGGTGTTCCATAGATGGCTTTCATGATATTGAGGTATGTACCCTCTGTCCCTACACTTTGCAGAGTTTTGATCAGGAAAGGATGCTGTACTTTGTCATATGCTTTTTCAGCATCTATTGAGAGTATCATATGGATCTTTTTTTTTTTTTTGATTTGTGTTTTAAAATTAACGTACTGTATCACATTGATTTGTGGATGTTGAACCAACCTTGCAGCCCTGGAATAAATCCCACATGGTCGTGGTGAACAATCCATTTCATGTACTGTTGGATCCTATTGGCTAGTATTTTGGTGAGAATTTTTGCATCTGTGTTCATCAAGGATATTGGTCTGTAGTTCTCTTTTTTGATGGGATCCTTGTCTGGTTTTGAGATCAAGGTAATGCTGGCCTCATAAAATGAGTTTGGAAATTTTCCTTCCATTTCTATTTTTTGGAACAGTTTCAGGAGAATGAGACTTAATTCTTCTTTAAATGTTTAGTAGAATTCCACTGGGAAGCTGTCTGGCCCTGGGTTCTTGTTTGTTGGTAGATTTTTGATGACTGTTTCAATCTCCTTAATGGCTATTGGTCTGTTCAGGTTTTCTATTTCCTCCTAATTCAGTTTTGATAGTTTATATGTCTCTAGGAATGCATCCATTTCTTCCAGATTGTCAACTTTGCTGGTGTAGAGTTGCTCATAATATGTTCTTATAATTGTTTCCATTTTGTTAGTGTTGGTTGTGATCTCTCCTCTTTCATTCATGATTTTATTTATTTGGGTCTTTCTCTTTTCTTTTTGATATGTCTGGCCAGGAGTTTATCAATCTTATTAATTCTTTCAAAGAACCAGCTCCTAGTTTCATTATTTGTTCTATTGTTTTATTGTTTGTTTGTTTGTT
Organism: Lontra canadensis; assembly: GCF_010015895.1. Lineage (NCBI taxonomy): Eukaryota > Metazoa > Chordata > Mammalia > Carnivora > Mustelidae > Lontra > Lontra canadensis. The sequence goes on from NW_022631139.1 coordinate 1,695,565, forward strand.
TGTTTGTTTTGTTTTGGTTTTTGTCATTGTTGTTTTTATTTCATTGATTTCTGCTCTGATCTTTATTATTTCTCTTCTCCTGCTGGGTTTAGGCTTTCTTTTTTGTTCTTTCTCCAGTTCCTTTAAGTGTAGGGTTAGGTTGTGTGTTTGAGACCTTTCTTGTTTCTTGAGAAAGGCTTGTACCGCTATATATTTTCCTCTCAGGTCTGCCTTTGCCGTGTCCCACGGATTTTGAACCATTGTGTTTTCATTATTTTTTGTTGCCATGGTTTTTTTCAAATCTTCTTTAATTTCCTGATTGACCCATTCATTCTTTAGAAGGATGCTCTTTAGTCTCCATGTATTTGGATTCTTTCCAAATTTACTCTTGTGATTGAGTTCTAACTTCAGAGCATTGTGGTCTGAAAATATGCAGGGAATGATCGCAATCTTTTGATATCAGTTGAGACCTGATTTTTGACCCAGGATGTGATATATTCTGGAGAATGTTCCATGTGCACTAGAGAAGAGTGTGTATACTGTTGCTTTGGGATGGAATGTTCTGAATATATCTGTGATGTCCATCTGGTCCAGTGTGTCATTTAAGGCCTTTATTTCCTTATTGATCTTTTGCTTGGATGATCCATACATTTCAGTGAGGGGAGTGGTAAAGCCCCCTACTATGATTGCATTATTGTCCATGTGTTTCTTTGATTTTGTTATTAATTGGTTTATGTAGTTGGCTGCTCCCATGTTAGGAGCATACATATTTAAAATTGATGTTCTTGTTGGACAGACCCTTTGAGTATGATATAGTGTCCTTCCTCATCTCTTATTATAGTCTTTGGCTTAAAATCTAATTGATCTAAGGACTTTTACGCCAGCTTTCTTTTGATGTCAATTAGTATGGTAAATTGTTTTCCACCCCCTCACTTTAAATCTGGAGGTGTCTTCGGGTCTAAAATGAGTTTCTTTTTGGCAGCATATTGATTTTTTTTTTTTTTATCCATTCTGATACCCTGTGTCTTTTGATTGGGGCATTTAGCCCATTAACATTCAGGGTAACTATTGAGAGATATGAATTTAGTGCCATTGTATTGCCTGTCAGGTGACTGTTACTGTATGTTGTCTCTGTTCCTTTCTGAACTCCTACTTTTAGGCTCTCTCTTTGCTTAGAGGACCCCTTTCAATATTTCCTGTGGCGCCGGTTTGGTGTTTACAAATTCTTTTAGTTTTTGTTTGTCCTAGAAGTTTTTTATCTCTCCTTCTACTTTCAATAATAGCCTAGCTGGATATAGTATTCTTGGCTGCATGTTTTTCTCATTTAGTGCTTTGAATATATCATGCCAGTTCTTTCTGGCCTGCCAGGTCTCTGTGGATAAGTTGTTGCCAAACTTATATTTTTCCATTGTATGTTACAGACTTCTTATCCTGGGTTGCTCTCAGGATTTTCTCTTTGTCTCTAAGACTTGTGAATTTTACTGTTAGATGATGGGGTGTGGACTTATTCTTATTGATTTTGAGGGGGTCCTCTGCACCTCCTGGGTTTTGATGCTTGCTCCCTTTGCCATATTAGGGAAATTCTCTGCAATAATTCTCTCAAATATACCTTCTGCTCCTCTCTCTCTTTCTTCTTCTTCTGGAATCCCAATTATTCTAATGTTTTGTCTTATGGTATCACTTATCTCTCGAATTATCCCCTTGTGGTCCAGTATTTGTTCGTCTCTCTTTTGCTCAGCTTCTTTATTCTCTGTCATTTGGTCTTCTATATCTCTAATTCTCTCTTCTGCCTCATTTATCCTAGCAGTAAGAGCCTCCATCATTGATTGCACCTCATTAATAGCTTTTTTATTTCAACTTGGTTAGATTTTAGTTCTTTTATTTCTCCAGAAAGGGCTTTTATTTCTCCAGACAAGGTTTCTCTAATATCTTCCATGCCTTTGTCGAGCCTGGCTGGCACCTGGAGAATGGTCATTCTGAACTCTAGGTCTGTCATATTACCTATGTCTGCATTGATTAGGTCCCTGGCCTTTGGTACTGCCTCTTGTTCTTTTTTATTTTATTTTATTTTATTTATTTATTTATTTATTTGTTTATTTATTTATTTTGGTGGTGAGTTTTTCTGCCTTGTCATTTAATCCAGATAAGAATATGTGAAGGAGTGAATAAAATACTAAAATGGTGGCAAATACCCCAGTAAAATGTGCTTTAACCAAATCAGAAGAGACCCCAAATCATGGGGGGAAGAGAGGGGGTAAAAAGAAGTTTAGAAAAAAAAATTTAAAAAAGAAGAAAAAATATAAATAAAAATATAAAAAGGAACTATATATGTAACGGACTAGTGAATAGAACAGGGTCACTCACTTAATTTTGGGAGTATTTTGGCCTCCTAGAAGAAACTACCTCCCAAAATTTTAAATAATGGAAAACGTATATAAGTGTAAACATGATGAAGGGATGGAAAATGCCTATAAAGATGATTTTTTTTTAATTTATTAAAAAGAGTTGATAAGGTAAGTTGGTTGGGAGAATAAAGAAAGAGAAAGTGGAGAGAATTTGCCCAAGCTGGAGACTAGAACAAAGCCCTGTGCTAGATTTAGGGTATATTTTGATCTATTAGAAGAAGTTGTATCCCAAATTTTTTTAGAATACAAAAATTTGGGATTTTTTTATTCTAAAAAAATATGTGTATAAAAAAAATAAAGTTATGTGTGTAAAAAAAATAAAGTTAGATACAATGAAGGGTAAAATATGACTATAATAATGAAGGTCCAAAAAAGATTTTTTTTTTAAAGATATTAAGATAAACTAGTTAAAATACGTTGAAAGAGGAAAGGGTAAATGTTAAAAAAAAAAAAAAAGAAGAAGAAGAAAAAAAATAAAATTAAAAAAGGTAATAAACTTTGAAAGACTAAAGAATCATGGGGAGAAAACCATGAATTCCATGCTTTGCTTTCTCCTCCTCTGGAATTCCATTGTTTTTCTTGGTAAGTGAACTTGGTCATGGCTGGATTTCTTACTGATCTTCTTGGAGAGGGGCCTGTTGTAGTGATTCTCAAGTGTCTTTGCCTGAGGAGGAATTGCGCCTCCCTTACCAGGGCCAGGCTAAGTAATCCACTCGGGTTTGCTTTCCAGAGCTTTGGTTCCCTGAACGCTTTCCATAGAGTTCTGGAGGACAGAAATGAAAATGGAGGCCTCCCAGGGCTCCTGCATTGCCCAGTGGGTTAAAGCCTCTGCCTTTGGCTCAGGTCATGATCCCAGGGTTCTGGGATCAAGCCCCACATCAGGCTCTCTGCTTGGCAGGGAGCCCATTTCCTCCTCTCTCTCTGCCTGCTACTCTGCCTACTTGTGATCTCTCTCTGTCAAATAAATAAATAAAACCTAAAAAAAAAAAAAAAAAATGGCGGTCTCCTAATCTCTGGCCCAGAGGAGCCAAGAGCTCCAGGCCACACTCCTCAGTGTGCCCTCAGAGAAAAGCGCTCAATCTCTCCTGTCTCCCTGGCCTCCGACTGCATTCCAAGGTCACCCAGCCCATGACCAAATGTCTCTGTCTCTGGCACACAGCCCCACCTGGAGTCTCGGAACCCCGCAGATCCCTGCACTTTTCCAGGGGAGTCTCCCCCGGTCTTGTGGGGTCCCCGCTCACAGAGCAGTGGACTGTTCCACGGATCACAATTTAAGGTAACCCCAAGTCAAGAGCTCCCTCCTTGGCTCTGTCTCTGTAGCTGGCTTCTCTGCTCTAATACTGTGAGTTCTGTGACACTCAGACACCCCTGATCCTTCTCTGACCCCGTGGGACCTGAGACCACGCTGTCCCCACGTGGGCTTCACCCCAGTTTAGCCTCTGGATGATGTCTGTCAGTGGACCAAACTTTTAAAAGTTCTGATTTTGTGCTCCCTTACTCCGCCACTTGCCAGGAGCCGGCCCCTTCCCCCATGGTCTATCTTCCTGTTGCTTTTGATTCACTTCTCCACTGGTCCTACCTTTCAGAAAGTGGTCGATTTTCTGTTTCTAGAATTGCTACTCTTCTTCTCTTCGATCTCCTGTTGGATTTCTAGGTGTTCAGAATGGTTTGATAAACTATCTAGCTGATCTCCTGCTACCTGATGTCATCTCAGCCTGCTACTTCTCCACCATCTTCTATTTTAAGCCCATTTTTGAGACCTACTGCTCAATAAACAAACAAACAAACAAACAAACAAAAACAAAACAAAACAAAAAACCCTTTTAGTCATATTATTGCTCCTTAATAATCCACTGGGTCACCCAAGAGCTCTAAAGTAACTGTACAATGAGATTTATGTTATTTTCAAGCCTACTAATAAGTAGGTAATTTGATAAGTAAGGTTGATGTTTCATTCTTATTATTTAAGATATTAACTTTTTTAAAGAATCTAGATGCCAAAGATAGTAATTCCTCTGATGGATATGGCAAAATAAATTTAAAAACTTCTGGAAAGTATTTAAAATTCTAAATGCCATTAAGAGCATTTGTGATTCATGGGAAGAGGTCAAAATATCAACATTAACAGAAGTTTGAAAGAAGTTGATTCCAACCCCAATGGATAATTTGAGGAGATCAGGACTTCAGTGATAGAAGTAACTGCAGATGTGGTGGAAAAGCAAGAGAACAAGAATTAGAAGTGGGGCCTGACGATTTCACTAAATTGTTATGTTCTCCTGATAAAACTTGAATGGATGAGGAATTTCTTCTTAAGAATGAGCAAAGAATGTAGTTGCTTGAGAAGAAAACTACTCCCAGTGAGGATGCTGTAAAGATTGACAACAAAGGATCTAGAATATTATATAACCTTAGTTGATAAATCAGTGGCAGGAATTGAGATGATTGTCTCAATTCTACTGTGGGTAAAATGTTGTCAAACACCATCACATGCTACAGAGAAATTGTTTATGAAAGGAAGAGTCAATCAATGCAGCAAATGTCATTGTCGTTTTAAGAAATTGCCACAGCCACCCCACCTTCAGCAATCACCACCCTGATCAGTCAATAGTTACCAACTTCCAGATAAGATCTTTTATCAGCAAAAAGATTATAATTTGCTTAAAAGTTAGTGATGATTGACATTCTTTGCCACAAAGTATTTTTAAATTAAGGTATGTACATTATTTTTTCAGAGATAATCCTATTGAACATGTAACAGAATACAGTATAGTGTAAACATTACCTTCATGGAAGTTACAGGAAAACAAAAAAATTCATCTGACTCACTTTATTTCAATATTCACTTTATTGCAGTGGTTTGGAGCTAAACATGCAATTTCTCTGAAGTATGCCTGTGTATGTTTAAGTAAATATATGACACAGTCACTTATTTAAGTTAATCTCCTGATTACTAATTACAAACACATTTCAGTTTCTTCCACCTTTTTTTCTTAAGTTTTGGTCTCACCTTTCTATAACCTATCAAACTATTTGGCTAGCTTTTTTTTTTCTTTTTTTTAATTTCAATTAGTGTAGAGTGTTATGTCAGTTTCAGGCATACAATACAGTGATTCAAACTTTCCATGCCAGTGCTCATCACAGGTGTCCTCCTTAATCCCCATCACATATTTAACACATTCTCCCCCTCACCTCTAGTAACCATCAGTTCATTCTCTATAATTAAGAGTCTGTTTCAAACTTCTATTGTGTACATACTTCCTTTGTATATTTTAGTAATACATTATATACTTGTGCATTTTATTAAATAAATGGATGAATTTTGAAGAATATTTGTATGATTTTTGGATTTTAAATTATTATACTTTGTTAGGGTAGGAACATCATTCTGTTCACTGTTCAAGTCTCAGTACTGGAACCTAGTAGGTGCTCAATAAACATTTCTTGAATCTTTTAATAGAAATTCCCTTTTCTTGTTTAGGTATTTATTCCTTCAAGTCAAGATTTCAAATCAAGAAAGCTGCTAACAAAAGCTTACCACAAAAAACATTCAACTTTGACTCATTAGGACAGCATCTGAGAAAAAAATCAATATTAGCAAAAAGAATATAAATATTATGATGTAGTTGATTATGAGATAATATAGTGAGTTGTGAGAAAATACAAATCATTTCAATAAAGTATAATAATCCACAAGGATTTTATGGTGGCTTTTAAACTAGTGAAAAGTTAGTTGAAGGAACTGCACCCAAGGCAATGGTAAATTTAAAAAGACCTGTAGGAGACACTTTTGGTTGTTGTAACACTGACAAAGTATTTTCCAGCTATAAAGTGCTTTGAGTCTGTTTGCCTACTTCCCAGACTCATATCCCTTCATCTGATAAACATCAAATATAAAATGTTTGCAACAATGGATAATAATATAGGTGTAAAACAAATAAGATGCAAAACAGACTAAACTGTCAAGTAAGGAAAATTAAAATAATCTAGCATATATATTTTGAGAGAAAAATAAATTATTGAAATTATTGAATGTTACTATATGCCAATTACTGTTCTAATTGCTATTCTTGTATCAATTATTTTAATCCTCAATGAAGAAGGTACTACTGTATGCCCTTATGAAAATGAGTGAATTAAGGCACAGAGTAGTTAAAGACAATGTGGCTCACAGAGTTTGTAAGAGGGAAAGTCTGGATTTCATTTTATACTGCTCTATTACAAAGGTGGAGACTTCATCCTTACTCCATACTCCTCAATAGCAAACACTTCATGCATGCCCATCACATTTAAAACTGTGTTAGGAGGGCCACCTGGGTAGCTCAGTGGGTTAAAGCCTCTGCCTTCAGTTCAGGTCATGATCCCAGGGTCCTGGGATTGAGCCCTGCATGGGGCTCTCTGCTCAGCAGGGAGCCTGCTTCCCCCTTTCTCTCTGCCTGCTTGTGATCTCTCCTCTCTCTGTCAAATAAATACAAGTCTTTAAAAAAATAAAAATACAATAAAATAAAATTTTGCTAGGGAACCAGATCAGCGGAAATGGACCTGTGTGATATTCCAGACACCAGTGTTTGTAGGAGCCAGGCAGAAAATTGTAATGAATGGTACATACTATCATGAACTGGAAAACACAAGAGCATACTCAGCAGGAAAGTCATTCTTCCTCGCTATCCCAGTATTTTTTGTATAAACCAGGCCCAGTGTTACCAGATATTGTGGTTTGAGAAATTAAAATGGTAATATGGGATTATTTGTGGAATACAGTTACTTTTATGTTATTATATAGAGGATATTCACAGTCTATTAAAAGACTTCCATTGTAACAAAGTTTGGAAAGGCACATTAGCTACCCAGTTATGCCAGGAAACTCACCATAAAACTACTCTTCTCTCTTATAGTTAAATTGTCAAGCCAATAGTATTGTAATAGGAATAAGGGGAAATGTGGTTGCTATACTTGTGGTGAAGATAGCATAATGTATAAACTTGTCAAATCACTAAGTTGTATACCTGAAACTAATGTAACATTGTGTGTCAACTATATTTTAAAAACAAAACCAAAACCAAAAACAAAAAAAAAAACATTGGCAAGTAGTGATATTGAATAATACCATCTTGCCTAGAGAGTGAAAGAAAAAAAATATATATATATATATATTGAATGTATGGTTGAACTATATATTGAATGTATGGTTGAACTATATATATATGGTTTCATATCTGTGTATATATATATATATATATATATATATATATATATCCATAAATTGCCACTCTGCCTGGGAGAGGTCTTTTAATGAAATGTCCAGAGTTGTCAGTGTTAATGGGTACTCCATTACTATATGGTGCCATCCTTCTCCTTATGGCTTAAATTTTCTGTTTTCTCAAGTCTACCCATACCTAGAATTCTGAAGTCACATTATACTTCAATCTAGGTTTCAAAGAATGCCAGGGAGCATTTAGAAGTTCCCAGTTTCTACAGTGAATTGACAACTTCCATAATGACAGCTTCGGGGTGGGATTTTGGAGACATGAATTGCTTTGGTCAAAGTTAATTCCCATTCAAGTCCATTCACATGTAGAGCTTGTTGTTTCTTGTCAAAAATATTTTCCTCAGCCATCAATTCATAAATATATGTGCCTAATATCTTCTTCTAAGTAGCTTTAATTCATGCCTCAAATTTAGATTTTTCCATAAACATGGGATTTATTTTTGTCCGGGGTAGGAGACAGAAATCTATTTTAAAGTTTTCCACAAGAATGGCCACACAGTCCAGCATTGTTCATTGACAAGGTCACCCACTCTGCTTTCCCCGTGATTTCTAAATATCTGTTCTGTCATACAGTGTTTCTCTATATAGATATATATTATTATTATTAATCATATATAATAATTATATAGTATTATTATATACTATATATTATATAATATTTTATATTTTATTTTATGATTAATTTGTTTATTCATCATTTATATTTATTTAATATATGATATGTAATAATTTAATAATAAAATAAAATATATTTATTTATATTTTGTATATATAATATATATGCCAACTATAATATAATACCAGCTATAGATAATGTATATAATGCCATGTATATAAAATAATATTATATATTATATATAAATGCATAAAGTCTATAAAATATATATAATATTTATTATACTATATAATAAATATTATAATATAACCATATAATTATATAATAGTATAATTATATGATAAATATATAATACAGTAATATATATACACACAATGTATATAGTGTGTATATGTATGTATGTATATATATATATATATATATATATATATATATATATGGTAACCACTCTGGAGCTCTGTTATTTTCTGTAAGCCAATCTCACTTTACTTTAAGTGATAAAATTCCTTCTAAATGCTGCTTTAGCTTTGCCCCACTATTTTTTAAATAAAGTTTATCTTTTAGTTACTACCAGTACTAAACATTTTGGAAATGCTATTATTTATTCTACTTTAACACTCTAATTTTCAGAACTGAAGGATTTTCTTTTTAAATCTCCAGAAATTTGAAGATTTTTACCTTTTTATTTTATTATTTCTTTTGCTATGCTCCTTCTAATGTTATTACATTGTTCTTGAAAATAGGTTATGACAAAGTTTATTATCATATTGAGGGCACTTATTATGAATGAAATGAGAGTACCATTAATAACCATGTCAGGATAACCATCATATATTGGAATTACATAAGTATGTCTACGTGTTCCAGGACTTTTATTGAAAAGACTATCTATGCTCCATTGTGTTGTCTTTGCTCCTTTGTGAAAGATCAGTTGACTGTATTTATGTGGCTTTATTTCTGGGATTTCTGTGGGTTTTTCCATGGTCTGGTTGTCTATCCTTCTGCTAATATCACATTTGATTACTGTCTTTTTATTATTATAAGTGTTGAAATCAGGGAGTGTGAGTCTTCCAATTTTATTCTTCTCTTTTGATATGGTATTGACTGTTCTTTGTCTTTTGCCTCTCCATATAACTTTGAGGATCAGTGTGTTGATATCCACAAAACATATTGCAGGCATTTTGAGTGAGACTGTTGTATCTATAAATCAAGTAGAGAAGAACTGACATTTTGACACCATTGAGTCTTTGCATTCATGAACATGGAATTGCTCTCCATTCATCTAGTTATTTTTTTCATTTCATTCACCTGGATTTGTAGTTTTCCTCATATAGATCTCATACATATTTTGTTAGGTTCACACTAAATTATGCTATATTTTGCTTGCAAAATATATTATGTAAATAATATATATAATAATATATAAATAATATATATATAATATGTAAAATATTATGTAAATGATATTATATATTTTTTTTATTTCAAATTCCACATGTTCATTGTTCCTATCTAAGAAAGTGATTGGCTTTTTATATTAATCTTGGATCCTGCAAACTTGCTAAATTTTTCTATTGGTTCCAGGAGTTTTTGTCAATTATTCTGAATTTTCCACTTAGACAATCATGCCATCTGTGAAAAAAGACAGTTTCATTTCTTTCTTCCCAATCAGTATACCTTTTCATTCCTTTTCTTGCCCCCTCTCTTTTCTTTTCATTAGTGAGGACTTCCAATATTATGTTGAAATGTTATGAGAGGAGATCCCTGCCTCTAACCTATTTTAGTAGGAAAGCAATGCTTATCTCATCAATAAGCAGAATATTAGCTGTAGTGCTTTCTTGCTTGCTTTTTTTTTTTTCTTTTTTCCTTTAATTGTGAATAGTCTTTGTCAAGTTGAGAAATTTCCTCTCTATTCCCAGTTTAGTGAGAGTTTTTATCATGAATGGGTGTTGGATTTTATTAAATGTTTTTTTCCCCATATTTATTGATATGATCATGTGATTTGTCTATTTTAGTTTGTAGATGTGATGGATTATAGTAATTGAACAAATCTGGTTTATCTGGGGTATGTCCCACTTGGTTGTGGTATATTATTATTTTATACATTGTTAGATTTGGTTTGCTGACATTTTGTTGGGGATTTTGCATCTATGTTTATTCATGAAAAATATTGGTCAGTAGTTTTCTTGTATTGTCTTTGCCTGGTTTTTATGTTAGGACAATGCTGTCTTCATAGAATGTGTTAGAAAGTATTCCCCTGCATTTTATTCCAAAATAAACTATAGAGAATTGGCATAATTTCTTCCTTAAATATTTGGTATTATTTGCCATTGAACCCATCTGGGCCTTCTGTTTTTTTGTTTAGGAAGATTATTAATTATTGACCCAACTTATTTAATAGACATAAGCCAGCTCAGATTTTCTATATATTACTGTGTGAGTTATGGCATATTGTTTCTTTCAAGTAATTGGTCCCTTTCATCCAGGTTATGAAATTTGCGGACATAGAATTTTTCATATTATTCTTTTATTATTTTTAAATGTTCATGGAGACTGTAGTTACCTGCTTTTTTATTTCTGGTGTTAGTAATTTATATTCTATCTCTCTGTCTCTGTCTTCCTCTCTCTTTTTCTCTTGCCCTCTCTTTCTAGCTAGAGGATGATTCATTTTGTTCATCTTTTTAAGGAACCAGGTTTTGGTTTTATTGTTGTTGTTGTTGTTTTCCTACTTATTTCCATTTCTTTATTTAATTTATTTTTGCTCTAATTCTTTTTCTTTTTTATTTCTTTCTACCTTAGATTTAATTTCTTTTACTTTTTATAGTTTTCAAAGATGGAAATATTTTTTAAAGATTTTATTTATTTATTTGACAGTGAGAGACACAGCAAGAGATGGAACACAAGCAGAGGGAGTGGGGGAGAAGGAGAAGCAAGCTTCCCACTGAGCATTATGTCCTGGGGTTCAATCCCAGGACCCTGGGATCATGACCTGAGTCAAAGGCAGAAGCTTAATGACTAAGCCACCCAGGCACCTTGCAAAGATGGAAATGTTGATGATGATTTAGGTTTTTCTTTCCTAGTCTATACATTCAATGGTATAAATTTCCTTCTAAGCACTGTTTTTGTTGCAGCTCACAAATTTTGGTAAGATATTTTCATTTTCATTTAGTTCAAATTATTTTCTAATTTATCTTGAGATGTCTTCTTTGACCCATATGTTATTTAGAATTTTGGTTTTTATTCTCCATTATTATGGGATTTTCAGTTATCTTTCTGTTGTTAATTTCAAGTTTAATTGCATTGTAGTTTAAGAGAAGACATTGTGTGATTTCCCCCTCCTGGGGGCTAAGAGGATTTTTCTCCAATGTGGTGCAGAAACCTGTTGACCTCTTATTGGTAAATATCAGATTTTGGGCCTCCCTTGTGAGTGGGTCCCCTTGGAGTGTTTTAACTCTAGAGCTGTCCACACTGTAGCTCTAGCAATTGTTAACTGCAGTTCAGGTTTTCCTATCCTGATATGGTTTCTGCCTGTAAGTCTCTTCTCCAGTGACCCATGACTTCTTGGATTCACCTGTTTGTCTCTGGAATTTTGGGGGTAGCAATTGTCCTTCTTTTATAGGTGCAAGAATACTTGCTAATTTTTCAGCTTTTTAGTTGTCGGAATGGTGTGGTAATTTCCAGCTACTTATTAATGTAACTGGAAACCAGTATTCTCTCCTGCCTTTTTTTTTCCCCCACTCTTTCTTTTGTTTTCTATTTTTTTTTTTCAAATCCTCTGTGTGTGTGTGTGTGTGTGTGTGTGTGTGTTGTAAACTACTATTTCTAGATCATCTTTCTCCCACTCCCATTGTTTACTATTATTATTTTAATTTTCCTGCTTTTCATAGGGTATGGAGAATTGTCTTTTGTGGGTTGACATAATTTTATTTTCATTCTATTTGTGATTATTACTACTCTACTAATTAATCCTACTTATGTCCATTTTTCTCTATCCAATTATAACAGTAGTTGTACTTTCCTCTTAAAAGGGTAAGTATCTTAGTCTTTGTCCTATTTTATTCACCACTTGGTGAGCTTCATCTAGAGGCTTAGTTTAGAATTGTTATAGTCTTTTTCACTTTGTCATTTAGTAGAGTGCTTTTCTAAGTTCTTTACTTCTCTTTACTTACCATTTATTTTGACAAATCTTCCTGAATTGTTTTTCTACTAGATGGAGCTCTTCCTCCAGGTCATTTTTCAGGATACAAAATGTGCTTTAAGATTCTGTGTCCTTATATTGTGGAATATTTTTGCACTCAAAGTTTTTTTTTTTTTTTTTTGTTATTTTTAAAAAATGAAACAAATGTTAATTTACTTAGTTTTGTATCTGGTCATTGGTTACATTGGTTAAGTCTTCGTTTTAATCATCCTGACCATTTTTAAATGTAGAGTAGAGCAGTGTTAAGCATATGCACCTTGTGTAGCAGATCCTACTGGGAATTCTTATGCTGATTTGGTTTCTATTACACTATAGAATGTTGATCGTTTCTTTGAAATTTTTTTCATGGTTACCCTTAAATTTCATTGATATGATGTTTCTTCTTTTCATATTTTTCTTTTAGAACTCTGTGTGCTCAAGGGTTTCTGGCTTTTCATCTTTTTACAGTCATTTCCTTTATTTAAAAAATCTCTTCAGTTATTTTTTTTTCCTCTGTCCTTGGGTGATTTCTACTATAAAAATATAAATATTTCTACTTTTATGGCATAACATTTTTTTAAACTTTTCTCCTCTTTTAGCCTTCCTTATGCCTCTTGGCTTAATTCTTGGCCTGAACTGCCACTTCATTTAATTCAAATTTTTTTTGTCACAGATTATCATTTATGTATTTTAAAGGTTTGACCTTCAGTTCCACTTTTCTGTAGTTGATGTCGATTTTTTTTGTGGTTTTACCACCAAGGATGAAGGAGAGGTCATTTCCTTCTAAATCTTAGTCCATTTCATTGTATTGAACATTTATTTACTCTCATCATTTAAAGGAAAAATGGTTAGGTTTATTCTTTTTATTGAAATATAATTGACATATAGCATTATATTAATTTTAGTTGTACAACATAATGATCTAATATTTCTATAAGCTGCAAAATGATCACCACAATGTTTAGTTATCTTCTATCACCTTATGTAGTTAAAATTTTTCTTGTGTTGAGAACTTTCAAGATCTATTCTCTTAGCAACTTGCAAATATGCAACACAATATTATTAATAGTTACCACACTGCCCATTATATCTCCATGAGTTATTTATTTTGGAACTAGAAGTTTGTACTTTCTGCCCACCTTCACCCATTTCACCCATACTCTACACCACCCTCCCCCTCTGGTAATGATCAATCTTTTCTCTATATCCCTCAACACATTTTTTTGTTTTGTTTATTTGTTGTGTCTCTTAGCATCCACATGTAAGTGAAATCATACAGTTTTCATTTTTCTCTGTCTGACATATCTCACTTAGCATAATACCTTCAAGGTCCATCCATGTTGTCACACATGCCAAGATTCCATTTCAGGGGGTAATTGGCATTCTAGTGTGTATGTGTGTGGTTGTGTGAATGTGTGTTGTTTCTACATTTTGACTATTGTGAATAATGCTGCTATGAACATAGAGGTCCACATATTGTTTTGAAATTAGTATCTTTAATACCTAGAAGTGAAATAGCTGGTTCTTATGATAATTATAGATTTTTAGCTTTTTCAGAGACCTCCAAACTGATTTCTGTACTGAATACACCTATTTAAATCCCAAACAAAAGTATACAAGGGGTCTCTTTTGTTCACCAACACTTGTTTTTTGTTTTTTGTTTTTTGTTTTTGATGATAGCCATTCTAACAGATGTGAGGTACTATCTCATTATGGTTTTGATTTGCATTTCCCTGATGATTAGTGATGTTGAGGATCTTTTCATGTTCTTTTTGGCCATCTGTATGACTTCTTTGGAAAAATGTCTATTCATATCCTCTTCTCATTTTTAAGTTGATCTTTTATTTTGTTGCACTTTTCTTTTCCCTATTTAGTTTATGAGTATATATATATATATATATTACATATAATAACACATAAATATATAATAAATATATATACTATATATGTGTATACACATATATATGATATTAATCTTTTTTGGATACATGATTTGCAAATATTTTCTCCCATTCACCAGGTTGTTTTTGTTTTTCATTTTGTTGATGTTTTCCTTTGCTTTGTGGAAACTTTTTAGTTTGATGCAGTTCTACTTGTTTATTTTTGCTTTATTGCCCTGGCTTTTGGGGTCAGATCCAAAAAATCTTACCAATAATCATGTCAAGGAGTTTGGATTTATACTTAAGTGAGTCTCAGAATCTTTGCCTTTTGATAAAATAATTCCATTTATTTATATTTGTTTTAAAAACATGTACATACATATGCTATATGGTTTATTACTTTAATTTTTACAATTTTCTACATTTGAGTATTGAAGTATCTCCCTTCTCTTCCCCACATCTTACTTTCCCTGGGTTGTCTGTGCTATTTTCTCATTTTCTCTTTTTCAGCTATGTCCTATTCTGGAAGTTTGGCAGTTCTACTATGATTTTCAATTTAGCTAGCATCTGCCATCTTCTCTAACTGCTATATACAAACTGATATTTCTTTATTAGTAGGTCTGCATTAAATAATATTTATGTTTTCTATCCAACAACTTACTTGGCTACAACTTTTTTCACCTACAGACAAGAGTATCTCTAAATCTGTATTTCCTACTTTTCCTTATTTTTTCTTTGATATATTTAGACCATTGTTATATTGTCCCTTTTATAAGTACATGCTTTGTTCCAACAAAATTGCTAAACTATTATAAATTCCCTCTCATAATATCATCTACAACTTTTAGATAATCTACATATTATGAATATATACATATGTACTTCTGCTTTCTCTGCCCCTTTTGTTTATCTTGAGATCGCTTTTCAAGTTTATTTGACTTTTCATTTAGTTAGAATAAATGAGTAAGTATTTTTTCCATTTAGACAAAGTTTATGTATTTTCTATTTTGAAAGTATAATTATGGAATTCTAGAGTGATGTTTTTCTTTCTGATTTTATGGCTTAAGTGAGCTGTATTTCTATTTGGAAGTTTCTAAAGTTTAATATCTATCCTAAGTATTCAAAAATTTCAAATCAAACTTTCTGTCTGTAAGTCTTCCCTGGGACTGGATGACCTCCTCTAAAATGAAAAGAGAAGTCACAAAAGGTTCTTTAATAATGTAGGCCATTTGTGATTTTTCTTCTTTTAGAACTCCTGTTTGTCACATTATGTCTCAGCATCAGCTATTCAAGTTCTCATCTTATCATCTATTCTTTCATTTTTTCCCCATATCTGTGGGGGTTTGCCTCCATTGTGAGATTTTTTTTTTTTCACTCCAACTTCTAGAGTACTAATTAGTTCCTCAATAGTAGCTCTTGTTTCTGTTTTTGTTTGTTTCATATTATTAACATTTGGAAAACAACTTTTATACCTGGACAGTCTTTTCTGCATTTGTATGCAAACATAGTCTAAATGGAAGTTCCCAAGAATTGTGCTTAATTTTGTTTTGGTTATTGATAAAGTTCTCTTTATTCTTGTCCACATTTTGCTGTTGTTGTTGTTGTTTTGGTAACTTGGGTTTCATTCCTCAGTTTACTATTTCTTATTAATCTCAGCTGTGTCTCTAGGTAAAACTACTGAAGTACCTCAGAATGTATCAGATAAACCTTTAATGGAAAACATGGAAGTTTTGGTTCTGATTGTTCTAAATTGAGAAAGTTGTATAACTGGGACCCTTCAAAACCTTTTTATTTCCTACTGAGGTCAGAAAGATGAAATGTCTGCCTCCAGGCTTCTCTGGGCACAGGCTGGAGAGCGGTCCCATAACATCTACGCAGCCTGTGGAAAATCTATTCCTGATGCAATACTACTTTACAGGACACTAGTAATGCCAATTCTTAATTACAATAGCAGTTCACTTGGCCTCGGTGTGGCTCAAACATGTTCTCCAATTTTCCTCTTTCTTCTTTACTTTGTTGGTTATGTCCATGTTGATATGTAATCTATACGTTCATTTTTGTTAACATTACCAAAATATATAAATAAAAGAAAATAAACACATCTGAGGGTTTTTTTTTTTTTTCATTTAACATTTGAAGGAAGAAAATTATTTATTTTTAAACATATTTATTTATATATTTGTCAAAGATAGAGAGAGAGAGAGTGCACAAGCAGGGGAAGCAGCAGGCAGAGGGAGAAGTAGACTCCCTACTGGGCAAGGAGTTTGGTGTGGGACTCAATCCCAGAACCTTGGAATCATGACCTGAGCCCAAGGCTGATGCTTAACCAACTGAGACACCTAGGCAAACCTGAAGGAAGAAAATTTAAAAGAGTAGTTCCCCTTGACTAGAACCACTATGCCTCTAGGTTTGGGAAATACAATTGTGATGTAGGCAAATAGGAACTTAATCTGTTTGCCAAATCAATTTGTTTAAAAATTGTATCATATTATTTATCACATGTTGAATACACATATATATTTATATGTATATACACATGCATCTATTATCTAGCATGTAGTTATTTATGCAAGATATATTTATCTATACCTATATATTTATATCTACCTTCTTTTTTTATTAAGATATAATTGCCATGTAATATTGTAGTAGTTTAAAGCATATAACAGAATGATTTCCTGTGTGTAGGGACTGTGAGATAATTACCTTGAAAAGTTTAGTTAACATCTATCACTACATGTATTTGCCATTTTCTTTTTCTTGTGATGAGAAATTTTAAGATTTACTCCCACAACAACTTTCAAATATAAAATGTAGTATTGTTAACTATAGTCACCATGATGTGTATTAAATCCCCAGGATTTATTCATTTTATAAGTGAAAATTTGTAACTTTGATCCCTTTAACCTACTTCTACTCCTATTCCCCTGCCTTTGGCAACAACTGATCTGTTCTGTGTATCTATATAGTTAGGTGTTTGTTCAGACTTATATTTAATACATATAATATTTTATATTTATATTTAATATATATAATATTTTCTTTATCCATTCATTCATTGGTGGATGCTTAGGTTGTCTCCATATACTGGCTATTGTAAATAATGGTGCAATGGACACAGGGATACAGATATTTTTAGAGATAAAGATCTTCAGAGAAATACCTAGAAGTAGAGTTGCTGACCCATATGGTGGTCCTATTTTTTAGTTTTAGAGGAAGCTACATACTATTTTCCATAATGGTTGTGCCTATTTACATTTCCACCAACATAGTTTCCCTTTCCCCACATCCTCACCAACTCTTCTTATTTCTTGTCTTTTTGGTAATAGCCATTCTAATAGACATGAGGTGATAGTTCGTTGTGGTTCTGATTTGCATGTTCCATATTATTTTTGATGTTGAACACATTTCCATATACCTATTGTCCCTCTGTATGCCTTCTTTGGGGGAAAAATGCTTATTCAGATCTTCTGACCATTTAAAAATTTTTTTATTTATTTTTATTTTTTATTTAAATTCCAGTTAGTTGTCATATCATGTAATATTAGTTTTAGGTATACAATTTAGTGGTTCAACACTTCAGTACAACACCTGGTGCTCATCACAAGTACCTTTGTTAATCCCCATCACCTATTTCACCCATCCCTTCATTCCTCTCCCCTCTGGTAACCATTAGTGTGTTCTCCATAGTTAAGAGTCTGTTTCTTGATTTGCCTCTCTCCCTCTTTATTTTTTTTTCCTTTTTCTCTTTACTCATTTGTTTTGCTTCTTAAAAAATCATGACTAAAATCAACAATACAAGAAATAATAGCTGTTGGTGAGGATGTGGAGGAAGAAGAATCCTATTGCAATGTTGGTGGAAATACAAATTGGTGCAGTCCCTCTGGAAAACAGTCCACAAAAAGTTAAAAATGGGGCGCCTGGGTGGCTCAGTGGGTTAAGCCTCTGCCTTCGGCTCAGGTCATGATCTCAGGGTCCTGGGATCAAGTCCTGAATCAGCTCTCTGCTCAGCAGGGAGCCTGCTTCCTCCTCTCCCTCTGCCTGCCTCTCTGCCTACTTGTGATCTCTCTCTCTGTGTCAAATAAAAAAAAAATCTTTAAAAAAAAGTTAAAAATGGAACTACCTATGATTCCATAATTGTACTACTAGGTATTTACCCAAAGAATGCAAATATACTAATTCAAAGGGATACATGCACCCTGATGTTTATGGCAGCATTTTCTACAATAGTCAAAATCTGGAAATAACCCAAGTGTCCATTAATTGATGAATGGATAGAAGATGTGGTATATGTATATGTACACACACACACACACACACACAATGGAACATTACTCATCTATAAAAAGAATGAAATCTTGTTATTGCAACAATGTGGATGGATCTAGAGAGATTATGTTAAGTGAAGTAAGTCAGGGAAAGACAAATATCAAGTGATTCTTCTGACCATTTCTTAATTGGATCTTTTCTATACTATTGGAGATTTCTTATACATTTTAGAGATTACTCGCTTATCAAGCATATGATTTTCAAATATTTTCTCCTTTTTAAAGGTTTACTTTATTTTAGAGAGAGAGTAGGGGGAAGGGAAGAGGGAGAGAAACTTCAAGTAGATTTCCTGCTGAGTGTGGAGTATGACCCAGGGGTCAATGTCATGACCCATGAGATGATGACTTGAGTCAAAACCAAGTGTCAGGGCTCCTGGGTGGCTCAGTGGGTTAAAGCCTCTGACTTTGGCTCAGGTCATGATCCCAGGGTCTTGGGATCGAGCCCCACATCGGGCTTTCTGCTCAGCAGGGAGCCTGCTTCCTCCTCTCTCTCTGCCTGCCTCTCTGCCTACTTGTGATCTCTGTCTGTCAAATAAATAAATAAAATCTTAAAAAAAAAAACACAAAAAAACAAGTGTCAGACATTTAAATGACAAAGCTACACAAGCATCCCAATTTTCTATCATGTGTGCAAGTTGCCTTTCCATTTTGTTAATGATTTCCTTTGCTGTACAGATGTATTTTTGCTTTGATGTAGTCCCACTTATTTTTGCATTTATTACCTTTGCTTTTGTTATCAAACATAAAAAATCATTTCTGAGACTTAGCTCAAGGAACTTACTACCTATATTCTCATCTTGGATTTTATGGTTTCAAGTTTTACATTTAAGTCTTTAATCCATTTTGAGTTGGTTTTTGTGCATAGTGTTAGATAGTTGTCTGGTTGCATTCTTTTACATGTGGCTGTCCAGTTTTCCCAGCACCATTTGTTGAAGATATTCTCCTGTTCCTATTGTATATCGTTGGCCCTTTTTAATCATAAATTAATGTACCATATATGTATGAGTTTAATTCTGCGCTGTCTATTCTGTTCTATTGCTCTATATCTGTTTTTATGCTAATACATTACTGTTTTGATTACAGCTTTGTAATATAGTTTAAAATTAGGAAATGTAATGGTCTTTTTTTTCTTTTTCAAGTTTTCTTTGTTTTGGGGGGTCTTCTATGATTTTATGAAAAGATTAGGATTGCTTATTTCTGTGCAAAAATGTCATTGCAATTGTGATAAGGATTGCATGTAATCTGTTTATTGCTTTGGGAAGTAAGAACATTTTAACAGTATTAATTGTTTTACCATGTGAACACAAATGTCTTCCCATTTATTTTTGTCTTCTTTAATTTCTTTCATCAATGTCTCATAGTTTTCACTGTATAGGTCTTTCACCTATTGGATGAAATTTATTACCAGTTATTTTATTATTTTTAATGCAATTACTAGTGATTTTTTATGTTTAGGAATTTGGAAAATATTTCAGTCTTTTGATTAATATGTAGAGAGTTTTATCTTTATAAACCTTAATCTTCAATTCCATTTACTCACATACCTTGTTATCTCTCAAAAATGTTTTGAAGTTTTCTACTTTGAGGGCTTGAACAAGTTTTGGCTTTATTTGTTTTTTATTATATCAATTTAATTATATCAAATTTCAAGTATTTGATACTGTAAGACTATAAAATTTCTAATTTTTACATAAAACATTATTTTTGCATTGAGTTTTAATTCTACAACCTTGTTAATTGTTTTAAAGGTTAATAATTTAGCTATAATGTCTCTTGGGTTCTCCGTTCTTTACATAATTGTATCATATAAGAACTTAACATTTTCTTCTCTTTTACAATTCTTTTCTCTTTTACTACTTTTTTCCTGCATTAAGATATTGCCAAGAGGCTCTGGACCAATACTGAATAGAAGTGGTGAACCTTCTTGTTTTCCTCTCAATAAAATAAGAAAGTTTCAATATTTCACCCATAATAATAATGTTTGGTATATATTAAAGATAAAAGTTACATATCCTTTTAGATTAGGAAAGTCCTCTTCTATCCCAAGTTTGCTTGGTATATATGTATTAAATGTTATCAACATTTTCTACATGTATTAAGGTTTTTTTAATATTCTCTCTATTGTGTTAATATAGTAAATTATATAAAATGAATCTGAATGATAGACCATCTTAGTTTTCAACTTATCTTAATTACATAATATTATGTAGTTATTGCTGCATTCATTTTGTTAGTGTTTTCTTTAAGACTATTTTAATCTGAATACATGTGGTCTATAATTTGATTTTGTTAAAATATCCTTGTTCAGGTTTTGGTATTAAGATTTTGCTGGACTTATGGGTTGGAAATATGATTTCTTCCTCAAGTACTTGGTAAAAAAAAAATGCAGGGGTAATAACTTCCATAAATGGAAATGTGAGGAATAAATTTAAACAATTTCTTAGTAGGAATAAAACTACTCATGTTTTTTCTCTGATTCTACACCCATGCCATCTAAATATTCAGATTTATTTGCATAATTTTGTTCATAATATTTTCACATGATCTTTTTGATATTGGTGAGAATTTATATTTTATCTCATTTTACTCTTGATTCCTTACTGATGATGATGATGATGATGATGATGATGATTTTTCTGCTTAGTTACAGAGAGGGACTCACCTTTTCAAATATGACTGAATATGTGTGAAGTGTTCTGCCTGGAATCATTCCACCACTACACAGCCCAGATGATGACAGTGGTGGTCACAGGAAACACCTGCAAGTCTCTGGCTGGACTTTAACCTTGGCCTGCTTGAGCAGCAAGAATTAAGGACAAGGATATTTAAAGCCAGTAGAAAAGCTTTAAGCTGTTAAAAAATAAATAAATATCACAGCTTCCTTACATCTCAGATAATTGTGAGCTCAATTGTCTTCTGGAGTTCACCAGAAATATAATGCCTCAGAAGTCCAAGGTAGGAACCGACACAAACTTTTGTTGGCTTTATTCCCATTTGAGTTTCACTTCCTCACCTCTGCAATCCATCTGCCTAATAAACTACTTTTACTATTCTTCATGACCTCTCTCCAAAGAAGCCCAACTTAGAGCAATTTGCAGCATTTTTCAAATTTTATCTATTGTGGGGTTATGCTATTAAGAATGTGCATATTTAGAACTGTAGCATCTCTGGATAAACTGAAACACTTGTTTTTTATATGGTCACTTGCTGCATCTATTATAAAGCTTGTGCCTCAGAATCTCTTTGCTCTATAATGGATATAGGCTCATCAGGTATATTTTTTTACCTAGTATCTTTTTTAAAATTTTTATATTTCTATCTTCTGGTAAGTTTATTTCCAGATGTCCTTTTTAGCAACATGCAATTATTTTATTTAAATTCAATCGCAACAATTTCCATTTAATTATAGTATTTAGTCAATCATTATTAAATACTAATATACTTGAAATTTAAATATATAATTGTGTGCTAGACACATGTCTAGAAAGACAGCAGCCTTTTCTATGGCATTTTTGTCCTTTTATCATTTTTTTAAATATGTTATTTCCATTAAACAATGTTCTTTCTATAAGCTTAGAAAGTAGACCCTTAGTTTCTTATTTTCTAATTGTTTATTCTAAGAATTAAAGCATAAAACCTTGATAATGCCTTATCAACATTCAACGTTCTCTAGAACTTTTTTTTAAGATTTTATTTTTTTATTTACTTGAGAGAGAGCACACAAGCAGAGGGAATTGGGAAGGGAGAGAGAGAAAAGCGGGCACTCCACTGAGCAGGGAGCCCAATGTAGGGTTTTATCTCAGGCCCCTGGGATCATGACCTGAGCCCAAGGCTGACTCTTAACCAACTGAGCCACCCAGGTGCCCCAAATCTAGTACATTTCTTATCTTCACAGGTAAGGTAAAACCCTGAAAACCTTTAATTTGTTTTAATTACTTCCAGAATTATGTAATCATAATTTTATTAATCACAGACATTAAATTTCAGAAAGCAATATTATTATTATCATTATTGGTGATGTTCTTTCTGTTATGCTCATTTAAATTTACAGACATATTTAGTATTTGTTTATTTCACACTGCAGTTATGACCTTTGACCTGGGATTGTGTCTTCCAAAATAAAGCCCTTTATGTTGTCTTTAGTATGGTTCTGTTTGTAGTAAATTCCCATTTTGTTATCCTTTGATGTTTAAATTGTATTATCATGAAATATTTTTGCTGGATAACCTACAGGACACTAAACTGGTAAGGATTTTTGTTGTTACCATTTTATTTTTATCTTAGTCAAATATTGGTGTTTGAGAAGTAATTTTCTGATTAAAGTGTTGTTTCTTTAAAGATACTCTGTTTCTAATTGCTTTTAAGATTTTCTCTTTGGTATGTTTTCTCTAGTTTCACACCGATATTTTAGGTATAGATTTATTTATATGTATTTTTAAAGATTTTATTATTTCTTTGACAGAGATCATAAACAGGCAGAGAGGAAGGCAGAGAGAGAGAGAGAGAGAGGAAGAAGCAGGCTCCCTGATAAGTAGAGAGCCCGATGCAGGACTTGATCCCAGGGTCCTGGGATCATGACCTGACCCGAAGGCAGAGGCTTTAACCCACTGAGACACCCAGGCACCCCTCTTTATATTTTTCTGTTTAGCATTTGTTAACTGGGCTGATGGATTTGGAAGAAATTTGTTTTTTATCTGTTAAGGAAATTTTTCAGTCATTAAATCTTCAAATATTATCAAGCTATTCTTTTTCTATTTTGCTCTGGCTAGCTAGCAGTCAACAAAAGAAACAAAACCTTCATATAAAAACAGCAATGAAATAAAGTTTTCCAATGACATAGATTAGTTTGGAAGAATATCTTAGGTTACAGAAGAGAATGCAAACTGCCAATACTTTGATTATGGCCTCATGAGACCCTGAGCAAAAACACCAACTTTGACTTCAGATCTAGGAAAGTGTGTGATAATAAATGTTGTTTGAAGTCTTGCAGTCTGTGATCATTCTGGATCAGCAAAAATTTTTTTAAAAAGTTACAGTTAGTGAGTTTGGCTTTATCTCCTTGAACATAATAAGCATAGTTTTTTGTCAGTTTATCATTTATGTCTAATCAATCTGGTTATTTCTGTTTTCAAACTCAGGCCAAATAGAAACTCTAAGAGCAAATCTAAAGGAAGCTGGATTTGTTTCAAATAATATCACAATTGTCTCATTAAGTCTTATCAGCAATAATTAATTTCAGAATGTAGTAGATTAATCAACTTAATTTCTGTGCTAAAATAATTTAGAATCTAGAATTTAATGTGAAGTGATCACATGTTAAAGAAAACATAAATAGAATAAAACAGTGTAGTTGAACTTAATGCATTCCCAAATATAAAATATTCATGCATTTTTGAGTAAATTAAAAAAAAAGAAGGAATAAATTAAAGAATTAAGAATAAGATTGTTAATCCAAAAATAGAGGAGCTTGAATTTTCAACATAAAATTCTTACAGGACAAAGACTAAAGAGAGATCATCTAAGAACTTCCATAGAAAGGATTCTGAGTTAAAGGAGATTTGGTGCAAAGATAGGGTAATTAAGTAACTTTAAATATGAAGACATTGTGAAAAGATCCAACTTGGATACAAAAGTTTTTTTCAGAGGGGCAGAGTGTGACTATGGAAAAATAATAATTTCCAAAGCTATCTGTATTCTAATTTCTGCAACACATTTATATGTTATGATACATGGCAAAGGGAAATAATACTGCAATGGAATTGAATTCGTTAATCAGTCCACCTTAAGATAGGATGATAATACATGATAATCCACATGTGCTCAAAGTGAAGGGCAAGCAAAAGAGGAGAAGGTCAGAGAAATGCAATATGAGAAGGTATTGACTCATCTTTGCTAATTTTCAAGATAGATGGGGTGATGAGACAAAGGATAAGGATGCCCTCTAGATACTGGAAAAAGCAAAAAAGAAGATGACATATAGATGATAGATGATAGATAGATATAGATGATATAGATGTAGATATAGATATATATCTTCCCTCCTGCCCAGAGATTACAGAAAGAAATGCAGTACTGTCAATGCCCTGACTCTCTCCCAGATTCTTGGCAGTCTTGATAATCAGTACCACTGTTGATAAGTTAATAGGTTTTAGAGCTCCTCCAAAAATCAAAATGTTTTCCAACTCTCTTGAAAAACCTTATTCTTACACCTTTGTGATTTTTCTGACCTGACTCAGAGCTCATTCATGAGAATTGTGTTATTCCTAGAGCAATTAGTATGGATTTAGAGAAAAAATAAGTCAGATTCATACACAGGCATACGTCCAAGATATTGCTGGTTCAGTTCAAGGCCACTGTAATAAAGCAAGTATCACAATAAAGAGAGTGAAGTGATTATTTTGGTTTATCAATACATATAATGTTATTTTAAATATAGTATAATGTTTACACTAAAGTGTACAATAGCATCATGTCTCCAAGAAAAACAAAAGTACATACCTTAATTATAAAATACTTTATTGCTAAAAAAGTGTAACCATCATCTGAGCTTTCAACAAATCAAATCAGTGATAACTGATTACCATAGCAAATACAGCAATAATGAAAAAGTTTTGAATATTGCAAAAATTAGCAAAATGTGAAAGAGAAACAAAGTTTGTAAATGCTGTTGGAAAAGGTGATGCCAATAGACTTGCTCAGGGCAGCATTGTCAAATCCCTTCAAAGAAAAAAAGATGCAGTATCAGCAAAACACAATAAAGTAAAGTACAATAAAATGAGATATGCCTGTATCAATTATATTTTTGCAATTTAGATGGAATAAAAAAATATTTTTTAAATATAATTATAAAATAACAACATTATTACTATAAAGAATGGATTAATGAAGGACATCATGAGGATAATATAAAATCTTGAAACAATAGAGTAGTACATGTGATTTCCCAAATTATACATGTGATTTCCAGATATATATATATATATGAGAGACTGGTGAAAATAATAAATAATAAAGAATAAATAAAGATGTCAATACTCCTTAAATTGATCTACAATTAAAATTCTAACAAATTTTTTCGCAGAAATTGGGAAATACAGAAGAGCTAAAATTATAAAATTCTTAGGAGATAATAGTGAAAAAAAACATTAGACGTTGGATTCAGCAACAATTTCATAGATGTGACAGCAAGATCTTAGTAACAACAACAAAAAGTAAATAAATTATGGGGGACCTGGGTGGCTCAGTCAGTTAAGTGACCAACTCTTGGTTTCAGCTCAGGTCATGATCTCTTGGTCATGGGATCGAACCCCATGTGATGTTCCATACCCAGTGCGAAATCTGCTTCATATTCTCTTTCCTCTTCCCCTGCTCCCCCCCACTTCGGCATGTACATGCATTCTCTCTCTAAAATAAAATTAAAAAGTAAATAAATTGGACTGGATCAAAAATAGGAACTTTTGTCCATCAACGGACACTATCAAGAAAATCAGAGTGAGGGAATATTTACAGTTATAAATATAATAAGAGTTTGATATCCAGAATATATTTAAAAAAACTCTTCAAACTTAACAAGAAAAAAATCAATTAAAAATACATAAAGGATGATGAGAGCTTTGTCTACAGAAGATATACAAATGATCACTAGACATATGAAAAGGTGCTCAACATTATTAATCATCAAGGAAATGCAAATGAAATTACAAAGGAATGCCATTTTACATGCATTGGAATGACTATTAAAAATAATTCAGGGGTGCCTGGGTGGCTCAGTGGGTTAAGCCTCTGCCTTTGTCTCAGGTCATGATCTCAGGGTCCTGGGATTGAGCCCGGCATTGGGCTCTCTGCTCAGTGGGGAGCCTGCTGGCCACCACCTCTCTGCCTGCCTCTCTGCCTACTTGTGATCTCTGTCTGCCAAGTAAATAAATAAAATCTTTTAAAAAAATAATACTCACTGGGGAAAGATGTGCAGAAATTGGAGCAGGTACATTGAAACTGGGGATATAAAATGGTGCAGGTGCTGTGGAAAACCATCAGTTTCTCAGAAAGTCATACAGAGAATTACCATATGATCCAGCAATGTCAGTCTTAGATATATATCCAAAAGAATTGAGAGCAGATGGCACTTGTGTGGCTCAGTGGATTAAGCCTCTACCTTCAGCTCAGGTCATGATCTCAGGGTCCTGGGATGGAGACCCATATCGGGTTCTCTGTTCAGCAGGGAACCTACTTCTCCCTCTCTCTCTGCCTGCCTCTCTGCCTACTTGTGATCTCTCTCTGTCAAATAAATAAATAAAATATTTTTTTTAAAAAAGAGAAGAATTGAAAGCATGGACTCAAACACATTTTTTTTAAAGATTTTATTTGTTTATTTGACAGAGACCACAAGTAGACAGAGAGGCAGACAGAGAGAGAGGAGGAAGCAGGCTCCCTGCTGAGCAGAGAGCCCAATGTGGGGCTCGATCCCAGGACCCCGAGATCGTGACCTGGGCCGAAGGCAGAGGCTTAACCACTGAGCCACCCAAGTGCCCTTTCAAACACATATTTTATACCAATGTCCATAGTAACGTTAGTCACAATATCTAAAATGTAAAAACAATCCAAATGTCTGCCAACAGATGAATGCATAAACCAAATGTGATATATAGTACAATTGGAAAATATTATCAATGGCCGTAAAAGGAAAACAAATTTTGGTGTATGTTACAATATGAGTAAACCTTGAAAACATTCTATGTGACATAAGGCAGACAAACAAGGACACATACTGTTTGATTCCACATATACAAACTACCTAGAGTAAGCATTATGTAGAAACAGAAAGCATATTAGAGGTTGGTGAGGGGGAAGGGAGAGATGTGGAGTTATTGTTGATCAGGTAGAGTTTTTATAGAGGATGATAAAAAAATTGAGGTATAGATAATAGTAATGGTAGCACAGCACTGTGAATGTATTTAACGGCACTGAATTGAACTCTCACAAATTGTTCAAATGATAAAATATTATATCTCGCTGATAGATACATGAAAGACAGGTAAAAGATAGATGTTAGATAGATAAAAATAGATTATAAAGAAATATCTTTAAAAGACAACTAAGAAATTGCAAAGGGAAAAGAGGGGAGACCAAGGAACTGGAGGTCAGGGAAGGGGAGGGAAGAAGAGGAGAAGGAAAGGAAGTAAAAGACAGGGGGAGGAAAAAGGAGAGAAAGGGAGGGAAAGGAAGTATCTCATGCTTTTTCACATGAGAAGATATTACATATTAAAAATATCCTTTGTAGGATTCTTATTAATGACAAATACGCTGAATACAATCTAAAATCCCATTGAGGGCCTCTAGTATACCCTCTGAGTTATTTCTGCCTGTCATTTTCTTTGAAAAAAAAAACAAACGGTGAATTGTAGAAAACTGATAATAATGTTAATAGTGTATTTACATTTAAATACGAATAAATTGTATCCATTGAGTTGTAAATATTGACCAGCTTTGAATGTATCTATAAATTAATTTTAGTATATTTGTGTATGCATGTTTGTGTGTGTGTGTGTGTGTATGTTAAATTCTCTGAACCAGTGCTAACATCTTAGTGAGTATTCTCATTCACTGATAAGGTAAAAATGTCTGATGAGTTTTCATTTTATATGTGTGTAAGAGTCATTATATTACCTTTAAAAAATTATACTTTAACATCATAATTTGGAAATTATTCATCTGAATTAATAAAAATTTGCTTATCTATATTTGGGAATACCACAAAAGTTAAAAGAAATGAGTTTGAGCTGTATATTCTGTTATGGAAAGTTATTTAAGAAATATCATTATTAACTAAGTTGTTAATATATATACAATAACTCTATCTCAAAATTTGCGTATGTAGAAGCTATGGAAATATGTAAAAGAAATATACATTTACACTACGAACTCTTAACTAAGGTGCTTACATGATTTGCCATTTGAGCTGGGACATTTCTATGAATTAAAAATATTTCTATTACATTAACAACTATACCAAATTAGCAGGTATAAACTGGGACATGTAGTCACTCAATTGTTAATAATTGTTAATTCTAGGAAAGGTAATGGAATTCCATTTTAGTTATCTTAGCATTTTAAAAATAAAAATATACACCTTTATTATTTCTACACTTTTAAGTAAAATGAAATACAAAAAATGTTTAAATGGTTGAGCTGAAAAATACTGCCTGAAATACAAGTTTGGTTACATTGTGGTTAATAGGTTAAATCTTCAACAATGGGGATTGAGTAAGTGAATTATGATACAAATCTAGGATAAGCTATTGTATAGCTTTAAAAAGTTTCAATAGTGCTTAATTATAGAGAAGTTGTTCATTATATAATATAAAATTTAAAAGCAATATATAAGCAATATAGAAAGTAGGTGATTCCAAATTAAAATGCATATCCTAGGGAAAAGGTAACTGATAACTGGAACTTAAAAAACATACTTTTAAGTATGTTTTTACTCATTTTACTTTTATTTTCCAAAATTTTCTGCAGTGGTCATTTATCTCTGTTTCAATCATTAATCACTTACACATTTTTTTCTCTACATGGGATAATAGCTATTAACTGTCTTATTTTTTTACTCAAAAGCTTGTTTTGCCCAAACCATTGAGCTACTGAAATAACTGACCAACTTCCATAATCTAGAAAAATTTTACTAAAGCACAGGAGAAAGAGGGACAGAAGTGTGAACATACATTTCATTATCTGAGCCAAAGACAAGGTATCTACATATCTGACAAGAAGTTTAAGTACATGAAAAGAAGTTTACATATTTCTTGTAAAATTCTCTGGTAAAAGGCTGTTCTGTGTTATTAATGAGTACACTGCCCTGAAGATTACTTTCAGAGGCTAGCTCTCCCTTTTTAACTGTCCCACTCATTTCATAGGAATACAGATTGCCAAGGTTGAAACCTTCAAGAAGATCTCCACACTGTCACTCAGCCTATGAACTACTTTATCGAGCGATAAGGGGAACTTATTGCCTTCAGAAGTAGTTCATTTTATTTATTTATTTTTTTTGAAAGCAGTTACAGAAAGAAAGATCTAAATTTATCTCCTGATAGGTTTCTTTTCTTTTTATTATTGAAAAAAATTTAATCCAACTTCAAATAATTGAAAAGACATGTGCTGTAACCCTTTCCCATTTGTCCTTCTGAGTGCCTCCTCTTGTCCAACCTAAATGCCCTCCATTCCATGTAAAAATATTTTGTTCATTCCATATCCTCCATCAGGAAATATCTTCATTACCATTGTTCTAGATGACCTTCATGTAATGCCTCCCTGATGCCTCCCTGATGCTCCTGCACCACCCGATTCAGTTAGATCCAACCTAAATTACTCACATAGCATCCAGCTGTTACTCTTTTCATAGCATTTTCCATATTGTCCTTTTAGTGTAAGTGACTTTCAGGTTTTAAACTGTGAGATAATGAAGGGCAATGACCATGAGTCTGCTTTTATATTTTTGGTTCAAAAATACCTCACATGCGTTTCAACTTCTGGTGCTGGATTGAATGGGCCTTTGAAACAACTAGCAAACCTGGAAAAGCAAACCATGAATTCAATTTAATCCCTCAATAAAAATAATGTGCCTTTCCTTCTGGAAGTGCTTATCCCCCAAAAGACAACTCCCCTGCCTGCCCCAAGTACTAAATAACTTTTTTTTTTTTTTTTTTTTTTTTTTTAAAGTTCTCTTACCCCCTCCAAATTATGAGCGCCCCTACTGGGCAACGTTGGAATTAAGCGCTAAAGACCATCACCAAATTATCATAGCAGCTTCATTTCTAAGTCTGCCACTCAAGAACAAGATAAATATCTCTGACCCTTTTGGATTCCGTTGCCCACACCACTCTGATGAAACTATCTGGATGACTTTTCAACATTTCACTTCCTTCAGCTCACATAACATAAACTAATAACCAAAGTGAAAGTGGATTTATTTGGTCTATCATTTCTGTTCTGATGTGTATTTCTCAGCTTCGGTATTCCTAGTGACATAATTCCAAGAAAATATTGAAAGTTGCTCTTGAGGTGAAAGTAGTTCTGAAACAAGCTTAGGAAAAAGAAATCTAATTTTTAGAACTCAAAAGAAATATGAATGATGCCAGGTATAGATGATGGCTTACCTTCAAGGCTTAAACCAGTAAGTATTCATATTCTAAGATTCTTCAGAAACTTAGTATTCTCCTTTTCACAGAGATCCTCATTTAAGAATATGCCATAGGAAAGACCAGTGTGAGGTCTCAGCATGCCAGGGGGAAAATGTTTCTAGTTATGGGGGCTTTTTAATCAGTGCTTGTAATTTATCAATATAGCCTAACCAAATGCTTTATTAATTCAGAAGGTGTCATGATTTTAATTTATTTTATATCTTTTATTGCTCAAGCCAAATACTTTACTAATCATCACATGTGTTTCAACGATAGAAGCATACATTAAAATACTTGACAGGCTGCCCATTAATCTACACATTGTGGCCCACTGTGCACTTTGCTGATGGAATTTCACATTTTATAGACCCTTCTTTGAATTTTGATGATTTGGTTCAATATTGTTAGCAGAGAACTTGCCTTCTTGGGAATGTATTGCCCATTAAAAGCGACATGCTAGGGTGATTGGGATGTGTTTTGATTTAACAATTGAGTTTATAATTGCATACACTTCAGTAACCACGGAGCTTCCTCTGTTGAAAGGGACTTTGTCTCCTGTGTATTTATGTTGTAAAAGAGCTTTCTTTCTTCTATTTTTAGACCCCAAACTGATGCAAAATCTTCTTCAAGACCAAATGAATAATATTTATAGATATTTTAGAACACATCTTTTTTTTTTTTTTCCTTTTTAAGAACATAATATCTCAAATTTTAGGGCGCCTGGGCAGGTCAGTTTGATTAAGTGTCCGACTCTTGACTTTGGCTCAGGTCATGATCTAGGGATAGTGAGATGGAGCACTGCATTGGGATCCATGCTCAGCATGGAGTTGGCTTGGGATTCTCTCTCTCCTTCTGCCCCTCCTCACCACTCACACACTCTCTCTAAAATAAATAAATAAATCTTAAAGAAAAAAAGGAATATAATATCTCAAATTCTACCATGATATGTTAAATAAAGCAATCTTCAGAAAGTAGAAGTCAAAAAAAAAAAAGAAAGAAAGAAAGAAAGGAAAGCTTAGGATAAAATCCTGAAAACGGGCTCTAAAAGATTCTAGGTGTTAGATTCACACCATCATTGACATTATTAGCTATCTTCGCTGGGTAATTTGCTGGGTAAATTCAGGAACTACACAACAACCAAACCAAACCATACTAAAACAAAACAAAACAAAATAAAGGACAACAAACAGCTTTATTTGACTTTTTTTTTCATTTCCAATTGTGATGCTTTTAAATTTTGCATTTTCCTTAGTCACTTTAGTCTAGAATCAATACAGCCTTAATCTTGTATATCAGCCAACATGGAATGACCCCCATAGTGTGCATAAATATTTATTCAACAGCTATTTCTTGAGCTCCCTACTATGTATTTATCATTTAGTAGGATACACTGTCCTCAAGGCAGTGGTTGGAAGACACACATGAGAAGTTGAGAAACATAAACAATTTATCAGAAGTCAGAGTATGATTTTTTCAGCAAATTTAATGTAGTGGAAAAGGCAACACAGACAGAGCTTGAGGGAAATTAGTATCAGCAAAGGATTATTAAATGTATCTATCGTGCATTTTGAGTTCAGGCAAAGCTGCATACAACTCACAGCCCTAGAATCACTGAATTATGGGGCCCAGAAAAGGCTTTAAAATTCTTTCATTGCCTCAGTTCCCTATATGTTGAATTTATGCAACAGATCACTAATCTGACTTCATGGATTGTTGGCAGGTGTAAAGGATAAGAGAGACACTGTGAATATAGTGTATATTAAATATCAGATACCCAAATGTAACTTTGGTGATAAATATGTGACTTCATTAACACGAATACTAAAAAAGAAATGTAGTAAAAAAGAAAGTTAATAGTGTATTTGTACAGTCAAATGATCTCCCATGGAATAGATGGACCTCACTTAGGTCTTGAAAGGACAGACTGGTTAATGAAATAAAGGTGAGTATGCCCAAGGGAGAAGAAAAATCATAAGTGAAGGGTGGGAAGTAAGACAGAGCATAGGGTATGGGGGAATCAAGAGTGTATGAGTTCATTCGAGATATCTGGTTATATGATAGAGTGGATTTATTCTAATAATGTCAGCTATCCCAAAATGGGGGGGGTGTTACTCAATTTTGCAGGTTGCCATTTTTTAAATTTGGACTCAGAACATGCTGGTGTATTAGCAAGTTTCATATGAATTACAAACCACTATTTGCTAACAGTTAATATGATGACATTTTTGATAATCCAGTTAAAAATGAGAGAATTAGGATCAAGATATAGGATTTTGTCATATAATCCTACTAAATTACTATTGGAATTATAGCAGAGGTGGTAAAAAGGAATAAACCAGTAACAGGTATCTGAATGAAGTTGAATTTAGACACAGAGGTTGGGAACATGGAGGTCTGGGAATAGGACAGCTATCTTTCATTGTTAAATATTATGTTTCATTTGAATACCAGATGAATATACCATTTTTATAAAAAATTAACTAACAAAATAAGTTTTCTTCATAATAATATTAAATAGGCTTTTCTTGAGGAAAAGTTATAGCCAGTTATGAAATGTAATGA
Source organism: Lontra canadensis (assembly GCF_010015895.1). Lineage (NCBI taxonomy): Eukaryota > Metazoa > Chordata > Mammalia > Carnivora > Mustelidae > Lontra > Lontra canadensis. The sequence continues at coordinate 1,728,951 of NW_022631139.1, forward strand.
GTAAGCCTGAATATGTTCATAGAAGAGGGTCTCATGATTGCCTATCATTCCTTACATGTCATCAAAAAAAAAGTTAATTAAGACTCTGGTTTATAGAAACATCCCATACAGTCAGCATATATGCTGAAAGCATGAAAAATGCTTTTTCTTCAAAATACAAAGATATTTCCACTATAGTCATGAAGAGCATTATGTAATGATATTTTGCTAGGGAAATTTCTAGACTTCATGGTTTCATCTTGCTTCTTAAGAACAGAATCCTAAAAAAAAAAAAAAACCAGAATCCTTTACATGCCACTATTCTTAGGTTCTTACAGGGTATTTTCCCTTCATATTCTTCTATATCCACAGCATGATATTAGGGAATATTCACACACACACCCACATGCACATCATACACCCACACATACACACATACAGCTCTATTTTAAAAGGAAAGCTAAACCTAAGCCCCTAAAATTATAGAGATGTCCTTACTATTTTACCATACATTTTAGGCTATGGCTTCACAAACCATATAGCAATAATATGTGGGTTCTTTATGAAGCTAGTGAACCAATAAGCATGCAAAAATTTTTAAGGAAGTGCCTAAATGTGCAACAATTTTACCATGTCTCTCACCTCGTTCTGAACAGATATGGTTGATAACTGACCATTAAGAACATTTCATAGTTCAAAATCCAACCAAGTTTATTTAGGGAACCATCAGTATATTAACACACAAAAATTTATCTTTCCCTCCTTCCTAAATACCACTAACTATATGCTGATGTCCTAAACCTGACTCAGTCTCAGTCTATTCAAATTCATCCCTAAGCACAAAGCTTCTTACATGAAAATTTGGTCAGTTCCCTGCTCAAACCCATTTAATTGCTCAGAGTTATTAGTTGCATGAATCTGTCTTGCTTAACCAACAAATAATTGAGTATAAGTATTAGATAAATAACAGAATAAGGCAAGAAGACTGAAAAAAAGTTGGATAGGATAATAGGTGTGAGCCAAAGTAATTCTGTTCTTGCAGACAGTGTTATATATACTTTTTTTAAAGGTATGGAAATGGATATTCATGACATTGGCACATATATTCCCCTGTCCCCTGCTACAAATGGAGAAGTGGTGAAAGTGCCACTTAGACCCCAGGCCTTCTGAGCTACAGCCCAGTTCTAGAGGGCACAGCCTTCCTGCCTGGTCTATTGGTGGCAAAGTAACTCACCTATTCAACCTTTTCCCACCTATGGCTAAGAAGAGACATCCATCCTTCCAGAGTGATTTGGGATACATGAGACAGACATGGTCATAGTAGATCCCTCAACAGAGATACTGGTATCTAAGAATTCCAGGATGATATTCCAAAAGCAGTAAATCAAATGCCTGTTGATGAGGGGTTACAGTAGAGATTCCAGAACGATTCCAGCTCAGCCAACGTTTGTCAACTCCAGGAATTTCTACTATAAAATCTGGTAGGACTTCCATCAGGCTCTGCAAAGACTATTTCTCAGCAGCCACATTCTGTTCTTTTAGCCCATAAACACTGTGGATGGATACTCAGGCAAAATTCAACCATACCAGACAGACTCCCGAAGAAGCCATAGGTACTGTACTCTAGACATGTTAGATCAGCTACTTGAACTTCTAGCCTCCTCTGAACTAGGGTACCAAAAATAAGATGAAAACTTTCTGCATATTTACCATACATAGTCATCTCCTCTGTCTATTAGCTTCAAAAGGAGCAGATCCCAGGTTATGTTAGCTAAATGTATCTCTGTGCCTGATCATCACTGCTGAGTCCTTGGGCTGATACAGCAACATCTGACAAGTGGCCATCCACACATCCTTTGGGAATTCATTCAGGATGTTTTTTGGTTTTTCTTCCTGGATGCATTTCTAGTAGCTAGTATGTTAGTATTCTAACCTGTATATATCATCACAGCTATTGTACTAACCAGCAGTCACCAACATTAGTAATACAGTGGCTGTGAATCCCAAACAACCCAAAATCTTTATGCTGTTATACTGACAATCAAAACCCCAGTTTGGTGGGTCCATTTGGTCAAGCCAAAAGGGATCTCTCTGCATGCATTGCTTCTATTGCATGACATGGGCAGTAGCTTCCTTCAATACTATGCATAATGGAAAAGAGGTCCCCCATGAGGAGGAGCAGCTAGATGATAGAAACCAGAATGAGTTAGTGAGTCAACGAATTTTTTGACTCCAATGTTTCACTGGTATTAAAAAAAAAAAAAAATGACTTCCTGACTCTCCAGTGCTTTCACAAAAAGGTGAAAACCCTTTGCCTAGACTTTCGGGCTCTTCCTACTATACTAGTTGCTTATCTCTCCAATCTGAAGGGAATTTGAACCACTAGACTCTTGGCATTTACCATTAAACTATAGAACTGCTTATATTTTAAAATAATGTATTTGGTGAAAATTATTGGTCAGTGATGTATTTTTCAGCTTCAAACAATGTCTTTAATATTTTCCTGATCATATCACTTAATTTCCCTTTGAAGAATATTAGTTAACTCTCCATATGTGAGAAATTGGTAAACAGTTTAATACACATAAAACCAGGAATAATGGAGATTTTTTCCAAAGTCATAAGATGACTGGTAACAGCAGACTGAGATTTCTTACCTGGCTAAAATTGAAGTGCAGTATGAGTGTGATAAGGTCAAAGTGAAAGTGAAGACCTCATTAGCCTGTAAAAAAAGGGAAGGACAAAATAGACATGTAGGAAAGCTTGAGGACTAACATTCAATTCTTAACTGACTCTCAGTAGATTAATTCAAAGAAGTTTTTAGTAGGTAGAATGAGCCTTGACTGCTCAGAGTGATATTTTTAGTTTCATGGAAACATTTCAAGTTTGGAGCTAAATGAACAAAGATATTTAGAATGGGAATCAATTTCCTAATCCTTATTACCATGACATATTCTTAGCTATTTCATTTCCAACCTCAAGTAAAGGGCTTTGAGAAGTTCTGGTGTTTGCAACCTCAACTTTCCAAGATTCACTAACGTTAAAAAAAAAAAAAAAAAAGTCTTCTGAGAAGGAGTTATCCATTCTTCTGTCATCTTAAAATTTCCTGTGTTCCTCTATTATCAAGCTATTTTATTCTGCTTTGTAGCATATTTGTTAAAATTCTGACCCAGACATATTTTCCAGCATTTTTTCCTCAATTAAAAGTAGATAGCAATCCTGATTTAATAGAGTTTTTGTGAGATCAATTTTGGTGATCTATGTAAAGTACCCAGCACACTGCCTTGCACAAAGTAGAGGCCAGTGATTTTATTTCCATCCTCTTGCTTCCTACTTTATTCTTTTTTACAGATATTTTCTTAATGGAAGATACAAAATCATATGTTATACTTTGTCCATTGTATGAGTTGAAATAGTGTTTTGCTGATTGGAGGAATTCTAACATGTATGAGTGTCAGAATTTTATAAACAAGGAATCTGAGGCCCAAAGTAATAAACAAGCTGGCCTAAAATGGTTTGACAAACCAATGACAGAACCAAATTCTGATTGTTTTTTTCTGGCATCCAAGTAATTGTTTTTGTTAATGAATTAATTTATTAAAAATATTAATAACTGCTATTACAGTATCTCTTTTATTATCTCAAAAACATCTTGTAGGCATAGGAGTATTCTAGTTCCTTATCAAGAATTATTAGTTACTTTAGTAATACTCATAGGTCCTAGCATGTGCTGGAGTTCTCTTCCTGATTTCCACTGGTTGACTAGTGTAATGGTTATTTCTATGATTCATAGCTAGTTAACCACAATAATATTCAAAGTAATGAGTAATTGTTGGTATTTAGTAGGAAAGGACAAAATTCCCTAGTTCTGACATTGTTGCACAATTAGATATCAATGTTTGTCTTGATACTTTCCAACTATACCAAAAGCCATATTAATATAATTATTTTTATCTGCCTTGGACAAGATTCATTTAAATATCTTGGTGTTTCAGTCTCTTCATCTGCACCTGAAAAACAGTCATGATTCCATCATATAGTTGAAAGAAAACTTGTTAAATCATGTGTTTTACAACCCTACTACTGGTTAGAGAGCACTGTACATGGTCAGTGATGGTCATGACCTTCTTCTTCCCAAATAAGTTTCATTAAGCTAGAGAGGTTTCCTGTCACTATAGAAATGTTGGAGGAGTTAAGAGGTGAGCTTCAAAGTAATTGCAACTTGAGGATCCATTGCCTAAATGTCACAAAATCAAAATAAGTACTTTTCTGCACTTGGTATTATCTGTGGCATATCTGAACACCTAATATAAACTAACTTCTCTAGGGCACATGTGTGCTTCTTTTGTTCTCTCCTCAATGGTGTCTACCACTGTTGTATAAAAATAGATAGGTACAATGAATCTTTCTGGATGTAATTTCATTTTGGATATTTTTCCTTGTCCATTATCAGAAAGATAAAAAAAACAAAGAATCACCATTAACTTTAGAATAATGTGTTAACTTTATAAAGCCAGGAAAAAAAGTTTATTTAAATGATAAATGAATGAAGGATATGTAGAGAAAATCATACCACTGAGATCAAAGGAGTAGAAAATCTCTTTATCTTAGGGTGGTCTTTCTCAATTCCACAGATAAGAAAGATGGACAGACAGATGGGGTGCCTGACTCAGTTGGTTAAGCATCTAACTTCAGCTCAAGTCATGACATCAGGGTCCTGGGATCTTGGGATCCAGCCCTACATCAGGCTCCATGCTCAACAGGGAGTCTGCTTTTCTCTCTCTCCCTCTGCCCCCACTCATGCTCTATCTCTCTCAAATAAATAAATAAAATCTTTTTTAAAATATCGATAGGCAGATGAGTGAATAAAGATGATTCATTCTATTATTCATATACTTGCACATATATGTGAATGTATATGAATAATATAATGAATATATATATATGAATAATGGAATATTACTCAGCCATAAAGAAGAATGAGATCTTGCCATTGGCAACAAATGGATGGAGCTAGAGGCTATAATGCAAAGTAAAATAAATCAGTCAATGACAAACATTGTATGATTTCACTCATATGTGGAATTTAAGGAATATAACAAAGAACAAAGAAAAAAGAGATAAACCAAAAAACAGACTTTTTACTACAGAGAACAACCTCTGATTGTTGTTAGAGTGGTGGTAGGTAATGAGATGGGTGAAATAGATTATGGGAATCAAGGAGTACACTTGTGATGAGCACTGGATAGAATTATTATGTCACCATATTATATGCCCATAACTAATATAGCACTCTATGTTAAATATATTGGAATAATAATAAAAAAATATGGATAGACAAATTATAGAGCCCTGACTGAAACCATGCTATAACCTAATACATCCATATTTATGTATGAAAGAATTCCATCTTCCAAAATAAAATGCCAAACATGCATCAATGTTTATTTCATGAATTAACATGGATTATCACTGAACTTGAATGGTAAATGTGTCACAGATCTGCTTTGGATATCACATGCCGAAGTGTAACTTGACATGGTCTGTCAAAGGTTTGGCCAGTAGAGAATGATGATGAAATGTCTATTATATATGACACCCTGTAAAGACTCTCTGGTTACTCCTGAGGGACTTGGAGGTAAACAGGCTCATCTTTTACAACTGAGAGTCAAAGCAGAGCTACCCAATTTCTGCAACTTATTTATGAACCTCATGGTTTACTTTTAAAGGTTGATCTTAATTTTTTTATCACTATAATTATTATTATTTTATTACTTTTTTTTTTTTTAAGAGAAAGAGAACATGATCAGGGAGGGGCAGAGGGAGAGCGTGAGGGAGAGAGAAGTTTAAACAGGCTCCATGCCCCAGCATGGAGCCCTATGTGGGGCTCAACCTCATGACCTTGGGATCATGACCTGAGCCAAAATCAAGAGTCAGAAGATAAACTGAGTGAGTCACCCAGGTGCCCCAAGACTGACCTTACTAATCTATGGGTTTATTTTCTCCACAAAGTCTTATTTTACCCTGCCAAATATTTAATAGACACATTTTTTAATAAGGTGTACACTGAAATATTGTGAAATAATTTAAATATCTTACAAAGATATGACAACTAACTAAAATGATGGCATGCCCACTTCAAGGTATATTATAAACCACTGGAAAAGAGTTACATAAAGATAACAGCATGCCATTAAAAAAAATTAAGTGAAAGAAAGAGGTACGCTAAGTGATTTTTTTGTATGCTAAGTGAATAAAGTTGTACATGAAAAAAACTTATAAATTCATAGTAGCAACAAAAAACTTTTTGAAATGTATTTTCTTTATTCAAATTCTTCTTAAATATATTTTACATATATGTGTGTATTTATTATATTAGAATTGAGAAATTATTGAGGTGCTTGGTTGGCTCAGTTGGTTAAACTTCTGACTCTTGGTTTCAGCTCAGGTCATGATCTCAGAGCCATGAGATGAGCCTCATGTTGGGGCTCTCTCTCTGCTCCTCCCCTACTCACCTGCTCTCTTTCTTTCTTTCTCTTTTTAAAATAAATAAATAAATAAAATATTTTAAAAATGTATAGAATTGAGAAATTTTTGACTTTTATCCAAAACATTGAAAGCATGGCTCTGAATTTTTAAAGAAAATCTACAATTAATTGTCCTTATAACTTACCCCACCTGATTCTTGAGTTCAAATTTCTTTATATTTTTGAAAATTATTTTTTATTTTTGTTTTTTTTTTTAGTTTGGTGTCCTTTTTATTTATTTTTTTTCTCTTTGGGTGTAATTTTTTTATTGTTTGAGGTCAGGAGATGTAATTCATAATCACTGACTTCCACAAGTCACCAAATAGTTTTTTTTTTTTTCTTAAGATTTTATTTATTTATTTGAGAGAGAGATAGAGCACAAGCAGGAAGAGTGGCAGGCAGAAGAAGTAGAAGCAGGCTCTCCATAGAGCAGAGAGCCCAATGTGGGGCTTGATCCTGGGGCTCGATCCCAGGACCCCAGGATTGTGACCTGAGCTGAATGTAAATGCTTAACTGACTGAATAACCCAGGCTTCCCCCAAATGTTTCTTATGAGAAAGAATTTTAAATTGCTTCTGGACATATTTAAATGTAAAATGAAGCTTTACCTATGATTGCCATACTGAAATTTCAATTTGAATAACACTGATCCTAATTACATTTCTTCTTAGGCAACATCTTTCTCTATGCAGCTCCCTAAACTTCCTTGCTTTTTTTTCTCCTTAGTATAAAGCCATAATAATCCTCTGACATTTTAAATATTTTATTTATTTTTTTCTTTTTTGCAACATAAATGACATAAGAGAAGCGTGTTTTTTCTTTTTCCTTTTTTCTTTAATTTTTTGTTTGTTGTACCTCCTGTTCCTCCCATATAATTTACATACAATAAATGATTGGATGGCTGAATGAAGAGGAATGCAAGGAGAACAAAACAGTTAATTAGGAACAAGAGAATGAGGCATTAATGTCTATCTTCACACCTTGAAATTTCCAGAAGTGAGGTCAGAGACACATAGTTGGAGTTGTCCCTCAAGGTTTCTATGTTGTTTACCAGGTTTGCTGCCTGGATAAAAGAGAAAATTACACTTTTCCTTCAAATTAGGTATGGTCATGGGGCTCCATGGCTCAGAAGAGATGCATGGAAGTGATATATATACCAGTATTAAAGTGACACTTTAATAATGCATACCTACCACATTCCCTTTCTCTTGTCTAAGGTGTTATGGAAACACAGAGATGGATAACCATCATCCAGGGCCCTGCATGAAGATAGCATAGAGCAGTGTTTACCCTGTTGACTTGAGATGGACATGTTACATGAATCTGACATAAAACTTCATGGCTTCATGCTCATTTGTTATAGAATCTGTACCTCAATCCAATCTTCACCATGGTCTGCATCTTCCATAACTAGAACCTATCATATAACAAACACACAATAAGCATTCTTTGAATGAGAAAGAAGGATAAAAGAACAGAAGGGAGGAAAAAAGAAGGAAGGGGGAAGGAAAGAAAGAAAGATAGAAGTTGGAGCCCAAGACAAGGATGAGTGAAATGTTTCCCACATCAAGTTAATCCCTTGAAATTTTCCAGAGCAAAAGAAGTCAGAGGCACAATGCTTAGTATCATATATGTGACTAAGAATAAAGGTTGAAATTAAATGATGTATGTTCAATGGTGGATCTTAACTATCTTAGTTAAGAATGAAATACTTGTTGGGGCACCTGGGTGGCTCAGTGGGTTAAAACCTCTGCCTTTGGCTCAGGTCATGGTCTCAGGGTCCTGGGATCCAGCCCCACATCGGGCTCTCTGTTCAGTAGGGAGCCTGCTTCCCCCTCTCTTTGTCTGCTTCTCTGCCTACTTGTGATCTCTCTCTCTGTCAAATAAATAAATAAAATCTTAAAAAAAAAGAATGAAATACTTGTTAATTAACATAACTGTATACTACTATGCGCTGGAACTATTATTCTGGGTTCTCTAAACAAATACATGTTATGTAATTTATTAATTTTTCTATGTAACTTTTTATATTTAATTACTAAAACAGTACTTATTAATATTTTATTAACTTATTTAAATAATTGAAATATTATTTTATTTAAATTTATTTTATTTAGATTCTCTGTCATGGATGAAATAGACTGCAGAGGGGTAATGGCAGAATCTGAAACACCAGTGGCAACTGCTTGAGGTAAATATGAATAAATGTGCTTCCTAAGAGAAGAAAACATAATAAATAAAATCTTAAAAAAAAAGGGGGGTGCGCCTGGGTGGCTCAGTGGGTTGAAGCCTCTGCCTTCGGCTCAGGTCATAATCCCAGGGTCTGGGATCGAGCCCCACATTGGGCTCTCTGCTCAGCAGGGATCCTGCTTCCCCTTCTCTCTCTGCTTGCCTCTCTGCCTACTACTCTGCCTCTGTGATCTCTGTCAAATAAATAAATAAAATCTCTAAGAGAAGAAAACATGGACTCCAGTCTAAGCTCTATTACTTATAAATTCTATAATTTAGGGGACATTGTTTGATTTAGCTGAGCCTTATCAATACAATTAGAATAAAAATGATTCTTATCTTATAGTTTTAATGATCCAAATCAATATGTCTATAAGGACCTTAGCCAAATGTTTAGCAATTTTCATAGATGTTCTCTCCTTTGTTTTTGCTTTGTTTTATTTTTGTTTATTTTTACTTCTGGAGCCATCAAATTAAAACTATAAAGTGGGCATTATTATGTGTCACTTATGTAAGGGAATAACTGAAGCTTTGATAAATTATGTAACTTGATCAAGGGGAAAAGAAAAGAGATGAAGCTGTGATAGATACTGGAAGCCCAAGCTTCGCTCACTGTAATAGGCACTTCTGGGTGCTCTCACATAAATCAACGAAGCAATAAATATTGGGAATGCATGCTTTCTGACATCACGATGTTAGAGATTCTATGACATGGTCCATGCAGGAGAGTACCCATCACATCATCTAGATACATGTGGAAGCACAGACAATGAGAACTAAGCCATGCAACTAGCACACAATTAATAAGCACAGAGATGGACAAGTCACCTCAGAGACAAAATATTCCCTGGGTGCACAGTTGGGTGAGCAGGATCATAGTCGTCCTAGGAAAGGCTGTACCAGTCATAAAGACTGTTCAGCAATAGAGTTTTCTGAAAGAAGCAGAGAGACAAGTATCAATACTTCCTATCCAGAAGTTTCCAGGAATCTTGGTCTTTGGACTAAAGCTCCATTCCTTCCAAGCCTTACAGCAACACATCAAGAGATAGAAATGGCAGGCTGACAGGTGTGCCAGGGGCCTTCAGGGAGAAAAGGCTCTAGATCCTGCCCCAAGCTTTCTAGTTCACAGAACCTGACAGTTTTCATTACAACTTACAATTCATTTTACATTTAGATTTATATCCTATGTGCTTTTCGCATGAGACAGCCTTCAAATCCCCTCCATTTTAAGACACTTATGAATCAAGTTTCTACACCTACAAGACAAAGGGCCAGACAGCTTCTCTGATACATAGTGGTGCTTGACCAACCAGCATTTTCCTAGTGACACTCTTCATTTGTTGAGAGTTTCCTGCAAACTTTTTGAACTAGTAGCTAGACCTATTATCTGATGCTGTTCCTATCATTGCAGTTAAAAAGTAATGCAGTTAAGGAAGAGTACATTTATATAAGCACAATTTTATATTATATATTGCATAAATAGATACATCTATAATTATGGTGGTGTGTCATTCACACATACATGTATGCACATCTATATGAAGATGTGTATATGCACATTTATGTATATGTATATGTGCATATATGCATATACATATGTGTATATGTATTTAGTTTTTATTTTTATTAATTACCTATTACTGCTTAACATATCAAAAACTTAATGGCTTAAAACAACACACACTCATCTTCTCACAGTTGTTTTCAGGTTCACTTTTCTGGTCTTAACTGGGTCCTCTACTTCAGGGTTACACAGTCAAGGTATCAGGGCTATGGTCTCAACTGGCAAAGGATCTAAGTACATTCATAGAGTCCTTGGCAAAACTCAATTTCTTGCAAGATGTTGGACTGTGGACCTCAGTTGCCTGCTGGCTATTGGCTGAAAGCCACACTTCCTGCTTTCCCTACATGGGACTCTCCAACAGGACAGTCTACTTTTTCAAAGCTAACAAGAGAAAGAAAGTTAGCTGGTGGGTAGATACAGTCTTGTTTAACCTAATCACAAATAATCATTCTATTACTCTTTTTCATATTCTTTTAGCTGGACACAAGTTATTCAACACAAGGGGATTTTATATGTCTGTGAATACCATGACACTGGGAATATTAGTGGGGGTGAGTATTTAGAAGTCTTCTTACTACAGGATATTCTTTCCATATCCATTATTTTATTATTTATATGTTTCTCATAATAACCCTCTGAATCAACTATCATTACCCCTGTTTGCGAGATGGAGAAGGATAAGGTCTTTAGACTTAAGTGATTTATCCAGAGTCAGGTCACCAAATCAAACAAACAAACAAGCCAACAAAAAACAGAATTGGGCTTAGACTTAAAAGCCTAGTTCAATTTCCTCTGCAAATATGCCTCATTTTCTGAGGTGGGTTGGGTGACTCTCTAAGAAACACTATCTGATTAAGGGCCTTAAAGAATTCAGACAAGTTTTATTAATCTAAAGCTTGATCTGTGATATCCTTGGGTTTTTATTCTTTTGATCTTTAAATGCCTTCAACTTTTATTATTGGGGAATTAAGAATGGAAGAAGGAGCCCTGGATAATTGAAAATGGTTCACTTCCACAGACATTATGGGTTACCAGAGAATAGATACTAAGAACACTTGGCAATGGTTACTTCAGCATGTTTGACTGAAGGGTTATAAGCCAAAAAGAACTTATCATCTGGTCAGTGGAAATAAATTGTGAGGCATTCATAGATCCTCCTTGGACCTAATTAAAGAAGTCAATTCCATTAAGTTGAATCACAATTCACTCAGATCCACTTTTTGCCAGGCACTATGGTGGGCACTAATAACATAAAATGAGTGAGAAACAACAAATCTTATCCTTGAGATCAACATTATAGAAAAGAGCATAAGGAAATTGGCTTGATCTTTCCTGCAGCAGTTCTCTGTGAATATCTGACTTTTCCCTAGGCAAACACTTGCTCCTGGAAGCAGAAGTCTAGGAAAAAAAAATCTTTTCTGTATATTTGTGGCCCTTCTGAACAGATTTCAGAAGATTCTGCTTAGGTCCTTCCAATCTACCTTCTTCCTCCCATTTCATCTTAGGGAGCAATTTATATTCTACCCTTTCTTTGCACCCAAGTTCATCATGAGTATAGTGAAGAAATTTTAGCACTTTCTTTGCCAAAGGCTTCTCAAAGGAGATAATAATAATAATAAAAAAGTCCAATAAAACTTCTACAGAAACCCCAATGTTACATCCAAGGTTTCATGTACTGGGCATTATTGCACCTCTTCTAACATGATTGTGGTGTTATTGAATTGGACATGTTTGATGAAGGCCATTTTTAATTGCAACTATCCATTTTAAGGAAAAAAAAAGTAAAAGATCATTCATGTTGTTTCTGTATGTTCTTATATAAATTATATTTTACTATATGTCAAATATATACAATGTTTATCATCTGAATTATAAAATATAAATATAAAGAAAAGACAGATAAATATAATAAAATAAATAATTTAAAATATCCACTGATTCAAAGACTTTTGAAGGTGAGTTGTGTCTTTTGATCTAAAAAAAAAAAAAAACTTCCACAAATGACATATTTTTTTTATAAAGGCACCCCTAATAGGGCATAAAATGTTAATTTAATAATATTCAATGTCATTATACTGAGATGTCAAGATTAATTAGAAAAGGTGTTTGATCACAAAAATACTATGAACTTTCTCCCCCTTTTCCATGATGAATTTAAATATGCACTTGATAAAGGACAGCAAAGAGGGAGAAGAAAATTATGCATGCCACTTTTTGAGAGTGTTATAATAACAAGCATAATTAACTGCATATTTATTAAGGAATCCTTTATATTTTCTTATTTTTTCTTATGATCAATATGACTTTGTGTTTGTAAAACAAAGCCATTGTTAAATTTACATAATTGAGCAAGAGCATGTAATTCTATTTATTAAATCTAACAAGAAAGTTCATTCACCTTTTGATAGTTGCCTGTATCTAAATTCCACAACGTATAACCGAAAGTATATTAGTTTGGTCTGGGGAGAGATAGAGGTTTATGGGAAAAGTGTATGAATATTGATATACACTACAAAGTCATCCATGCAGCCATCATCCGTTGCAGAATTTTCAGTAGTCACCTCATCTGCTCTGATAGCTCCCAAGCACAGAACAAAATCCAAATAGTTCAACAGGGGCGCCTGGGTGGCTCAGTGGGTTAAAGCCTCTGCCTTCGGCTCAGTTCATGATCCCAGAGTCCTGGGATCAAGCACCCGCATTGGGCTCTCTGCTCTGTAGGGAGCCTGCTTCCTCCCCTCTCTCTCTCTGCCTGCCTCTCTGCCTACTTGTGATCTCTCTCTCTCTGTCAAATAAATAAAATCTTAAAAAAAACAACAACAAATAGTTCAACAATACATACCTTTGATGGAGATGATCTTGGTGCAGTGCCTGCTACTATGTATTATGTGTTATCTGTCTATGGTGAGGTCATTCGTTGCTTACCATTGCCAAGTTTCTGCCTTTGTCTCAAACAACTCAGACTGGCTTTGCCTAAGGCAGTGGCAAGTTCTATCTTAGGGAAGGCAGGTACTTATCTTAAACCCAGAAACATTACAGAGCTATTGCCACCATGAAAATTCCATTGCATTTTGATACCAATTGATTTAGGAAACTGCATGTATGTCCTTCTGGGCAATAAATGTAAGGTAAAATCTTTGGATTGGGGGGTGTGGTGGGAAAAGTTCTGGGAAATATTTCCCTCTCAGGGAAAAACAAAACAAAACAAAACAAACAAACAAAACCCTGAAGTTTTATAAAGAGAAAATCTAATGCTATCATTCTTTTTGCCTCAAATTGGTATTGGTGTGGGAAGATGTTGCCTGGAGCATAGCAGGCGTATTATGACTAAGAGGTGACAAGTTAAAAGATTGAGGATGGGAGGATAATAAAATAGAGACAATTGCCACACCAAACCTGGATCCTACATTCATACTTTTATTTAAGATCTTCTCATTTTAAATCTACTATAAAATTTGTTGTAGGAGCCTACATCCCTCTACACAATCAGAGAACAGAGAACGGAGATAATCACATTCGAAGCCTCCACAGCTCGTCGGACATGATCTAGTCTCAGCCACCAACCAGATGCAGCCACCTGGATCTTGAACCTGGAGGTAGTGGCCCAAAAAAGCAGGGAGGGGAAATGTGTGGGTCTTTGGTGCTGGCAGCAGTTGTGTGTCCCTGTTTGGGAGCCCAGCCACCCAGGCCAGGAGCCAGCTGGATTCCCTGCTGCTGCCCTGGTTACCTTTCTGCTTTGCGTCATTGCATGCTCCCCAGATTGGGTTGTTCAGCAATCTAAGAGCTTCCTTGTATGTTTTCAATCCTTTTCTTTTGCTAAAGTCAGCCCACGTCAGTTTGGGATGTCAGTGACTTGTAATGAAGAACCATTGTTGATTCACAAATATTCTTATGTTCAGCTCAAGAAGGTTTAGGGTAGAATTTAGGAACTTGTACTCTGAAAAGTCTCCCCTGGTGGTTGAGATTATTAGCTAAATTTGAATCTTACTGGACAGATGAGATTTCATTTATTTTTTTCCCATTATTTTTCAGCATTGGAATTGTTTCAATGTCTGTTTCCTGTTTCTTAGATGCACTTTTTAAGCTCCTTATAAGTAGAATTACCCTTTGGTGAAACTTTCCAGTTAGCTAAATTTCCTTTAAGAATCCCTTTATTCCACCTGCCTCTCATCCCATCCTCAGCTCCAGCTCACCTGCATCCTGCTTTCTCCCAGTACACAGAGACACCCACTCTCCCTCTCTTACTAGAAACTTTCCTTAGGACAGACAGATCTGATAGCATTCATTCCTTCTTTAGTGTGAATGCAAACCATTTTTTTTTCTCTCAAAATTATTTACATTTTTCCTTCTGTCTCAATGTGGAAAAATATTTTGTCTCTAGAATCTGAACATCATAAACATAATATCAGTGCCTTTTACTTATTAATATAAAGTCTCATGCAGGAATCCAGAAAGATAGGAAGACGTTTACTTACCCTACACACACACACACACACACACACACACACACACACATATATATATATGTGTGTATATATGTATATATATATATATATATATTTATTCAAACAAAAAATGGTAAAAACAGCTTTTGCTGAACGTTTCTACATGTGACACCAATAAATGTAAATCTTCAGAGAAACCCGTGTTTCCCTTAGCCACAAGATCTCATACTTGGAACTGGGCTGATATGTTCCACAGATTACCCTCTCACTTACTTAGAAGATTTCCTTTTGTTTGTTTGTTTGTTTTTGATGTGAAGAAGCTGTCAACTAATGAATCTGGATTCTGCATATACAGTGCACACTTTATTATTTTACGCTGCCAAAATAATCTTGCGAAGTAAGTGGTAGCTATACATTACTCAAAGGAGGACCTCATGGTTCAGAGAGTTTAGTTTATGATTATACAACTTGTAGGTATCAGAGCTGGAATTCAAACCCATGTCCTGGAACCAAGTACTTCCTACTACCCATTGCAGTCACATTTTAAAAGCAGAATGTCCAGAAGGCACCCATGGGAATGAGTTTCACAGAATAATAGACCGCATGTAGAGGCCCCTGTTTTGTTTTGTTTTTTTCCCTTTATATTTAATGATCTATTTTCCTGCTGAGAAATTAAATATGTTCCTTGAAGACCAGGGCTATGACTGCACTTTGTGAAGACACCCTGGTACTTAAGGCAGAGCCTTGGGAGATCCCCAGGTGCAAATAATATGTCCCTCGCTTCTTGCCTGGGATGAGCATGTAGAGGAATTTAGGATAAGACTGTGCATTAACATTCATTTGTCTCCCAACATAGAGTAGAGTGTCTGATCAGAGAGACACTGCTCAGTAAATATTTGTGGAGACTCTCATAGCCAAAGGCAGAGTTCCAAATAAGTAAAAAATATATATATGGTGATATCTTCCTTTTCTGTGCTTTTCCAGATCTGAAAGAATTTACGTTAGCATGGATCTTTCATTTGCAGAATTTCCACCATGATATATTTTCTAGTTCAACCTTCAGAGATCAGTGGGATTTTGCAGAATGAGCACTACTTAAATACAGTTGGAAATTAGGAGGAAATCATCTCATTCCCTTTACCCAGAACAGTAAGCTGACAATCCTTGAAGAGTTGAGATAGGCTTGAAACTCAATATACTGAAGTGAGATGTTAGGAAATTATTCTACCTGGACTCCTTCTTAACTTAATGAACAATTAAATTTCATTCTTACTTTGAAATTGCAGAGGTAAGTGAGCCCAATTGCTTTGAGCTTCCTTCTATAGAATATTTTCTAAAGGCAATAATTTAGTAGAAAAGTAATTGCACCTTATTGTTGGAGAAATTCAGCCATTGTGGGTTATCAGTATGTTTAGTGGAACACTAACCATTGAAAACAATAAAGGACATTTTGTGAAGACAACAAAGATCATTTATAAAATTATTTCCCTCAAGAAATTAACAGAGTGAATTCAGGCTTTGCAGAGAAGTAAGCTTTGGTTCAAATCGTGTTTTGACACTTACAGGTGGGATGGTCTTTTGGGGCAGTTTCATCTTTCTGCTTTTTATTTTCTGTTTCCACAAAGCTACAAGGTTGACACTCATATCACCAGTAGGCTACAAAGATTAAATGAGATTATGCACATATGTAGCTGCTAGCATAATTTGTAAGACATATGCAATGTTTGGCCAATGTTGCTTCTTCACATTGCTAAGTAAAATAATATCAGTTTGTTGATGCTACTTTTTGGTTAGATAGAGTAAGATGACTTGAAAGAAAGGGTGCAGACGGTACTGTGTGACCTTGGGAAGTTCATTCAGTCTCTTAGAAACTCAGTTTCTCATATGTTAATGACCAGAATAGCTACAAATTTTAATGGTTATCAGTAAAATAAAGTCAGTATGTATCACTAATACAGAATATCATACAACAGTAGGCATGTAAGGCAGACCTGCTCTTAGCTAAGTGTTTTTGTCAATGATATCACTGGTGACATTGAGAAGCTCACTTTGATATGAACCACATTTTTCTGAGAAACCAGACTTGGTCTAACAGAAAGTTTCCTGGTCAGGATGCCATGTTTTTTCCTAGTCATTTTGACACTGTTTCTTACTGGAGTTTTTGTGATCTGCCTGCATAGTCATTTTAGTCAGTATGGTAATTTCATTACTCATAGGTTTATGTGGCATGGCTTACTAAAAATTTTAAAAGTGGGCATTTGTCCCCCTTGGAAACATAAAAATCTGAGTTTGTTTCACTGGTTATCTCATGTCACATCCTGCCATCTATGAAGATAATGAATTAAGGAACTCTTCTTATTGCATAAATAAATACCCATTTTAATATTTACTGCAAAGGCAAATAGTATAGAAGGTGTGCTGAGTGGTGGCTGAGCTATAATTCTCTATCCTAAGAATGGGGAGTTGGGTTAAATGTCCTTCTTAAGTTAATGTCTGCATGAACTTCTACCCTCTTTCTTTCAAGCTAGATAGAGTTTGCTTTTAAGCATCTTGACCATAATTAATAGTCCCAAAGGCTTATCATAAAACAAATATCTAATTTAAAAGTGTTGGGAGTTTATAAAAACAGCCACATAGAGCCTTGGTATTTTAAAAATATAAAAATAAACACATCATAATTTCTGTTTTTAAGACTTGAGAAACTTTTTCAAAAGGCAATATGGTACCCCAAGCAAGCATTTTATCTATCTAAACTCCCCAATCCAGCATAGGTAGACAGTGTGTTTTTTGTTGTTGTTGTTGTTTATTTGTTTGTTTGTTTTTGTCTGTAAGGCTTCATCATGCTCTGATCTAACCATATCCTTAGCTCTGGAAAAGAAGCAGGAAGCATGGCAGTTGCAAGCATAGGTTTTAGAGTCAAACAGATATACTCTGAAATCTTGATCTACCACCTGGAAATTAGGTAACCTTGAGCAAATTACTTACCCTTTGGGGCTTCAGTTTCTTTCTTCATAAAATCATAACAACAGTGTTTATTGAAAAAGACTTCTGTGTGGATCAAATGAAATAATATTTCTAGGTCAGTGTGAGAATGTAATAACTGCCAAACAATTGTATGAAAAGTGTTATTGTTGTTGTTGTTATTATTATTATTATTATTATTATGAAGTTTATCATTATGAAGAAGGAATTGATAGGGAAGAAAAAGAAAAAGGAAGATAAGTATATAGATAATCTACCAAATCTATAGGTCGTTCAATCTCCCAAAACAAATGTTAGTACCAGTAAAATATATTAGGACAAGGCCTCCTAAGGCTTTATGTGAATGAGACCCTACTGACACTGTAACAGACAAACACAAATGAACCAATTCCACTTAATCTGTGAAATGTAACCTGTGATAAGCACTTGGGAGGAAGCTATGGTTTACATTTCTACTGTGCAGCTATATTTCAGAACTGGTCATTCTGGTACTGATCTACTATATGCCCTAAAAGGAATCAGGGCTTTGGAGTCAAAACATTTCTTTGTAATCCAATTTTTTCTTCATGTTAAAGATGTTCTCATTTTCTTCTCAAGTATTTGATTCTTGTTGGTATTACCAACATCAGGAAACAATTGACAAGTGTACCTAAATGAACTTTGTAGAATAACTTCTCCTTCAATGCTCCACTGTCATGCTCAAGAAAGGGCTCTCTTCTCACAATGTGGACTGCTTCACCAATCACAGGTGGGGATGCCTTAGGACACTATGTCCCACCTGCCTTGCTAAAATCAATAAACTCTTGAGCAAACTTTAAGGGGATGGATATATCCTCAACTTAAAAACAAAACAAAGCAAAACAAACCAAAAGAAAGAAAAATGCTTGAAGAGCTTGGGCTTAGCAAAATATAATTACTCAAGTTGGAAAAAGGGCCAAAATGTCAAGTTTAATAATCATGACTGAAAAAGCTATAAATGTCTTGGGACATTTTTAATGATCACTTTTTTTGCAGCATATTAACATCCACTTCCAATTCCCAAGCCCCCAAGGTGGGAAGCACTACATAGAAAGGGTCCTTCCAACATCTTTTGGTGGGATCTGTAGCAAAACTTGCAGGTGGTTGAAATATTTCAAGGACAGAGATGCTATGTGTCCAAGGACCATGTCTGTAAGAAAGTGAAATCTCTAATCTCAGAGATGAGATAGGTTTCCTTCTGGAAACTTATTCTCAAGTGTCCAAAAATGTTATTGGCTATTTTCATCACCACAAATGTGTCCAGGCAAGATGATGTCTGATGTCTCCTTTATGCCTCACCTGGGCTGGACTGAGTAGGGGAGGATGTTGAGGAAGAGTCAGTCTGTCAAGCTCTGCTGTGCATTCATGAAGATCCAGAGTGACCTCCCTTCTGCACCCTGTCACCTTGTCATGGAGGTCATATAATGAGACTTTAAAAGGTCACCTTGAAGAAGAATAAGGGATATTCATTGTAAGCCATATGAGGAGAGTTCCATAGGACAGAATCAAAATTCCTTAAGGATATCAGAAGCTGAACTGAAAGTTATAATTTATCAGGAAGGAGATTAGTAGATGCACTTCATCTGGCAAATTGTGTGTCTTGGGAGGATTACACTTGGGAAGTCATGACAGGATCTGTGCAAGGCAAAGAGTTGCTGCTGTGTGATTTCAGGGGACTTTTTATGTGTAAGTGCCAAAGGAAAATAATGAACCTCACCAACTGCTAGCCAAAATGAAAAGAAAAAAGAAAATGAGAAAGAAAGAAAATAAAAAAGAAAAGAAAAGAGAAATATTTGCATTTACTATATATATAATATATTATATAATTATAATATATATTATTGCATTATAAATATAATCATTATAAATGCAATCAATAAATATTGATCTACATGGAGGATTCATAATATTTACCCCAAATCTTTCATGAATGGTATATGGTAGCTGGTGCAAAGATGAGATCCAAAAAACTGAATATTCTGTGAAGCCTCCATTGAGACAAGGAAAGACATGATACTTGGGGAATATAAAACTCCCAAATACACAGATCTCTAAGGAGGGTAAAGATGAAAACAAATCCAAAGTAGGCAAAGCAGAAGTCACAGCCTAGAATGGAGAACCAAGAATCTGTACTTTGGAGACATGACAGTGGACAAATTGGGACCAAGTAAGAATAATACAGACTGGTCATGAGGGACTTACCTCTGACAACCACAAGGTTGCTGAGGACTTATTTTTAGGAATGGCAGGAGTGCAAACTGTGGACACTTCAATTTGACTTAATGCTAGGGAGCAATGATAAAATAAGGTAACCACCTCCTTGGCTCAGTAGGAAAGTAGATAGGAATTATTTGGTAAGTATTTGCTAACATTTATTTTATTGCATTTTTTTTTAATTTTCCAATTTTTTTTTAACTTTCCAATTCTAGAAGGAATGAAAACTCTAGGGAGTATCAAAGAATATGAGCACCCTATTAGAAGCAAGTTTGAAAATGTGTTAAAAAGCATTTTTCAGATAATTGTGCAGAAAGGAGATTAATTTAATTCCCCAACTCCCAAATTATTTCAAAACTTTCATGTTTTCATTTTCCTATAATAAATGTGTATCATTACATGTTTTAAAAATCATCATAATCATGATCATCTAAAATAAAATCTCAAAAAAATAAATAAAATAAAATCTCAGATGTCGATGAACTTTAGATATCCAATGTTTAGATTCAGCATTTTTAAAAATTACCAATATTCATATATTTTGTTAGAAGAAAATTGGGATCTTCCACTTATCCATTTTTATTACCATCCATCTTTTTTTCTAGTTTCTAAATATGGTTTCATACAAAGATTTGTACTCTCTGTGTACCCCATTCAAGAGGAGAGATTCATTTGACAATAGATCCATATATATTAATTAGAATTAACTTGAAGAGAAATATTTTGGATCTTTCTTCTCAGCTCCATGTTCTGAAGATAAAGGACAAGTTGTATTTTAAGTTTCAACTGGATACCAGTTCTTGACCAACAGTTAGGACAGACATATAGATTGATGTCATACATAATAATATCATTCTGCATAAAATAATACTGGTGACATAATGTTAATTATAATTAGGATAGAAAATCATACATATAGCATTATGTTAATTATGTAAGTATTTTATGCATTGAATATATATACCAAAATATTTAAAAAGTTGTCTAAGGTCATTATCTAGGCTAATGGTTGATGGAGTTTTCTTTCATTATTAATTTCTACATCAGCTTCTTTTTTATTATTATAGTAGACAAATCATAAAAAAAATATAATTTACAAAAAATAACAACTTATTTAAAGACTGGTTTGGGCCATAAAGAATAAGACTTTGGATAAGATGTATGTAAAGATATTAGATCTCAGATTTCTTAAATGGAATAATTTATGATAAGGGCTTGACACATGATATGTAAACACACACTCTCTCATTTTATAGATGCATACTAAAAAAATAGTAAAACATTTCAAAATACCAAAGTGATCATTAGATTCTCAGAATTCTAATGAGATAAATCCAATCAAGAAGTGGGCATAGGAAGACATGAACAGACATTTCTGCGAAGAAGATATCCAAATGGCCAACAGACCCATTAAAAAGTGTTCACCATCGCTTGGCATCAGGAAAATACAAATCAAAACTGCAATGAAATATCACTTCACACTTGTCAGAATGGCTAAGGTTAACAACACAGGAAGCAATAGGTGTTGGTGAGAATGTAGAGAAAGAAGAACCCTCTTACATTGTTGATGAGAATGTAAAGTTTTTCAGAAAGTCTGGAAAACTTTTTCAGAATGCTAAAAATAGAACTACTGTACAATCCAGCAATTGTGCTACTAGGGTATTTACTCAAAAGATATAAAAATACAGACTTGAAGGGATACATGAACCTTGAAGTGTACAGCATCATTATCAACAATAGCTAAATTAAGGAAAGAGCCCAACTGTCTATCGATTGATGAATGGATAAAGAAGATGTGATATATACAATGGAATATTACTCAAGCATCTAAAAGAATTAAATCTTCCATTAGCAGCAACATGGATGGAGCTAGACAGTATTGTGCTAAGTAATGTCAGTCAAAGAAAGACAAATACCATATGATTTCAATCATATGTGGAATTTAAGAAACAATAACTGAACACTGCAGGGGGGAAGAAAAGAGGCAAACCAAGAAACATACTCTTAACTATAGAGGACAACCTGATGGTTATCAACGAAGAGATGGGCGGAGGGATGGGTTAAATATGTGATGGGAATGTGCACTTGTGATGAGCATTGGGTATTTTATGTAAGTGATGAATCACTAAATTCTACACCTCAAACTAAATTGCACTGTATGTTAACCAGCTGGAATTTAAGTTAAAACTTGGGGAAAAAATAGATGGAGCTTTCTAAAAAAAAAATGGATGTTTCTATGTATTTAATATGTTTTGAACTCTGCTGTCCTATATGGACAAAAATCAAAAGGTGAACAGAAACTGAACCATAATAGAAAAGGGCATTACATTCTGTACAATCTAATGGGAGTTGGCCCTGACAGGCAAGTGAGGCAGCACCAATGGAAAAGTGGGATACCTACGGAGGGGGAAGATATTGAGGGGTTTAAAAACTGAAGAGATCAACATGAGAGTGTGAAGGAACCCAGCAGACTGCAAAGATACAGATGATGTCTCTCAAGGACAGGGTTAAACAAACTCATAAGAAAAATAAGCAATGAAACCAGGTCTGTGATTTCTTAGAATTTAGGATTTGTGATTAAATTCTTGTTCATAAAAGTTACTTTACTTCTGTGTCTTTTAAAATCAGGAACTCCATCAAGGCAGCAGATGCTCTCTTCTAAAAATATTCTATAAGAGGCTAAAGCTGCCTCAATTAACTATCAATCTAGTTTAGCTAGGATGTTAAAAAAATAAATAAGTCACAACCTGAATCTTTAACTTTAATCTGCCTGTTAAAGACATCTGGGTGGTGGGAGGGGTGCCTGCATGGTTCAGTCAGTTAAGTGTCCTATTCTTAGTTTCAGTCAGTTAAGTGTCCTACTCTTGGTTTTAGCTCAGGGCTTGATCTCAGAATGCTCAGGATTCTGAGATCAAACCCCACATCAGGTTCTGCACCCAGCATGAAGTCTACTGGAGATTCTCTCTCCCTCTACTTCTATCCCTCCTGCTTTTGTTTTCTCCATCTCTCTCTTTAAAAACAAAACAAAACAAAAACCTAAATCTTAAAACAAAAGGCATTTGGATATTCTAAGACCTCCTTCTGAACACTGTCATTAATTAAATAAATTAGACTATAATGAACAAGGAGCTACACATAAGTGTGATTGGAATTGCCTGACTCACAGAACATCAACTGCAATATAGAAACAAATCAGGCAAATATATATGTTCTAATCTATTTATTGCAATGAACCAGGCTTCCCATCACCCACTCCTCTAGGAAAATATATTGAAGTTTTAGGAAGAGAATAATATGGAGCAGGTGACGGACAGGTTAAATAAAGTAAGAGATGTGGTTAGAATCTTGTCCATGAAAGTGAAAAGAGTTTAAGGAGGAAAAGCAGAGAGTGAGGAGGTAAATAAAACAGGCTAGGAAATTGCCCTGAATACTGTTAATACCAAAAAGATTTGATGAAATACAACAAAGCCATTTGTGATAATTCACAGTGTGATTTTGTGAATTACTTAAAAAACACTGTCATAAAAATGACTTATAGGAATGAGAACATACCAAGAAAAACAATAGAAATTGTGAGTTTTTGTTGTTTTGTTATTAAATCACAACTGTGGTATAAAAGTAGCTGCAGAATATAGCCTGTTTCTTTCTTTCCTTGGGAAACATTTTTTTTTAAATGATAGATAGATGGATAGATAGATGAGAGAGAATTAAAAATAACACCCATCCTATTTTTACTGGCAAGTTGCAAAGTTAAAAAGCCCTGTAAAAGCCAGAAGGGAAGAAGGATAGGAAAAGCTTAAGAACTTGCCACTAAAATCCTAAAGTTAAGGTTCAAACTGAAATACAACAAAATGCCTTAAATATCTGAAACCAAAGCAGGGATTAGCCAGTTAGAAATGCACCAAAAGCCACAAGGGGCAAGTTTAGGGAAGGAGGCTAAAAGGGCCCTGCTGAAAGTGTCTAAAGGATCTATCATTTATCAGAAGGTTTCAGGGGAAGTACATTCTGAGGGTGGGAAATTTCCCTGAAGCGTATTGGTTGTGTCTTCTATTTGTGGTGGGCAGTGGCTGCACTGGAGAAGACACTGCTGTGGCAGAAATTCTTGTGGACACAGCATGAGGCCACAGATTACTGAGGCAATCTCGCTGAGGTGCTGTTTAGGGCTGTGAAACCCATGGGGTTGCCCAGACCCCTCTAAAACCCTGAAATGGGCTCCAGAGAGTTGATGGTGCAAATTCTAAATGATTGAGAATACTCACTGGAAAACATTTTGAAAGTGTCACTACAAGGATAATATATTAAAACATGTAAAAATATAACAAAATTAACCAAAAGATGAACATTCGTGGGGAAAAATTTCTATAAACAAACACACTCTTTGAAACCATAATCTCACAAAAGGATCATAAAGCAATCTGAAGGAGAAAGTAGGGGTAATGGGGTCAGAGGTGGAATTGGACTTGAGGAAAATAATATAGGGGGGTAGCGGAAGGAAAAACAGTCACAGGAAATAAGACACAATGAAGATACATACAGAGACATACACTTGAAAACACAGCAAGGCATTTAAAGAATAGAGAAAAAGAATATTAACAAAATAATTAAATAAAAATGCAGTGACCCTTGAACAACATGGGGGTTAGTGATAAAGACTTTAATGGAGCCCAAAATCCAGTTTTTGACTCCCCAAAAACTTAACTACTAACAGCCTATTGTTGACTGAAACACTTACTGATAATAGGAGAAGTTGATTAACAAATATCTTGTATGGCCTATGTGTTATATATTATATTCTTATAATTAAGCTAGAGAAAAGAAAACGTTATTAAGAAAATCATAAGGAGAAGAAAATACATTTACAGTATTATACTAGATATACAAATTAAAATTTGTATAGTAGACTCATGTAGTTCAAATCTATGTTGCTCAAGAGTCTACAGTAACCAGAGAATATATGATCTCTCTTTTTCTCTTTTTTTATGGTGTGTGTGTGTGTATACATATATATATATAATCAAGCAATGAAATATTGATGCAGTTGGAATGTCCAAAGAATAGGTATATTTCAAATAAAATGGATAGATGATATATGATAGGTAGATAGATAGATAGATGATAGATAATAGATGATAGATAAAACAAAGAGAAAATGTTAGCAAGGAAGACTGTTCTTATTTGCAGATAAAGTAATTTGCAGAATGTAGTAAGTCCAAAGGAATAATGGTTAATTCTTAAAATTAATCAGATTTAGCAGTTTTAATAAAAATCAAAAGGCAAAACTTAATTTTATACATTAGCCTTTACAAATTAGTTAATAAAGTTTTAGATATGTGTGTACATGTGCATGCATCACCTGTAATGGCTTAGAAATGTCAAGTACTCAGTAATGTTTCATTAAATATAGCAATACTACTAGAGAAACATGAGTGAGAGTATCAAATATTAAATATAATCTAAATAAGTGAGAGATATGTTGTTGGTAGATTGCATAAATCATTATTGAATAGGAGACAATTATCCTCTCATGATTTATTGACTCAACGAAGTTCAAATAAAAAGCAATCGGAATTTATTATTTATATGGTTGTGCAGGTCTGCACAGTAGATCCTACAATTTACATGGAAAGGCAAGGAACCAAAATAAACATAACATTCTTGAAAAATAATAAAATGGAAGAATTACTCTACCAAATAATAACACCCCTAGCAAATCAATATTCTTTTAAATAAAATAATATTGGCACAGGAATAAATAAATCAGTCAATAGAACAGAATGAAGAGTCCTGAATAGAGGGATGCACATAAACACTGGATATATGCAGTGGTAGTGTACAATAGAAGGGAAAAGATTGATAAATTATGGATTCCATTAAAAGTAAAAAATTTAACTTACATAAAACAAAAATGATTGTGAATATAATTATGAAAGAAAAAATACAGGGATTTATTTGGACAAAAGACTTTAAATGGCATCAATAAACAGTCATTTGCTAAAGGGAGAATTCCTGTGAACTCCTGTAATGTAGACAATAATCACATGAAAAAGTGTTCAGCCAAATTTATAAAGAGAAATAATAATTAAAATTATAAGTAAATAACACCACAAACAGATTGGCAACAATATTTTTAAATAATAAAAATAAATTCTGATAATGCCAATTATTGAGGAATTCATATGGCAACAGAAATTGCCAACACTTCTGGAGAGAGTTTAAATTGATTCAACCATTGTGGATTATAGTTTAGCATTATATGACTGAATATACATAAGCTTTATCACCTAATAACTCAATTATTGGGTAATGTCCTAATGAAACTCATGACCTTGAGCACCAAGACATATACACAAAATCATCCCTAAGGGATAGGGCCTAGATCCTGAGACTCCTCATCTACATGTCCTTTAAGAACAAAAAGGATAACATATGGTAATCACACACAAAGAAAATGATGAAAAAATAAAAGGAACCCAAGCTACTTGCAAAAACATGGATGGATCTTACCAATAAAATAAAAAAAGCAAAAGTTGAAAAATCACATATAATATTTACATAAAGTTACAGAACCTGTAAAACTAAATTACATTGTTTAGGGGTGGATGAGTATATAAACAAGTGTAAAAACTATAAGGAAAAGTAGGAAAAAAATCAAGTAAATAATATAAAATAATCCCTTTAGCATGGCTATGTGGTCATGTCCTGGAATAAAAGATTTATCTGTTAAAGATATATTTTTTGTTTGTTTGTTTGGGGAATTTCTTAATTCTCTGTGAATTTCCCAGCCTACTCTGATGTTTTATAAGAAATATCTTCAGCCTTTTTCCAAGTTAATGATAAGTTATCATATTTTTAATTGATAAGGGCATAAATAAACCAACTAAAATAATAGTTCTGGGATGAGTACATTATATCATAATATAAAACACTGTTCTATAATAATCTTCTAACATAATAATTTTATTTTAATTCCCAGAGTCAACAGTTATTTTCCAATGTTAAAAAGAGAGACATAAGCTTATTAGAGCTACAGTGATTGCCACCAGAATTAAACACACACATGCACATACATATTTACACAGACATATATATTAACATATACTCACACAAAAACAATCAAAATAATTTTCCTCTGTGGGCTGAATAAGAATCTATTGTTTTTGTCAAAGGTTGTTTTGATTATGTGACTTGATAATTTATTTGTAGGACAAAATTGGATGATTTTTTTTTTATTGACAAGCTTCAAAAAAGATAATTAATTTCTGGAGATCCATGTACACTTTAGTGACTAGAACAATACTACTGTGTACTTAAAGTTTGCTAAGAGAGTAGATTTTATGTTAAATGTTTTTCCTACACACACTCAAAATAATGATTAAGGGAGGAAATGTTCGGAAGTCATGGATATTTATGACTTTGATTGTGGTGATGGTTTCATGGATGTATACTTATTCCCAAACTCATTGATCTGTGCACGTTAAACATACGCAGACTTTTACAGGTCAGTCATTTTCAATAAAGGAATTTTAAAAGGAAACAAAGCAGAAAAAAACAAATAACAAAATCAAAATAATTTGAAGCATTTCAGACAAATATATATATATGTATATATATATGTGTGTGAATATATATATACACATATACACACACACACACATATATATATATATATATATATATATATATATATATATATAAGAAGGACATAAAATCAGTTGCCATACCTCAGATAACAAGCTTACTGTTTCAGTCTGATATCATTATAACCAGCCTTACTTCTACTAGGAGTACAAATGCTCCATCAGTTTCATATCCTCGTATTTTTAGTATTCTGAAGATAAAGAACATATATACCCAGAAATGTGGTCTAGCAACATTTTAGGGTCATGATAGCACTTCAAATACATGTGTAGGTTGCTATCTTCGATTTCCCTTACATCTTCATGATATCAAGAAGAGTTGAATTAACTCTCAATTATTGTGTAACAAGGTATCTCAAAATGTCATGGCTTAAAATAATATGCATAAATTATCTCATAGATTCTATAGGTCAGGAGTTGGGGCACAGCTTAGCTGAATGGATCTGGCTCAGGGTCTCTCACAAACCTGCAATCAGTGTGTTGGCTGGAGCTGAGGTTATCTCAAAACTAGATTCCAAGAAGCATCCTCTCTTCCCTGCTTACCTGGTCCTTGGAAGGATTCAATTCCTCAAAGATTATTGGGTGAGACCATCAGTTCATCATTGGCTGTTGACCAGAGGCCTCCCCACTGGGCAGCTCAAAACATGGCATCTGGCTTCCCTTGCAACAAACTTGTTAGAGAGTGAGAGAGGATAAGCAACAGAAGTCACAGTTTTTTATCAACTAAAACTGAAAGTACATCCCGTCATTGTTGCTGTTCATTAGATGATGGTCACTAGGTATAGCCCATATTTCCTAGGAAGGGATTGAGCAAGGTCATGAAAACTAGCAATTGGGAATAAATGAAGGCAATCTTTGGGGCTATCTGCACATTTCAGAATATATATTAATCACTCAATGAAGATAGTACTTTGAAAATATGTGTTATTCATCATTAATGCCATACAGTTTTGCTTTGAAAACATTTTTCCCAGTATTGAGAAGAAAAAACCCTGGCAAAGAGAGCACCATTCTCTATGATAGGTGGTTCCCCCAAGTGTTACCTCATTGAATCCTTCACAGCCATCTTGAAAGTACTGCTTTTTTTTCTCTATTACAGATAAGAAGAATACTGAGGTTGTAAGAAGTGCAATAATAAGCCCAGAAAATAAGAACTGATAAAGCATGGGCAATTTTTTTTTTTTAACTTTAATACTTTTGCATTGAACACAATTCTTTTCCCTTCTAATCACAGACATGATCCTAAGATTAGAAAAGCCTAGCAGTTCTATTTCTCTCTTCTGTTCCTCACTGTTACATTTCCAGATGTTTTCCCATGGAAAGTCAAAAATCTGCTGATGGACAGGAAGATGTCAGCACATTGCTGTAATATACAATTCTCAGATAAAAATATTAACACTTTTCTCTCTCTACTTATTTCTATACAAAATTTATTCTGTTTCTGGCCACATTTATGCAATCTGAATGAAGCCTTTCATGGAAGACAACTTTTATTGCTGTTTATGTCTTCCTCCTGCCTGCTGTTATTCCCCCTCTAGAAATAAATATTTTACTCACTTGGCCAACTGAACAAATATTTTATGTCTGACACAATATTTATACACATATTTTTTCAAAAAACATCAGAAATGTGAATTTCATGTACAGTAATATATGTGAGGTGCATTATGTCACTCCTTGAGGTGAACCAGATTTATACTGACAAATGAAGGAAAGGACAATTTCAAGAAAACTACTCAAAACTTAGAGGTGAAAGCTGTCTTGAAAGCAAATACCTGAGTTAGTAAATGAAGCACATTCCTTGATAAATATTGCTTATTTAAAAAGTCTGTGCACTTAAACTTATGAGTTAATGAGGGGCTTAAGGATGGGTGTATAGTTAATAATCACATCCTGGTGAATAATATTTTAGCATCTGAGAGCGTATCTTTGGTGGAAATATAGTTTGATCTTTGGAGGTCTATAAAACCTAAGAAGGAGTCCTGGCACTGAAAGTTACAACTAATGAGCCCCTGAGAAGTTTGCTTAATATTTTCAAAACTTACATTCCTCAGTTATATATATATTTTTATATTTTGTAATGACCCAATGCATGTGTGCCACTTATTATATTGGGTAGCATGTAGTAAATGTTTTATTTTAAAACATTATTAATGTTACTAATGTTGATTCTTGTCTCATCTTTATATTTTTGTTACTTTCCTCACACTATTCTCCAGGATTTGTTCTTTATATACTCACTTCTCATTCAGGAAATATTTATTAAAGACTTGCTAACTGACAGGCACTCAGCTAGCCATCACTGATGTTGAATAATGTAGGCACCATACCATCTGAAGCTCCCAGACAAATATGACAGAACCTTACTTAGAAAAAAATGGCTGTGCCCCATCCTCATCAACAGAAATTGACCTATTGAATTTTAACCCTTGAACATAATTATGAATAATTCAGAAGGAGCAAATGTAACAAATTGAAAACAGTCTTAAAGACAGTAGATATTATCTAACTACATAAGTAATCACAATAATTGTAAAAATCACAAATATAAATTGTCTAAACATATCAATTAAAAACTAAATTGTCACAGTGGTTTAAAAAGTGAGATCAACTACATGTTGTATATAATAAGTCCACCATTTTAAATATAAAGAATCAGATAAGTTAAAAATGAAGGAAAAAGCAAAATATACCATGGTAAAACCAATCAAAAGAAAGCTTAAGTAGTTATATTAATTTGATATGAAGCATACTTCAGCACAAGGAAGATTGTAAGAGATACAGAGAGTGATTATATAATGACAAATAAATTAGGTCTCCAGGAACACATAAAAATTCTAACCATGTTCATACTCCACAATAGAATCTCAAAAAACACATGGCAAAAACAGAACTAAAAGGAGAAACAAATTCATAATCTCTGTCAGTAATTGACAGATCAAGCAGAAAATCAATGAAAAGGAAATAGATGATTCAAACAACACTATCAGTCAACTGCATTAAATTGACATCTATGGAATTGACCATCCAAAAAAAGCATAAACCACATTCTTCTCAAGTTCACATGGAATATCCATCAAGATAGACCATATTATGGGACACAAAACACATTTTAACAAGTGCAAAGAGTAGAAATGATGCCAAGTATGTTCTCAGACTACAGTGGAATTAAACTAGAAATCATAACAGAAAGATAGCTAGAAAATACCCAACAATTTGAGAGTTAGACACACCTCCATAAAAACCATTTGTAAAGAAAGAATTTTAGGACAGGTTTAAACAATATTTTTAATTAGATTAAAATAAAATATAATTTATTAATATTTGTGATATACATTTAAAGCAGTGCTTAAAGGGAGATTTATAGCATTAAGTATACATAACAGAAATAAGGAAGATTAAAATTAAAATCCTGAGTTTTCACCTTAGAATACTAAAAATAGAGAGCAAATAAAATATATAGCAAGCAGACAAGGGGAATAAAAAAGATCAGAAATCATTAGAAATAAAAACAAGAAAACAATAGAGAAAATTAATGAAATGATATTTGGTTCTTTTAAAAGATCAGAAAGTTGATAAATGTCTAATAAGTGTATCCAAGAAAAAATGAGAAAAGATAAAAGGACTTGGGCAGTTGACCTTACCAGAGTTTTTTCAAGAAGAGTAATCACTATCATGACAAGGTAATTGCCCCTGATAACCTGGAATGAGGTAGGACTGGTAATACAGAATGACTACAGAAAGGAGTATGTGTGGAAGTCAGGTTATCAATTTGAGTGACCCTTGCACTTCTGTTTCTGAAATGTGAAATAAACTAGTGTTGCAACCATGGCCTGAGAAGAAAATGGTTACAAGATTCACACTGTCCCAAAATGAGGGTATCGCTCACACCACTAGGCAAACATCCAATACCAACAGAGACAATATATGAGGGCAAGGGGAATTTAGAATGTAGTGCAGGTAGAGGAATGAGTGTTCAGGCCATGTGACCAAGTGCAGTATTGGAAAGGTTATTCATCCCACCAAACTTTTTTTTCAATATCATCATCAGAAAAGAAGACTTGCTGATATGCTGGGGAATCTTGTTCCCCAAATGTGTTTGGAGATGTGGAATCACATAAATAGGGTAAATAACAGAAATCAAAAATCTCCCCAGCATTAACACTCAAGCAAAACTCTCCTTGGGCAGCCCTTGAGTGAGGAGTATGGAGATAGTAGTGTCTGGCCAGTTCTGTCCTAAGTAGAACTCTTTTCCTGCACATTGGAGTTCCCACCACCCTGATGTCTTCTTTTCCTATCTTTCTTTTCTTTTACAGATATTAGATCTGCATAACATTTTGGACACTTTACATACCAAATTATGCTTCATCTCGCTTTATTTTGTATCAGTAAGCCTCTTGCAATCTTAACTCTGTCATAGCATCTGCTTCCCAGGGAATTATGAACTAACACAACCTTTAAATAAGTACCAATAATGAAACTTATACTGAAGGTATTAATAATGAGCAAGGATACTCTCTATCCTTATGAATGACTTTCTTTTTTTTTTTTTTCAGGACTTTCTTTAAAAAAAATCTTTTTTAAAAAAAGGAGAAAGGAGAAATATTTTAATAACAAAGACAAAACTCCAAAGCTTCTGAAACTATGACTACCTTATATTATCAAAGAATGGTAAAACTTTATGCTTATGCCTCAGTGCTTAAAACTGACAACAATGGCAGCTTCTAAGGTGGCAGAGGAGTAGCAGACTGAAATGACATCAGGACCCAGAAGTTCAGCTTGATAGTTATCAAACCATTATCAAACCAAACTCAATAGGAGATAGAAGAGAAGAAGAGCAGCAATTCTAGGAACAGAAAATCAACCACTTTCTGAAAGGTAAGACATGTGGAGAAGTGAATCCAAAACAATAGTAAGATAGACCACGGGTGGAGGGGTCAGCTCTCACCTAGCAGTGGAGCAGTGGAACACAAAATCAGAACTTTCAGAAGCCTGTTCCTCTGAGGGACAGTCACTCCAGAAGCTAAGTGGGGGTGGAGCCCTCATGGGGACAGTATGGTCTGAGGTCCTGCAGGGTCACAGAAAGATTGGGGGAGTCTGAGTGTGGCAAAGCTCCCAGGTATCAGAGCAGGTAAGCCAACTACAGAGACAGAGCTGAGGAGTGAGCTGTCAGATCATGGTCACCTTAAACCGTGATCCAAGGCACAGTCGAGCCAGTGCTCTTCAAGCAGGGACTCCACAAGTGGCAGATCCAGAGAGACACCCTCCTTCCTCCTCCAGGGGTTGTGGCATAGGAACACACAGCAGGAATCTGCTAGGTTTGGAGACTCCAAACAGGGCTGTGTGCCAGAGATAGAAACACTCGATCACAAGCCAAGTGAGCACGGAGTGTGGCCAGAGACCAGGGAGATGGGAGGAATTGTTTGCTTTTCTCTGAGGGCACACTGAGGAGTGGGACCCTGAGCTTATGGCTCCTCTGGGCCAGAGACTGGGAGGCCACTATTTATATTCCATCCTCCAGAGCTCTATGGAAAGTGTTCAGGGAACAAAAGGTACCTAGAGAGAACTCAAGAAGATTACTTAGCCTGGCCACTGGCAAGGGCAGTGCAATTCTGTCTCAGGCAAAGACTTTTGGTACTGACTGCAACAGTGCCCTCCCTCAGAAGATCAGTAAGAACATCCAGCCAAGACCAAGCCCACCAATCAAGGAGAACAATGGAACTCCAGAGATAGGGGAAAGCAATGCATGGAATTCATGGCTTTCTCCCCATAATCCTTAGCCTTACAAAGTTAAATTGTTTTAATTTATTTTTTTCTTATTCTATTTTCTTAACTTTCCTCTTTTAACATTTTTAACTAGTTTATCTTAACAATACCTTTCTAAAAAAAATCTTTTTAAACCTTCATTGTTATAATCAGATTTTACTCCTTCATTGTATTTAACCTTATGTATAAAAACTTTATATATATATAAATATATATGTATTATTTATATATTATATAATTATATATTATAATATATATTATAAATTGCATATTGTATTATAATATATTATAAATTATTCTATATATATTTATGATATATAAATATATATATATTTATGTGTATATAAACTTATATATAAAACTTTATATATATATAAAGTTTTTCTTTATTTAAAAGTTTGAGAGGTAGTTTCTTCTAAGAGACCAGAATACACCCAAAATCAAGTGGGGGCCTCTGTTCTATTCACCAGTCAAATATATATATATGTGTGTGTGTGTGTATATATATATATATATATATATATATATAATTTTATTTTTTAATTTTTATTTTCACTTCTTTTTCCCCCTTTCTTCTCCCCCCCAGTTTTGGGTCTCTTATGATCTGGTTTGAGTAAATTTTTTGAGGGTCTTTGCCATCCTTTTACTATTTTATTCTCCCATTCATATATTCTTACCTGGATAAAATGACAAGGCAGAAAAACTCACCCCCCCAAAAAAAAATTGTAAAAGAGGCAGTACCAACACCTAGGAACCTCATCAATATGGTCATTTATAATGTCAAAACTAGAGTTCAGAATGACGATTCTCAAGGCACTGGTTGAGCTCGGAAAAGGCATGGAAGAGGTTAGAGAAACGATGTTGGGAGAAATAGAATTATTTTCTGGAGAAATCTAACCAAGTTGAAATTTAAAAAGCCGTTATTGAGGTGCAATAAAAAATGGAGGTTCTTAATGCTGGGATAAATGAGGCAGAAGAAAGAATTAGTGATATGGAAGACCAAATGCCAGAGAATAAAGAAGCTGAGCAAAAGAGAGACAAACAGCTACTGGACCACAAGGAGAGAATTCAAGAGATAAGTGATACCATAAGATGAAACAATATTAGAATAATTGGGATTCCAGAAGAAGAAGAAAGAGAGGAGCAGAAGGTATATTGGAGTAAATTATAGTAGAGAATTTCCCTAATATGGCAAGGGGAGCAAGTATCAAAATCCAGGAGGCACAGAGAATCACCCCCAAAATCAATAAAAATAGGTCCACACCCCATCATCCAATAGTAAAACTTACAAGTCTTAGTGACAAAGAGAAAATTCTGAAAGCAGCTCAGGATATGAATTCTGTTACATAAAATGGTAAAAACATTAGGATAGCAGCAGACTTACCCACAGAGACCTGGAAGGCCAGAAAGAACGGGCATGATATATTCAGAGCACTAAACCAGAAAAGTATGCAACCAAGAATACTATATCCAGCTAGGTTATCATTGAAAATAGGAGAGGTAAAAAGCTTCCAGGACAAACAAAAATTAAAAGAATTTGCAAACACCAAACAAGTCCTATAGGAAATATTGAAGTAAGCAAAGAGAGCCTAAAAGAGAGAGCCTAAAATTAGTATAACAGAAAGGAACAGAGATAATATGCAGTAACAGTCACCTGGCAGGCGATACAATGGCATTAAATTCACATCGTTCAATAGTTACCCTGAATGTAAATGGGCTAAATGTCCCAATCAAAAGACACAGGTATCAGAATGGAAAAACAAAAACAAAAGCAAAAACAAAAACCACTGATATGCTGTCTATAAGAAACTCACTTTAAAGATTTTTTTTTTTTTATTTGACAGATCACAAGTAGGCAGAGAGGCAGGCAGAGAGAGACAGGAGGAGGCAGGCTCCCTGCTGAGCAGAGAGCCTGATGCGGGACTCAATCCTAGGACCCTGAGATCATGACCTGAGCTGAAGGCAGAGGCTTTAACCACTGAGCCACACAGGTGCCCAAGAAACTCACTTTAGACACAAAGACACCTCCAGATTTAAAGTGCAGGGGTGGAAAACAATTTACCATGTCAATGGACATCAAGAGAAAGCAGGGGTAGGGATCTTTATACCAGATCAATTAGATTTTAAGCCAAAGACTATAATAAGAGATGAGAAAGAACACTATATCATACTTAAAGGGTCTTTCCAACAAGAAGATCTAATAATTTTAAATATCTATGACCCTAACGTGGTCAGCCAACTCTATAAACCAATTAATAACAAAATCAAAGAAACACATCAACAATAATACAACATAGTAGGGGACTTTAACGCGGCCCACACTGAAATGGACGGATCATCCAAGCAACAGATCAACAAGGAAATAAAGGTCTTAAATGACACACTGGACCAGTAGGACATCACAGATATATTCAGAACATTCCCAGAATATACATTCTTCTCTAGTGCACATGGACCATTCTCCAGGATAGATCACATCCTTGGTCACAAATCAGGTCTCATCTGGTACCAAAGACTGAGATCATTCCCTGTATATTTTCAGACCACAATGCCTTGAAGATAGAACTTAATCACAAGAGGAAAGTTGGAAAGAAACTAAATACATGGAGGATAAAGATCATCCTACTAAAGAATAAATGGGTCAACCAGGAAATTAATGAAGAATTTAAAAAATTCATAGAAACATATGAAAATGAAAACACAACTGTTCAAAATCTGGGGGACACTGCAAAGGCAGTCCTGAGAGGAAAGTATATAGCAATACAAACCTTTCTCAAGAAACAAGAAAGGTGTCAAATATATAACCTAACCCTACACCTAAAGGAGCTGAAGAAAGAACAACAAAGAAAGCCTAAACCCAGCAGGAGAAGGGAAGTAATAAAGATCAGAGCAGAAATCAATAACATAGAAACCAAAGAACAATAGAACAAATCAATGAAATTAGGAGCTGGTTCTTTGAAAGAATTAATAAGATTGATAAACCCCTGGCCAGACCTAGCAAAAAGAAAAGAAAAAGGACCCAAATAAATAAAATCATGAATGAAAGTGGAGAGATCACAACCAACAGTAACGAAATGCAAACACATTATAAGAACATATTATGAGCAACTATGTGCCAGCACATTTCACAATCTGGAAGAAATGGATGCATTCCTAGAAAGGTATGAACTACCAAAACTGAACCAGGAAGAAATAGAAAACCTGAATAGACCCATAACCAGTAAGGAGATTGAAGCAGTCATAAAAATCTCCCAACAAACAAGAGCCCAAGATCAGACGGCTTCCCAGGGGAATTCTACCAAACATTTAAAGAACAATTAATACCTATTCTCCTGAAACCGTTCCAAAAAACAGAAATGGAAGGAAAACTTTGAAACTCATTTTATGAGGCCAGCATTACCTTGATCCCAAAACCTGACAAAGACCCCGTCAAAAAAGAGAATTACAGACCAATACCCTTGATGAACACAGATGGGAAAATTCTCACCAAAATACTAGCCAATAGGATCCTACAGTATATTCAAAGGATTATTCACCACGACCAAGTGGGATTTATTCCTGGGCTCTAAGGTTGGTTCACAAATCAATCAAATCAATCAGTGTGATACATTATATTAATTAAAGAAAGAACAAGAATCATATGATACTCTCAATAGATGTTAAAAGAAAGTATTTGATGAAGTACAGCATCCTATCTTGATAAAAACTCTTCAAAGTGTAGCGAGGGTATATATATATATATATATATATAGAGAGAGAGAGAGAGAGAGAGGGAGAGAGAGAGAGAGAGAGAGAGAGTATATACCTCAATATCATCAAAGCCACCTATGAAAAACCCACAGTGAATATCATTTTCAATGGGGAAAAACTGAGAGCTTTTATCCTGAGGTCAGGAACACGGCAGGGATGTCCACTATCATCGCTGCTATTTAACATAGTACTAGAAGTCTTAGCCACAGTAATCAGACAACAAAAAGAAATGAAAGGCATGCAAATCAGCAAAGAAGATGTCAAACTCTCACTCTTTGCAGATGATATGATACTTTATGTGGAAACCCAAAAGACTGCATTCCAAAACTGCTAGAACTCATACAGGGATTCAGTAAAGTGTCAGGATATAAAATCAAAGCACAGAAATCAGTTGCATTTCTATACACCAACAACAAGACAGAAAAAAAGAGAAACTAAGGAGTCAATCCCATTTAAAATTACACCCAAAACCATAACATACCTAGGAATAAACCTAATCAAAGAGGCAAAGAATCTGTACTCAGAAAACTATAAAGTACTCTTGAAAGAAATTGAGGAAGACACAAAGAAATGGAAAAACGTTCCTTATTTATGGCTTGGAAGAACAAATATTGTGAAAATGTCTATGCTACCTAAAGCAATCTACACATTTAATGCAGTCCCTATCAAAATTCCGTTATTTTTTTTTTTTCAAAGAAATGGAACAAATAATCCTAAAATGTATATGGAACTAGAAAAGACCCCAAATAGCCAGAGGAATGTTGAAAAAGAAAGCTAAAGTTGGTGGCGTCATAATTCCAGACTTCAAGCTCTATCACAAAGCTTTAGTCTTCAAGACAGTTTGGTACTGGCACAAAAACAGACACATAGATCAATGGAACAGAATAGAGAGTGCAGAAATAGACCCTCAACTCTATGGTCAACTACTTCTTGACAAACCAGGAAGGAATGGCCAATGGGAAAAAAGACAGTCTGTTCAACGAATGGTGTTGGGAAAATTGGACAGCTACATGCAGAACAATGAAACTGGACCATTTTCTTATACCACACACAAAAATAGACTCAAATGGATGAAAGACCTCAGTATGAGAAAGGAATCCATCAAAATCCTTGAGATCAACACAGGCAGCAACCTCTTCGACCTCAGCCACAGCAACTTCTTCCTAGGAACATGGCCAAAGGCAAGGGAAGCAAGTGCAAAAATGAACTATTCAAACTTCATTAAGATCAAAAAGCTTTTGCACAGCAAAGGAAACAGTCAACAAAACCAAAAGACAACTGACAGAATGGGAGAAGATGGGGCGCCTGAGTCGCTCAGTGGGTTAAGCCTCTGCCTTTGGCTCAGGTAATGATCTCAGGGTCCTGGGTTCGAGCCCCACATCCAGTTCTCTGCTCGGCAGGGAGCCTGCTTCCCCTCTCTCTCTTTGCCTGCCTCTCTGCCTACCTGTGATCTCTGTCAAATAAATAAATAAAATCTTTAAGAAAAAAAAAAAAAAAGAATGGGAGAAGATATTTGCAAATGACATATCAGATAAAGGGCTAGTGTCCAAAATCTGTAAAGAACTTATTAAACTCAACATCCAAAGAACAAATAATCCAATCAAGAAATGGGCAGAAGATATGAACAGACATTTTTGCAAAGAAGACATCTAGAATGGCCAACAGACACATGAAAAAGTGCTCTGCATCACTGCATCAGGGAAATACAAATCAAAACCATAATAAGATACTACTTCATACTAGTCAGAATGGCTAAAATTAACAAGTCAGAAAATGACAGATGTTGATGAGGATGTGGAGAAAGGGGAACCCTACTATACTGTTGGTGGGAATGAAAGCTGGTGCAGCCATTCTGGGAAATAGCATAGAGGTTCTTCAAAAAGTTGAAAATAGAGCTACCCTATGACCCAGCAATTGCACTAATGGATATATAACCTAAAGATAAAAATGTAGTGATCTGAAGCAGCATGTGCACCAAAATGTTCATAGCAGCAATGTCCACAATAGCCAAACTATGGAAAGAATCTAGATGTCCATCAACAGATGAACGGATAAAGAAGATGTGATACACACACACACATACACACAAATAAACACACACACACACACACAATAGAATATTATGCAACCATCAAAATAAATGAAATCTTGCCATTTGCAATGATGTGGATGGATCTAGAGGGTATTATGCTGAGTGAAATAAGTCAATTAGAGAAAGACAATTATCATATGATGTCCCTGATATGAGGAAGTTGAGAGGCAGGATGGGGGGTTTGTGGAGTAGGGAAGGAAAAAATGAAACAAGATGAAATCAGGAGGGAGACAAATCATAAGAGACTCTTAATCTCACAAAATAAACTGAGGGTTACTGGGGGTTGTTGGGTTATGGACATTGAGGAGGGTATGTGATATTGTGAGTGCTGTGATATGTGTAAGCTTGACAATTCACAGACCTGTACTCCAGGGGCAAATAATACATTTTATATTAATAAAAATAATTAATAAAATAACTGATAACAACGCTCTTAGAATTTTTGTTCCACAAGTAAGTGAAACCTCATAATAGTTGACTTTTTCTACTTGACTTATTTCACTCAGCATAAACTTTTCCAGTCCCATCCATGTTGGTGGAAAAGTTGGGTATTCATCCTTTCTGATGGCTGAGTAATATTTCATTGTATATGTGGACCACATCTTCTTTATCCAGTCTTCTTTTGAAGGACGTTTTGGCTCTTTCCACATTTTGGTTATTGTGGTCATTGCTGCTATGAACATTGGGGTGCATATAGCCCTTCTTTTCACTACATCTGCATCTTCGGGGTCTAAGAAACATGCTGAGGGTTTTAGAGGGGAGGGAGTGTGGGGGATATACTGGATGGGAGATAGGTATTAAGAAGGGCACGTATTTCATGGAACACTGGGTGTTACATGTAAACAATGAATCATGGAACACTATATCAAAAACGAATGATATACTGTGTGGTGACTAACATAGCATCAATTAATAATAATAATAAAAATTGCATTTTTGTTTGAGGGACAATAACATAAAGCTTTAAATCAAAGAAGGCAGAAATAGAAATAGAGAAATAGATGCTAGAGACATGATAGATTATAGATAGATAGATATAGGAGAGGGGGAGAGAGTAGAGGGAAGCAAAGAAAAGTACAGAGATGTATGAAGAGAGAGAGCTTAAAGTCATAGATATACACACATATATGGATTTTTTTGGCTACAGAGGATTAGAGAAACAGAGCACCTTTAGAATCATGCTCTATAGGTAGAATTTATATTTTAAAGCAAGGAAGTAATGTTATTATTCCACTAAATTACTGTCATGTGAAATCATCAAGTTGGGTAGGCCATAAACTTTTACCTTCCCACAACAATAAAGGCATCTTATCAATTTATTGTCAAAATATTTATTGGACCTGCTCTTCCTCTCAATTGCTTCTACATCTGTCTTAACCAGGTCTTCATTACCTCTCACTGGGATCTCTAAAATAGCCTTCTATCTACTGTCCTCTCTCAAATACTATTCCTTTCAAAGCAAATTTCATATAGGGGCACCTGGGTGGCTCAGTGGGTTAAAGCCTCTGCCTTCGGCTCAGGTCATGATCTCAGGGTCGTGGGATCGAGCCCCACATCGGGCTCTCTGCTCAGCAGGGAGCCTGCTTCCTCCTCTCTCTCTCTGCCTGCTGCTCTGCCTACTTGTGATCTCTTGTCTGTCAAATAAATAAAATCTTAAAAAAAATTTCATATAACAAGTGTATTTTTTTTTTTTTTGGAAACACTAAGGTGATTGTGTCCTTCAACAGCCAATAACCTATCAATCCTTCATTCCTCCAGCCCTGTGTATACCATAGAGCATCTTTTTTCTTCATATCCCCTGCAAGATTATGTTTCTCCTATCTGGAATGTTTTCTTTACAACCACCATACCCTCCCATCTTTTTTCCCTTCCAAACAAACACCCCCATTTGTTTTCCCCAGGCTAAATCCTATTACATAATTAGTACCCAGCTCAACTATGATACTCTCAGAAGCTCCTCTGACCCCTTCTGTATGATCTCTCAGGTCAAGGAGTTTAAGGACTAAAGTTAAGGAGTCCCTGAGCACACTATGCTATTCATTGTCAGAACATTGCCACATTGTGTTGAAACCTTCCTCCTATGTGTTTATATCCCCTTCCATTCTATAACTTTCAGGGGGTCTTGCACTGTGCTTTCATTCATAATTCTTGGTGTAACGTCGGGGGGGGGGGCTTTAGTACATGTTTATTGAGTTGAGTTGTAACTTTCATTAAACTTCAATGAGTTATCAAACAGAAAAGTTATCAATATCCATTGATTATAAAGATTCCAAAACATTAAATGTCATTTTGAAGTAATGTTATCCCCAGAAAATGTTGTTCCTCACTCTGACAGAGTGACTGTCACTTCCTACTACATTACCTCTATAACTTATACCTCAGCCATCAGAAACATTAATATTCCATTTTAATCTATATGTTTGCATTTCTAGCTCCCTATTGGATATAATGAAATGAACTATTTCTTGTGCTTTTTTTTTCCCTTGAGATGAACCGTTTCTTCCTCATTTCTACATATTCATGATTTTAGCACAGTGTCTTACATATACTAGACTCTTAATAAATGTTTATTTAAATTGACAAATATCAGTCATTTTAGCTGTGTTAATAGGAAACATTTTGAGAAGATATAAGCAGTAGCATAATCCACTGGATGCTTCGCTACTGTCGGATTCCAGGGACTTCATTTCTTATCTTCATAAGTTGATTTTTTTTTTTTGAATAATTTGTTTGGAGATTTCCTCCAAATAGAGTTGTTATAAAATGAAATAAAATATTAATTTAAAATCTGTCTTGCATGCCAAAAGTTCTGTTAAAATGCAAAATTTTGAGTGGTACCATACTAATTTTTATCCTCATAATGGTCTCCATGGTTAGTATCACATTTGTTTTAAATATCTATGCTGAGCTGTATTCCTAGTGCTTCTGTGAAAAGCCTTTGAAAATGTGAGTAGAGTATTGTATAGCAGCACAAGCAGAAACTGATTGGAATTCAATCATTTGGAAGGATATCTGTTATTTTCCTCCGTTGTTTTGCTTTATCCTCTGAGTGCTTGCCCAATTTCCTCTTCAGTCCAGGAGCATAACTTTTGTGACCTCAAAGATTCCTCTGAATGGGAAATTTGTCTAGGGAGAACCTACACCTGCACCTACCCTGCAGGGTGGGAGCAGACCAGAAACTAATTGCACTCCAGTCAGTGCCGTGAATCTGGAGAGTCAATTTCCCAGCCATCTGAATTACGGATTAGGCACTAGGATGGCTGGGACTTTGTATCTAGTCTGTTATGGTGTTTCTCTTTCCTTCCATACCATCAATTTGAAGCCAATCAAACCTTGAGATTAAATTTATCATTTTTCATCTCAGAATGCACACTTCTTGAATTTTTATTGTGAAGTTTATATGCCTTTATACAGTTCACAGGTCTGTGACTGTAGGTTTTCCTTGCCTCTGTGATTCACCCCATTACTGTTAATATTTCTATCCTCAAACAAAAATATAGAAGTGCCCAAAAAACCCTTTCTTGGTATTTATAGCCTTCAAATAAACAAATCTATTAAGACTCTCATCATGTTTTTATTTTTTAATTTATAAACATAACTTGTTCTATTCTGGATTTTCTCTTGGCAGCTGCTATATCTTTACTGTTTTCCTGGGTGGGGGCTGATTATATATATATATATATATATATATATATATATATATATATATATTCGTATTTCTTACCACTTTAAGTTCCTCCCACTTTAGAAATAAATTTTTTTCATTGGAATGCCCATCAGATAAAATATTTCCTACCAGACATATATTTACTCAAGTTACATTAGAAAAGTAGATTTATGTCATATTGCAGACCGTAAGAGATGCCAGCTGCAGTAAATCCCTGTCAAGAATCTTGCAGCTTTTGTGTTAAATGGTAAAATATATGATACAGTATGTTCTTCTTACTAGTTAGTGGATGGCCCTTTGAAATAATCCAGAATTATTTTCTTAAGGGAAGATGTCATACATAAAAGCAATGTAGCCTTTGATTGGCACCTCCTTCCCTGGCCCTTTTAAATAAAGATGCCTATGGGGAACACACAAAAGTC
The DNA here is from genome assembly GCF_010015895.1 of Lontra canadensis. Taxonomy (NCBI): domain Eukaryota; kingdom Metazoa; phylum Chordata; class Mammalia; order Carnivora; family Mustelidae; genus Lontra; species Lontra canadensis. The sequence goes on from NW_022631139.1 coordinate 1,772,239, forward strand.
AGTCATGGCTAGGTGGTTTTCATTCACCCTGACATTTCCTCCTAGCCCCTTTGTTCTTATGCTTCCTCTGACACTGTTTAAGTATGAACTATCAAACAATTTTTAGTATATGTGACTTTATAGTTCTGTATGAAAATAGATAATAATTGTTTCCATTACATTCTTATGTAACAATATAACTCAACTGACTACGGTCTGCTTAGAGTCATATGATGTTTAATAATGAATTATGACAGTGCACTATTGATTGTTTGGAAATTGCTGTCTGAAATTAATGTAATTTTCCTTGAGATCTCTAAACATTGATTTTCTTTTTTCTTTAAGTGCTGTAATCCTCTGATGTGAGTCATTCTTATAATGGTTTTATGTATAAAATCAAAGGTCTCTGAACTTTCTGGTTGCCAGGATAGATCCTGGGGCATTCTATTCCTTTTCTTGATCACTGTTTTTGAATTTTTTGCAGTTTCTGTGCACTCTACTTTTAGATTTCCAGATCTATAAGGAGAGTTGTAAAGCACTGGATTCCCTGAAGATAAGATTAAACTGGGAATCCTTTAACATTTATTGGAATGCAATGCAAATAATAACATCCCAAATAATTTACAAAATTTAAAAATCAGAGAAGTCTACTTATTATGTGATGTAATCAAATTATTGGTCAGCTCAATTAATTCAGATTTTTAAAATTTATTTTATTATTTTTCAGATTTATTTGTTTATTTTTAGAAAGAAAGCAAGAGCAGTGGGAGGGGCAGAAGGAGAGAGAGAATTTCAAGCAGATTCCTTGCTGAGCACAGAGTGCCAGGACGCTGGACTCATGAATTGAGCTGAAATAATAAGTCAGTCATATAACCGACTGAGCCATCCAGGAGTTCTGATTCAGGCTTTTTGTTTTAGATTCAATATTTATAGATTATGTTTATAAAGGGAAACATATGATAAAAGTATGGTATCTCATTTTCTAATGGTTTAGCAAAATGTTGATAAAGACATTATTTCCCTAGACAAATGTTTCTTCTGTCTTTCAGAAATAAATTCTCTGTATTTGAAGACAAATCTCAAACCAATGGGCCATGGCAGAGATCTGTACCACACAGTCAACATTACCTTAGGTCAGGCATTGATTATGTTATTGTCTCCATCAGCTGTGTGACTGGACAAAATGCAAATCATACAAACACAATTTTTGAAACTGTAATGAATATATTGTAGGTACTACAGCTTCAGTTTGTGGCCATTCTCTTGCCTCCATGGTAGCCATTAGGTTTGTCCATCTAGGAATGTCCTATAAAATAGTAGCATTTCCTGTAAATAAATATGCAATAGACAATAATAGAATTTCATCCTCATAAGTTTTGCTTCTGAAACACATTAATCCCCAAACCACTCATCTCTCAATCTTTTCTCTGTGATTAGACATGGAATGCTATCTGGAACGAGGACCCTAATTGTTAATAACAGTTACTCCTGAATGGTGGAACTTAGATTCGCATTTTTTCCATGCTCTTATTCGAAGTTTCTTGTTTTAATTTACTTTATCTAAAATAAATACATTTCCTCTTTGCATGGCCAAAAGAAGGGAGGAAGGTCCTTCAGGCCCAAAAGGATTATGTTCTTTTTATTTATTGTTTTTAGAAAGATGTATTCTGTCTCCTGCTTTCAGATCTGAATTCTGTCTCACACACTTATCTCACTGATGCAACAGTTAACCAAATTCTGTGCATGTGTTAATTGTGTGTGTTTGGATATTGTTGATTTTTTTTTTCCATGAGACAAAGAAATAGAAAACCTGGGTATTTGTGGATGGTCTTCAGTAACCGAATTACTTCTATGTGAACCTTATAGATGCTAATTCATTGCAAAGATTCAATCATGTATCTACCTCTCTACTCTCCCACGGTGGACTTTATAAATTAAGAATAAACACAGTCTGAATCCATTTTAGCACAGAGTTTCAGGGATATGCTGCAATCTGTTATAGATAAAAGACAAGGTAAAACCTGTGTGCCAACTTGGATCTACCGATCCAAAACCCAATTCCATGGAATGACACATAATCCCTCTATGATCTGGCCCTTACCTCTTGTTCTGACTTCATCGTTAATGATTGTCCTTAATTTACCATGCCAGAAAAATTTTGCTAATATATGCTGTGTTTTTACACTGTGCCACTTCACATGCTATTTTCTTTCCATGGTTTGTCCTCAGCCAACTTTTGCTCAACAGGAGAGTTCAGGTTCATCCTTTTTTTTCAGCTCAAATGTCAACTCTTATAAAGCTACATTGACATTCCATGCTGTGTTAAATCTCTTCTTGGTTCATCCAAGGTGCCAAGTACATGCCTTATTTTTAGCATCTATCTCTCTGTTATACTTTTGTTTGTTTTCTGGACCAAACTGTGAAGTACTGCAGGTCAAAGTTGGGTTCTGTTCATTTCAAGATTCCTAGTACTTAGCAAACTTCTTGGAATCAAATAGATATCATATTAGAGTGTGACTAAATAAATGAATCATCAAATTTCATTCTTCTTAATGTAAATATTAAAAGCATCTTAGGAGAAGTTTAAATATTCTGACTCATGCCAATTAGTCAGGATAAGCTAAATAATGCTGTAGAAACAAAGAACCTCCTATCTCAAAGCTTTACTTCCTACCCATGCAAAATCTGCCATAGATAGTAACCGCTCTCTAGACCATCTATCTTCTCAGGGATCCAGGAAGATAGTAGCTCCATTATACCATGGCTTCACCATCTGGAACCTGTGTGGTCTCCTGGTTGACATGACAAGGGAAAATAGTGTAGAAGGGTAACATATAATCCTTGAAAAGTTTGAATCCAGAAATGATATAGTACATGCATGCTCAACCTCCTAAACTGGAATAAGTCACATGGCTGCACCAAACCAAAAGTGGGAGGGGAAGTGTAATATTCCTTCTGCCCAGAACAAGAGGTTAATCACCTGTGGGTGACTACTGTTAGTCCTTATCTTTACTATGAATGCAAAAAGGGTGTGACTTTCTTAATTTGAAAGATGAAATACAAATGGATTATGAGTATAAACAAAAAATATACTACTATTAATCCATTGTTATAAATAGAATCTGCCCTGTGGAATACCAACTGCATTGAACAAAGGGAGAGACTGTTTTAGGATCTTGTAAAATAATAGGACACCCAGGTGTGCATGGGATTAAAAAAAAAAAAAAGAAAGAAATACAGCTACTACCTATGGCAATGATTTATTGGGGTGACTTAGCTCTGAGAAGAGGTGAGTGAGTAAGGAACTGTAACAATCTTCAAATTACTAATGCTGTTTCAGATGAGTGGGCTTGTTGCCTCAGAAAGGACTAAGCATAGGCGATGTGAAAAAGTTCATCATTTCTGCAGGTGTTGTAGAATATCCTAACAAGGGAGAAATAAAATCTATTTAGTGGTTCATCAATTTTCTGATTCAGATGTAGTATAGTATTGTGGAAAGCATGCTTATTAAGTCCTCAAGGTTCTAGACGTGGTTCTGTCAGAAAATGCCTGAATAACCTTTTATAAGTTATCCCAAGCACTCTGTGCCTTGATTTATTAACCTATAAAATACAGGAAAATCAAAGACACGAGTTCTCAGATCTCTTCCAGTTCCAAAAGCTTTTAAGTCCTATAAGTCATGCATTCATTCATATAGCCTTCCATAAAGATCAGGCGCAATAATTTAGTTCCAAATACTTAACAAAATGATCCTGGTGTCACCCCAACATCACCTTTCACTTCCTCTCTGTTTTCACACTGCCTTTTTCTTGGTGTACCTTCTTCCTTTGAAAGGTTACCAGGTGTTGAACACTCTTGTTAAAATTGTTAGTGCCCAATTGAAACATTTTCCTTGATGCGATCAGAAAAAATGAAAGGACATTTAAATAGGGAGAAATTGAAAGTGTGCAGCTGTCCAGATAATGTATTGTTGGCATGAAATATGAACTTATTCGTGGGATTCTCCAGAGCTACAGCCAATGAATGAAAAAGGTCTCCCTTAGTCATGTCTTGGTAATAAAACTCAAAATAATTCAAGATAGAAATTATTTAGCTCTGATTCTATCTGTCTTCAAAATACCAAATTGATTTATTTCACATGAGACCATCTGAAAAAGCAGTGATATTAACACAACTTTTTCATATATTCCAATAATCTATGTAATTTAATTTATGAAGACAAGATTTGATATCTTTATGTTGCTATAGAACATTGTAGAGGTTTTTCTACTTTCTTCTTCCAAACTATAGGTTTTTCTTTACCATATATATTGGTCCCTGGAAAGAAGACAAAAATCCAAAATACAAGAAAACCGTGTAAATTTTGTTGTCACCTAAGGTCTAGAATTTGTTTCCATGGCCTTATCTCATGCAAGCTTAACTGATGAAACTGGAACTTGTGGTTTTTGAAGGCTAAACAGGAAACAATGGACAGCCTGATACAATTATCAGAGATACAGTGGGACCTTTAACAGTTGATTACTATGAACTAAAAGGCAAGTTTGGGGTACAAGGGGAAGTGACATATGTGCTTCTGAAGACATGGAGCTACTATCTAACCTTTCTTCTGACTGTTCTGCTCATGTATCTTAGTTTGAGCTATTACAGTAAAAAATCATAGACTTGGTGGCTTAAACAGCAATCATTATTTTGCACAGTTCATAAGTCCAAGATTAAGATGCCAGTCAATTTTGTTTCTGTTAAGAACCAGCATCATGTCTAGCAGATGGTCACTTTTACACCGGGTACTTAGATGGCCTTTTTTTATAACTATATGAATCCTTATCAGGAGGTCTTCCCCTCATAACCTAATCACCTCCCCAAGCCCCACCTTCTAATATCATCAAATTGGGCTCAGATTTCAATGTGTGAATCTGGGAGCCAAACAGTCTGTATCATTATGTCTATCAACAACAACAAAAAAACTCTGTTCTCTCTCAAACAGTCCAGAAAACCAAGGTATCAAACCAAAGGATTCTCTTGGAGGCTTGACTTTTCATGCCCTATGCATCAAAAACCATGCTCATCTGTTTTTGGGTTTTGTAGTCCTGGGGCTCAGAGGTGACTGCAGAGATACATTTCATGACTCAGAGGAGGCAACCAAGTTTTTAGCTCTGTAATTATGTAGAAGACAGTGTCATGTAGCATAAAGAGAAAGAACTTTGTAAAAAGAAATACAAGTTTTCAAAATGTGTATTTCCATATAGGAGTTGTATAAACTTACATGGTAACGTTTCTGAGCCCCCTTTGCTTATTTTGTAAGGTTATTGCAAAGATGTGTTGTTTTCATCTTTAGTGTGACTGAGTCCAGCCCACACAAAGCTATTAGAAAACTCCTGAGGCAGATATTGTCAGCAAACCACCTTGAGGACACAAGGCAGACAGTAAAGAAACAAAGAGTAGGCATTCTCTGAAGGCTCAGCTAAAATAAGGTTTCCTACTGACAGTTGCTGAGCTGTTCTGGAGATAGCCAACTTTGGAAGTTGTATTAAGTACACAGGACTTTAAGGGATAGCTATTTTGCTGCTTCTTTTTCCAAGGTGTACCTATATTAATGCATCTACTCATTCCAGTTTTTACGTCATTCCCTCATTTCATCATTTTAACCTAGATAGTTATGCACAGATCTGGAGCCAATGCCTCTTAAGATTGAAGAGACAACTCAGTCTTCTTCCAATAGGTTTGGTTTTGGAGGGTGGGGAGGAAGGGGAGGGGAACTCTGTGGCCAGGATAGCCTGCTGAGTTTCCTTCCTCATTTCTAGGAGACACAAGACCATTTCTCTCTTTCTTCTCTGATAAATAATTACTCAAATTCAATTGAGAGTCTGCACTCTATTTAATTAACTCACAAATCAAAACTGATCCCAAACAAAGCCATCATATTCACAAGGTGATTTTTCAAAACCTCTTATATATCTTCATCTAATTATTAATCTGAGTAATATCAGTCAATTTCTAACACAGATGGTAGTATAAGAACAACATATTCCATCTGGACCAACCAGATGGGCAAATGGGATTAAAGTTATGCAGATAGAAATTATGAGCTTTAAGAAAAAAATTCCTGACTCTTTTTTTTTTAAATGACAGCATAGTTCCCATCAATGATAATATCTGTCTTCAGATATTATCTGAAAGAACACTACAATAGAGAAACCTAGTTCCTATTACTGAATTTGTTCCCAAATTTAAAGTTGTAAAAATTAATGTTCTATTAGAAAAAAATGTTAATATAAGTTTAGCGACATGGCTATCTACATAAATGAGATATATATAGACATTTATTTAAGTTTAGGGGTATAAATATCTATGTAATTTGAAAGGTGTAGTTAAATTAAATTAGACATATTGATGTTTATATGTTTAAGAGCATTGATATTTATTTAAATTAGGAGCATAGCTATCTATGTGAATTTAGAGGTGTAGCTACCTATATACGCTTAGGACTGTGGATGGTTATGTAGGGCTGGAGACATAGAAGCTATTTAAGTTAAGAGTACAAATATCTATTTAAGTTACAGGTACAAATTCTGTATAAGTTTAGGAAATAGATAATGATGTAAGTTAGAAACATAGAGATTTATGTAAATGTTGGAATGCAGGTGTCTTTATAAGTTTAGAGATGTAGGTATCTATGCAAGTGTATGGGTACAGATGTCTAAATTAGCTGTGTATAAATCTATTTAAACTAGAGTGTAGATGTCTATATAATTTCCATTCTATCTCTATAACTCATGAATGACATCTTTGACCACTGACTAAAAAGGTATAAGTTATTTTTATGTTTATTATCTAATCATATTAGGATCTCTGATTAGGTATAAGTTATTTTTATGTTTATTATCTAATCATATTAGGATCTTTTATGGGCTATGAACTGATTATCATTTCTCAAAAATTAATAGTTGGTCTTTCCAGCACAGACTTAATATAGTGACAGTTATGGTCTATTATTATGGACTTTATAATCAGACAGATCTAAGGTCAAGATTTTTTTCTGCATCACAGTAGGTATGTAATTTGCTTAACTAATCAATCAATGAAAAATAGTTGGTTGAGGGGCGCTTGGGTGGCTCATTTTGTTGAGGATCTGACTCATTGATTTTGGCTCAGGTCATGGGATCAAGCCCTATGATAGACTCCATACTCAGTGGGGAGTCTGCTTCAGATTCTTTTTCTCTCCCTCTTCCTTTGCCCCTCCCCCACCCCTGCACTCCCACTTTCTCTCTCTCCAAAATAAATAAATAAATCTTTTTTAAAAAGAAAGGAAAAAATGATTGATTTTAAAGATGAAATGGCATAATGTGAGAATTTCTAGTGGATTTTACGAGAATTATCTCACAGACTCTTAAATTGGTTTGGGATAAACATACCCCTGGTAGAACCTATGATGCTCTGAGTTTCTCTTATGAAATTCACATATACATTTTGAAGATGGAGAGACATCCAGGTACACCAGAGACAGAACATAAATAATTATTAATAAGGAAGAACTAATAGAAGTTCCTTCAGTTCTTAGTAGGCAGGAGGTTAAGATGGCAAAAAGAGTGGGTCAAAAAGATAAGAAGTAGAAGTCATTCTTCTAATGAAATCAAACTCTTTTATCTCAAGTAGTGTCCCTGAGTTTTTACATCATCTACAAGGTGATAGTAAAGATTATAGTAACTTACTGAGTTAAAACTTTAGTAGACTTCTACAAAAAAACAAAACAACAACAAAGAAACTTTAAAAAGCCAATATCACAATGGAGTGGGGGGACAGACTTTAGCCAGATATTTGGTGGTCTTGAGGTGGGCATAGGGGGAGAGGGCACAGATACCAATGCATTCATTGTGTCACCCTTGTAAAAGCGAATCTCCACATACAGTATCTTCTTTCATCTTCTTTCATCTGCTCTGATGAAACAGAGCACATATTAATTTACCCATTTTGTGAATGAGAAATTAAGAATCACAGGAATTAAGTAACCAACCCCAGATTACACACCTAGTAAGTAGGAAAAGCAGAGAGGTAAAGCCAGCCAGTATGCCTCCAACTCCCAAGTTGTATATATAATATTTCAAAATCTGCTGAGCAATGTTTGTCTCCATGAAAAACTGTTGAAAATATTTTCTTGACTATGTTGATTATTTTTTCTTCTCTGGATTCTTCTACTTGAAGCCGAGTTCCTGCAGATGCCCTAACAGATAGGCTAGGGTACATTTTCATAGGCCTGTTTTTTCCTATGGCATCTTTCTGTTTCTTAGATATATACAGTTCTATAGTCTGCTGGAATAGATGCAGTAGACTTCTAATTCTCAGACTCATAATCCCAAACAGGACTTTGTGGCCAAGAAAGCATGCTCTCACTTTCCTCTTGTTCTGTCCATGTACCCATGTTATGATTTTCTATAGTATTCTATCTTGTCAAGGCTCAATAAACATTCCTCATAAAACAATTCTTAAATCCATTCTATTGGTTTGGGAACATTATTAAATCCATCAGGAATGTATGTGAATATAAGAATCATATAGGGATAAGTAATGTATTTTGTTTCATCAATGAAGGATCATGTAAGTTTTTGACCAACATAACTGATTTACATAAGTCATCCTTTATCATTGCTTAAATATTAAATTCTATTCTCTCTTTTTCATTTCCAATCTTGATTTTGGCTCTCAAGCTTTCTTTCATTTATTAATGAAACATTCCCTTATTTTATTAAATAAATTTGACATGTGACATTGTGTAAGTTTAAGGCATACAGTATGTTACTTTTATTCATTGTTTTATTACAATATAACAAGTTTCACTCACATTTTTATAATGAATCTCTTGTTTTCAGTTCTACCCCTTCTAAACTATATTCTAAATGGCTTTAATGGTGAGATTTTTGAAAGGCAAATGTTATATATCAGTTTCTCAGGCAATTCTTGAACATGTTTTGATTCCCTATAAGGTAAAATTGATATTATGTGCATGACATTTATGCAGCATCCCTGATTGGCTTCTTCCCACTGTCCCCAAACATATTGTACTGAGGCGAGCTGTAGTTAATCACTACTCGCTTTCTCAAGTTTCCTTTCATTTGGACACTAACACTAATGAATTTGGACACTCTTACCTTCTTTTTTTAATGTGAATAATTCTAACCCATGCCTTACCCCAGCTGTAATATTAATGGTAAAACCTGTTGACCCATAAACTTTGGGTTCATTAGTTCTATATTGACTTAGTTCTATATCCTAGGGGATATTTGCTCAGTTTTTCTTAGACCTGATGGGTGGACTCTGGGAGAAGCACACACATTGACTGAAAATTATTGAGAGAATACCATACCACTTGGTACATAGCTATTTCCCCAAGCCCTACAAGTGACTCACCATGACAACCTAGGCCTACACAGCCAAGTGAGAGAGAATATCATCTACTGTCCCAGGATATGTCACATTGCCTTCAAATCCAACTAAATGAAGCTTCCGTGCCCTTCTTTTATGATACAACTTGTAGGCATTCTGTATGGTCCATACCTGTGCCATACCATTATTATCAACCCTGTCTCTACCATAGCACTCAAGATACTTTAAGAAACAAAATGGGCTTATTTGTTAATCTTCTCAAAGTAGCTTTAAGTACTCTGAAGAAAGTATCTTTATCATATTCATTTTATCACCAGCATCTAGAGACATGTATAGCAAAATTTGGTAATTAATGAATATTTTATTAGTGATTAAATGAATGAAAGAAAGAATGAATAAAATTTATATGCAGTATAACTATCAAAGTACTGGCTCCACTGAAAAGCCCTTTGCCAAATGCAATCATACAAAGCTGCACAGAGCAAAATTGATGCCTATCCTAAAGCAGACATCTCGTCATTTTTTTATTGTTGGGGGAAAAAAAATATATATGTATATATTAGACAAATAAAATCTGAATTCCTAATTAGTTAAAATGGAAAAAAGAGTGCCTCGTATCAGTCCTTCAAGTAGCCCCAGATAGGTTGGAACAAACATGGAAATAATTTCCAAGTGAGGTCTTCTCTGCTTTGTCTGCAACCAGAGAAGAGGGTCGTGCACTGGGAGTACAGGCTGCCATTGATTTAAGGAAGACTATGTAAACTGGAGTGAGGCAAGGAAGTAAAATGTCACCAGACTTTCCATGCATTTTCAAGTTGTCGTTTTCTTGATGCAGCATTCACATGGATGCTCTAAAGCTTCATTTATTTTATAATGCTCTGACAGAATTGATTCAGTTTCTGCTGCTTTTTAGTGTTTCTGCAGGAGATGAGAGCTCGGAGCTGCCTGTTCTGCCATTTTGCTGACATCACTCCAGACACCATTGTTACTATTTATGAAGTATACAACCACTGCTTTACACATCAGGGCTCCTTCATTATTATCATTATTATGGTTTGACAGTTGTATCATACTTTGTATTTACTAAGAAAATCAAAATCACTGGGAGACATTATTTCATATTATACACTGGTATCTATATACAATCTATTAAGATAATGTTTCAGAGAATTTGTGAAGAAATCTGCTGATAAGGAGAGATGACAGTATGAAACATGGCCCGTCATCTCAATTACCATAAGCCATTGATTATAAGTGAGTGACCATGTATGGTGCACACTAAGAAATACCTCCATGGAATTAAATCCTGCCAATTTTCAAAAGCAAAGCACAAAAATATTATAATACCATGAAACAATACACAAATCCTTGAGAATAAGTAAATATAAGCAAAAGTATTTACCCACACACAAAAATATGATATTTAAATTATCCAAAGTATGACTACATAGTCAAAATGATCTATGAATATTTATTTGTTGCCCATTTTTGGAAACAAGTTGTTGTAGACAGAACCATGCATAAGGAATTTCAGGATATTCATTTCTATCTTGTTTCACAATTCCTTAAAAGGTGTCATGAAGAAAGTGCTAAATTGGAAGCGTTATTCCCCAATTTTCTTTAAGCCTCAAGAGGCCAGGGTTATTTCTATCTTGCACATTGCTAAACCACCAGAGTCACGCTGAGGCAAATCAAAGACATTTAAGGAATTTTTGTTGCATGAATTGATGGATGAATGAATAAAATAAAGACACTAAAGAGCTAAATTTTTGTAAAATTTTAACAATCACCTGTCTGCTGGAGTGACAGATTAGGATCCAGAAGAGTCTCATCCTCAGAGCAAGGTTGCACGTGCCAGCCAATCTCAATGACTGCATTAACAGAAGGTAGTCATAGTGTGTGAGTTGCAAAGAAGAGTTCAGAGACATCTCCCCTGAAGAAGGTGCAACTTCACCCAAGTGTGAAGACCCACTTAAAAATGGAAGACATTAGGAGAACAGGAAGAAATCTAGAGGCACTGCCACTTATACCTTAAGAAAACTGAAGGCTGGACAGGAGAACTACAGGACCTCACCCACTCACCTGTCCTTACTGGCACTCTGGCATTTCAATAACTGAAAAATGAATATGGGGTAGAAAAGAAAATAAGAATCCCCAAGACCTTCAAGAAGCCTATTACATCTTCCACATGCATTTCAAAGTCTACAGAGGCAGGGAAAATAGTGGATGAGGCTGTACAACAAATATCTCCATGGTAGAAGAGCCTGGAAACCATATATAAATATATATGTGCTTGTACAATATAATTGAAACACAAGCTATATATATCAAGTTCTCTAAAATAATTATGAGAAAAATAATAAAATGTATAGTTAAAAATATGGGTAACATATTTGAAGAAATGGGACATTTCAGTGGAGACACAAAAATGAGAAGGGTCCAAATAGAAATTTTAAAAATGAAAATATAATATTATGAATAAATTATTTGTGCTTAATGGCAAACTGAAGACAGCAGAAGGAAGAAATAGTGACTATGAAGAGGGAAAAAATATATATATTACAATAATACCCAACTGAAACAAAAAAGTACACACTGTGGAGCAAAATGGAACAGAAAATCTGAGATTTATGGTTTAATAACAAATAATATAAATGTGTGAATAGTTGGAGTCTCCTCTCAAAAGAGAAGGGAAATAATGCACAGTAACAAAATTTGAAGAGCTGTACTTTCCAAGATTGATTAAAGGAAATTCACACACAGATTCAAGAAGTTCTATGAACCTGAAAAGAATAAATGCAATAGAAAACCACACATAACCACACCATTATAAAAATGTTGTAAAACAAAAACACATATTAAAAGCTTTTAGAGAAATAATACCAACTGCCTATAAGGAAACAATCACTTCTTATAAGAAACAAAGTTGGTTAGAAGGTAACCAAATAAAATACTGAAAGAATTTTATTTTCAAAACATTGAAAAAACTTTAAAACAGAATTTTGTATTTGCTTAAAATATTATTCAAAATTAAAGATAAAATCATTATCTTGTAGTTATAAAGTGGGAGAATAATTTTCAAGCTGACTTGTACAACACAAAATGTTAACAAAAAAATTTTATGCAAAAAAATGATACCACCAAAAATCCAGATATTCAGGAAGAAATAAGGAACAAGAGAAACAATGAGTATATTGATAAATATGAAATGTCCTTTAATAGTTGTGGCTCTATATTTGAAAAAGATTATTGAGTAAGTAAGGTAAAAATAAGGTAAAAATAATAAAAAATGTAGTAGATATGTTTATAGTATAGATTTAGAAATAATATTTAAGGCAGTGAAAGACCTTGGAGGAGGTTAACAAGGTTACATTCACATAAGCATTTACATTGTCCATAAGGTAGTATGTTATTTAAAATCAGACTTTTGGGATGCCTGGGTGGCTCAGTTGGTTAAGCGGCTGCCTTGGGCTCAGGTCATGATCCCAGCATCCTGGGATGGAGTCCCACATTGGGCTCCTTGCTCAACAGGGAGCCTGCTTCTCTCTCTGTCTCTGCCTGCCACTCTGTCTGCCTGTGCTTGCTCTCACGCTCTCTCTCTCTCTCTGACAAATAAATAAAATCTTAAAAAAAATAAAATCATACTTTCATAATTAGAAGGCAAGAATTATAATTTCTAGAGCAAAGCATAAAACACTAAGGCAAAAAGAGTAAAAAACTCAATTGAAAATATTAAAGTAGAATCATAAAATGCATCATTTACCCAAAACATGACAGGAAAAGAGGAGCAAAGAAACAGAAAACAAGATGCAAATATAAAATAAATGCAAATATGAGAAATGTAAAACAACTGCACCAATAATTGCATTAAGTGTGATTAGATCAAACACAAATTAAAAAGGCAGAGATTATCAACTGGATTAAAAATAATTAAAATAAAGAAGAAAATCAAAATTAAAAAACTAAAGACCAAACTATGAGCTCTTGACAAAAGCAAAGTTTAAAGACCTAGGTAGATGGAAATAAAAAAGATGATTAAAGTTCTATCATACACACACACGCACACACACATACACACAATAAATAACAAAGAAAGATTTCAAGAAAACATGAGTTAAAAATGATTTTGTATTCCCACCAACAGTGTAAGAGCACCAACAGTGTAAGAGCATCCCCCTTTCTCCACATCCTCTCCAACACTTGTTTCCTGTTCTGTTGATTTTGACCATTCTAACTGTTGTAAGGTGATATCTCAATGTGGTTTTGATTTGAATTTCCCTGATGGCTAGTGATGATGAACATTTTCTCATGTGTCTGTTAGCCATTTGTATGTCTTCTTTAGAGACATGTCTGTTCATGTCTTCTGTCCATTTTTTGACATGATTATCTGTCTTCTGTGTGTTGAGTTTGATGAGTTCTTTACAGATCTTGGATATCAGCCCTTTGTCTGTAGTGTCAATTGCAAATATCTTCTCCCATTCTGTGAATTGCCTCTCTGTTTTGTTGACTGTTTCCTTTGCTGTGCAGAAGCTTTTGGTCTTGATGAAGTCCTAACAGTTCATTTTGGCTTTTGTTTCCTTTGCCTTTGGACATGTCTTGAAAGAAGTTGCTGTGGCTGATGTTGAAGAGGTTACTGCCTATGTTCTCCTCTAGGATTTTGATAGATTCCTGCCTCACATTGAGGTCTTTCATCCATTTCCAGTTTATCATTGTGTCTGGTGTGGGAGAATGGTTGAATTTTATTCTTCTACACATAGCTGTCCAATTTTCCCAGAACCATTTATTGAAGAGACTTTTATCCACTATATTTTTTTTCCTTCTTTGTTGAAGATTATTTGTCCATAGTGTTGGGGGTCCATATCTGGACACTTTACTCTGTTCCATTGGTCTATGTGTCTGTTTTTGTGGGTATTAATGGGGTACATATTGCATGGGGCACTGAGTGTGGTGCATAAACTTGGACACTGCCATAACAACAACTATATATATAATATTATATATATATATAAAAATAACAAATTATATATAAAAATATATATGCAAAATAAATTACACAGACATATATTAATTTAACCTAAAACTAAAAATTGGAATTTATTTGAAATTATATATCGTTCTGATTATTTTTGTCATGCAAATGCTCTTATTAAAATAAAACAACTGCCACCTCAGTGGCTCAGTAAATTAAGCTGCAGCCTTCTGCTCAGGTCATGATCCCAGGGTCCTGGGATTGACCCCCTCATACAGCTTCTCTGCTCAGCAGGGAGTCTGCTTCTCCCTCTCCCTCTACCCCTCACCTCTGCTTGTGCACAAGCTCTCTCTCTCTCAAATAAATAAAACAAATCTTAAAAAAAATTAAATAAAACAACTTTCTCACTAGTTACCAGTAGCAACCAATAGTAATTAATAATAGAACTAATTAAACAAATAACACATGTTTAATATGAAAAACATAAAAATGTATATTTAATATGAAAACCAAAAAATTTCACATATTATTCTTTTTTCCTTCAACACTTAACACTTATTTCATTTATGTTATTAACCCTTCATCAAGTATTTACATTTTATGTGCTATATTATTATACATTCTTAGGCTACAAAAACATTTGAATTTTTTTTTTAAGATTTTTATTTATTTGACAGACAGATCACAAATAGGCAGAGAGGCAGGCAGAGAGAGAGAGGAGGAGGAGGAGGCAGGCTCCCTGCTGAGCAGAGAGCCCGATATGAGGCTCTATCCCAGGACCCTGGGATCATGACCTGAGCCGAAGACAGAGGCTTTAACCACTGAGCCACCCAGGTGCCCCAAACATTTGAATTTTTAAAGGAGAAATAATTATAATAGGACTAAGTAAACTGTTTAATAAAAAAAGAACTAAAAATTGAACTATTTTATGTATGTCTTATGATAAATATTATTTATTCTATTTTCCTTTCTTGTAATACTTTTTTGAATTGTCAGCAGAATTTAAGAAATTATTTTCTTACATGTGGTGGTAAAATTGAATATAGTTAAACATAAACTCTAACTTCCAGCCCTTGCCCTGTGAAGCCTACATTATGAGAATTCCTGCTCAGTATGTTCTTGATAAGTGTTTGGGCACAGACCACTTCAGAAATTAGTACCAACAGCAGAATTCAGGCTTATGGAATTTGTTCCCAGCTTTGCAAATGTGACCAATATACTCTATACCTATGGCCATGTTTTGGTATGTCAGCTGGTTATTATTCAAGTCCTTTGAACCTGTACATTCACCATATATTTTATCCACATCTAAGATATACATCATTTTTAACACACTGAAAAACATTACATGTATACGTTGAACTTTTCTTTTTCAGGTAAAGTCTTTTTAAAGAGAAGAGATTGTTTGAAATTCTGAAATTACATTCCCAAACTAGATAAGTTACAGTTTAATAAAGTAACTTAGACAGTCTTTTTTAACTTTGCTCTCCTTTTACTGAGAGATATTTTTAAGCTCAGAAACAATTTTGTTTCCATAAAATGAAGTTTTTTTTTTCTGTTTTTTTTTTTTTTTTTTTTTTTTTTTTTTTTTTTACAACCCACATGGAACACTGAACAGCTCAGGTGCAGTCAATTCATCCATTTTTAGAACCTTTATGGCTTCTTCAAAGATCATCACATAGTTTTGGAAAAAAGAGCATAGAAATTTCTGTTTTTACTCTAATCTTTTTTATCCATTCACATCCTCAATGTATTAGAGAAGGACATTCTTCTTGTTCCACATGTATAAAATATGGTTTTATGGCAAGCCAACATTTCAACCTCTTTTCTCTGATTAGCAGAAATTATACCTATCATATATGCTAAGAAAGTTATCTTCTTTTGTTATAAAGTCAAAAATCTCATTAAGTGCTTCTACTCATTTTGGAGCTATCAAAAAGTGACCAACATGATATTTCTATATAGATATTATGCTCTATTTTGGTAATTTGGTAATTCATCACATTAATCCACTTGATGTGTCCTTCTAACTGCCACTGACTAACACAGTTGTTTAGCTTTCTTTTATTGTAATATCTGAAGTACTGTTATAATTTCTCCCATTTTAATTATTTGAACTCATAGCAGATATGATCATAATACTTAAAATATTAAAAATTATACTATTTCAGTGCAAAGCACAATAGTTATACTGAAAAATTAAAGACAGACTATTCCTACCCACAAATACAATGCATTTAGTTGCACTCTTAAGTTGTCTCATTCAGTTTTTTGTCCATACTTGGAAAAAAGAAATAATTACAGGGACTACTAGGATATACCATATAATTTTGATATGAGAAACAGTATATCATTAGCCCTTACTTAAAAAAAAAAAAAAAGCTGGTGTGTTATGAACATCTGCACCCATCACAAACACCTTTTGACATCTCTGGGAGAGGTTTCCACTTAAAACTGAGAAAGTCTCAGACAAGCCATGATACTTGGTCAGCTAATAAGCCCAACAGGGCTACCAACAACTGAGAATACATTTGAAAAAAAGTACCACTGAGATTTATCTCCATAGAAACAAAAATTCTTAATTATATAATAATCATATCCAGTCATTTTAAATGTGACACTATACAACGACCCAGCAGGGTTCATTCCAGAGAGGTAATGTTTTCATATTCAAATATAAATCTATGTATTTCACCATATTAAAAAAATAACAAAACAAACAATTTCACCTTTGACATGCAAAGATTTTAGAAAGTATCACTGCAGTCCTTTCAACAAGAAAAAGTTGGAGAAGGTAAACATTAAGTAACTTGTAATGACCTCTCAGACATCTGATGTCACAGGGAAGATCACCATGCAGTAATTTGAATAGGCAAGTTCATCCAAAGAGATACACTATCTAGTACTTGCTTCCCAGAAGCAGAAGAAGCTGGAGGCAAAAACTGATGGGAACAATCAAAGGGTTTTACCATGACTGAAGGAAGTTGAAAGTGGACTAGTTTGAGAGTGTAAAATCCATGAGGGCCACAGTCTCAGAGTATTCTCATACTTATATGAGCTGTCTGTCCTGTTTCAGGAACTCTACCAGGTTCTTGTGACAAGAACATGGAAAAACGTGTCGTTATGGCCTCAGCAGGAAAAGGGAGGAGTTGCCACCTTAATATACACCAAGACATCTCTCTGAAGGACTGGGCACAAGGAGGAAAGAATTCACAAAACAAAAGATCTGAAAATCTATTCTAGCTGGGGGAAAGAAATGTAGTCTCAGCTTCTGCCTTCCTCTCCTGCTTCAGGAAAAAAATAAATAACTAAATATCAACAGAAACAGAACTTCAAGGAAAGAGATTTGGAATAGCTAGAACGCTGCATTCTGGGAAGAAAGTAAGGGACAGAGGAGAAAGGTATGGGCCTAGAAAGGAAAATATCTCTAAATCCATAGTCTCAGGCAGAGGCTCCTTACAAGACTGAAGTTGAAACAAAAGGTTATGGAACATTTCCGGTCCCCCATTCCCAGCAACCACAGAGACAAGCTTCTTATGCAGTAAGAGTAAATTAAATTTGGAAAGCTGTAGGTACCTAGGTGGCTCAGAATCTGTCTTTGGCTCAGGTATGATCCTGGGGTCTTTGGATTGAGCCCGATCTGGCTCCCTGCTCAGCGGGGAGTCTGCTTCTTCTCCCTTTACCCTTGTTGCTCATGCATGCACATGCTCTCTTTCTCTCTCTCCTTCTCTCAAAATAAATAAATAAAATCTTTAAGATAAATAAATAAATATGAAAATCTCCAAAACATGGACTATTTCTGAAGAGATACCCAATGCCAAACAAGGAAGTGCACAAAACAGAATAATTAAAAGCAGTGATAACTAGGGATAGAATAAGTTACCTACAAACCAATTTAATATACAGTTAGCAAAATTCCTCATGTTTAAGACCTCTTTAATTCAGTAACTGTTATTCAATGAAATATGTCTGGTCTTCAACAAAAAATAACAGAGCATACTAAAAGACAAGGAAAAAGCAGAGTTTAAAAAAACAAAGCAAAAATTATGAAAAGATTCAGATAAACACACATTTAGAATTATAAGACAAGGAATTTAAAATAATTATGATTAATACATTAGGGGCTCTAAAGGAAAAAAAAAAATAGAATGAAAAACCAGATGATTAATGTCATCAGAGAGAAAGAGAAAATTTAGAAAGCATCAAAAGGAAATGCTTCCACTACAATCAGAAACAAGGTAAGGATGTCACCTGTCATTATTCCCTTTCAACATGAAGAGGCAAGAAAGCCAGAACAGCAAACCAAATAATGAATCCAAGCAAATTGTGTCCTATATATTAAAAAAAATATTTACTTAAATAAGTAAATTTAAATAAATTAAAAAATAAGAAAAGAAGTGTTTTAAAGTTTTATTGGAAAAACAAAGGACATAGAAAATTCAACACAATTCTGAAAGAGAACACATTTAGGGAACACACTTTATTCAATTCATGAATTTCCATAAAGCTGCTGTATCAGTAAAATATAGTATTGGCCAAAGAAAGGACACATTGATTAATGAACACACTAGATAGTCCAGAACTAAACCCACACAAATGTAATCAACAATTTTTTGCAAAGATTCAAAGACAATTCAATGAAGAAACAATCACCATTTTTACAATGGTGCCAGAACAATTGTATGCCCATGTGTAGAAACAAAATAGTAACTTAGGCACAGATCTTTTATTGTAAACAAAGAGTAACTCAAAATTGATCATAGTTGCTAAAAACTTCTCATCAAAGAAAAAAAAAACTGTAGTTAGGTTAGGTGATGAATATTAATTAAACATGTGAAAATCATGCTGCTGTGTATACATATACCAAATCATTGTTTACACCTAAAACTAGTATGAGGTTATGTGTCAAATTTATATCAATAAAAAGTGGATACTAGATAAAATGTAAATGCTAAAACCAGAAACTTAACAGAGGCATAGTGAGATTCTTTTATAACATTGAATTAAATATAAATTTCTACCCCAAAGAACTAAAAATAAAGGGACAACTGAAACATGGGACATTAGAAATTAAGATTTCTACTTATCAAAGTCATCACACAAAAATTAAGAGACAGAGAGGGAGGAGTCAAGATGGCGGAGAAGTAGCAGCTGAGACTACTTCAGGTAGCGGGAGATCAGCTAGATAGCTTATCTAAAGATTGCAAACACCTACAAATCCAACGAGAGATCGAAGAGAAGAACAGCAATTCTAGAAACAGAAAATCAACCACTTTCTGAAAGGTAGGACTGGCGGAGAAGTGAATCCAAAGGGACGGGAAGATAGACCCCAGGGGGAGGGGCCGGCTCCCAGCAAGCGGCGGAGCAACGGAGCACAAAAGCAGAACTATTAAAAGTCTGTTCCGCTGAGGGACATCACTCCAGAGGCTTAACTGGGGTGAAGCCCATGCGGGGCCAGTGTGGCCTCAGGTCCCGCAGGGTCACAGAAGGATTGGGGTGTCTGAGTGTCGCAGAGCTCTCAGGTATTAGAACAGGGAAGCCGGCTACAGAGACGGAGCCGAGGAGTGAGCTCACAGCTCACTTTAACTAGTTTATCTAATATATATATATTTTTCTCTTTTTATATTTTTTTCATTATTGGTTTTCTTTTTTTATTTGTTTCTTTTTTCTTTTCTTTTTTTTTTTTTCTTTCTGAACCTCTTTTTATCCCCTCCCCCCCCCCTCACGATTTGGGATCTCTTCTGATTTGGCTAAAGCATATTTTCCTGGGGTTGTTGCCACCCTTTTAGTATTTTAATTACTCCTTCATATACTCTTATCTGGACAAAATGACAAGGCGGAAAAATTCACCACAAAAAAAAGAACAAGAGGCAGTACCAAAGGCTAAGGACCTAATCAATACAGACATTGGTAATATGTCAGATTTAGAGTTCAGAATGACTATTCTCAAGGTTCTAGCTGGGCTCGAAAAAGGCATGGAAGATATTAGAGAAACCCTCTTGGGAGATATAAAAGCCCTTTCTGGAGAAATAAAAGAACTAAAATCTAATCAAGTTGAAATAAAAAAAGCTATTAATGAGGTGCAATAAAAAATGGAGGCTCTCACTGCTAGGATAAATGAGGCAGAAGAAAGAATTAGCTATATAGAAGACCAAATGACAGAGAATAAGGAAGCTGAACAAAAGAGGGACAAACAACTACTGGACCACGAGGGCAGAATTCGAGAGATAAGTGACGCCATAAGACAAAACAACATTAGAATAATTGGGATTCCAGAAGAAGAAGAAAGAGAGAGCAGAGCAGAAGGTATATTGGAGAGAATTATTGGAGAGAATTTCCCCAATATGGCAAAGGGAACAAGTATCAAAATCCAAGAGGTTCAGAGAACCCCACTCAAAATCAATAAGAATAGGTCCACACCCCGTCACCTAATAGTAAAATTTACAAGTCTTAGTGACAAAGAGAAAATCCTGAGAGCAGCCCGGGAGAAGAAGTCTGTAACATACAGTGGTAAAAATATTAGATTGGCAGCAGACTTATCCACAGAGACCTGGCAGGCCAGAAAGAGCTGGCATGATATATTCAGAGTACTAAACGAGAAAAACATGCAGCCAAGAATACTATATCCAGCTAGGCTATCATTGAAAATAGAAGGAGAGATTAAAAGCTTCCAGGACAAACAAAAACTGAAAGAATTTGCAAACACCAAGCCAGCTCTACAGGAAATATTGAAAGGGGTCCTCTAAGCAAAGAGAAAACCTAAAAGTAGTAGATCAGAAAGGAACAGAAACAATATACAATAACAGTCACCTTACAGGCAATACAATGGCACTAAATTCATATCTCTCAATAGTTACCCTGAATGTTAATGGGCTAAATGCCCCAATCAAAAGACACAGGGTATCAGAATGGATAAAAAAACAAAACCCATCTATATGTTGCCTACAAGAAACTCATTTTAAACCCGAAGACACTTTCAGATTTAAAGTGAGGGGTTGGAAAATAATTTAAAATGCTAATGGACATCAGAAGAAATCAGGAGTGGCAATCCTTATATCAGATCACTTAGATTTTAAACCAAAGACTATAATAAGAAATGAAGATGGACACTATATCATACTCAAAGGATCTGTCCAACAAGAAGATCTAACAATTGTAAATATCTATGCCCCTAACGTGGGAGCAGCCAACTATATAAACCAATTAATAACAAAATCAAAGAAACACATCGACAATCATACAATACTAGTAGGGGACTTTAACACTCCCCTCACTGAAATGGACAGATCATCCAAGCAAAAGATCAACAAGGAAATAAAGGCCTTAAATGACACACTGGACCAGATGGATATCACAGATATATTCAGAACATTTCATCCCAAAGCAACAGAATACACA
Organism: Lontra canadensis; assembly: GCF_010015895.1. Classification (NCBI taxonomy): domain Eukaryota; kingdom Metazoa; phylum Chordata; class Mammalia; order Carnivora; family Mustelidae; genus Lontra; species Lontra canadensis. The sequence continues at coordinate 1,793,963 of NW_022631139.1, forward strand.
TTCTTCTCTAGTGCACATGGAACATTCTCCAGAATAGATCACATCCTTGGTTCTAAATCAGGTCTCAACCAGTATCAAAAGATTGGGATCATTCCCTGCATATTTTCAGACCACAATGCTCTGAAGCTAGAACTCAATCGCAAGAGGAAATTTGGAAAGAACCCAAATACATGGCGACTAAACAGCATCCTTCTAAAGAATGAATGGGTCAACCAGGAAATTAAAGAAGAATTGAAAAAATTCATGGAAACAAATGATAATGAAAAGACAACATTCAAAATCTGTGGGACACAACAAAGGCAGTCCTGAGAGGAAAATATATAGCGGTACAAGCCTTTCTCAAGAAACAAGAAAGGTCTCAGGTACACAACCTAACCCTACACCTAAAGGAGCTGGAGAAAGAACAAGAAAGAAACCCTAAACCCAGCAGGAGAAGAGAAATCATAAAGATCAGAGCAGAAATCAATGAAATAGAAACCAAAAAAACAATAGAACAAATCAACGAAACTAGGAGCTGGTTCTTTGAAAGAATTAATAAGATTGATAAGCCCCTGGCCAGACTTATCAAAAAGAAAAGAGAAAGGACCCAAATAAATAAAATCATGAATGAAAGAGGAGAGATTGCAACTAACACCAAAGAAATACAGACAATCATAAGAACATATTATGAGCAACTCTATGCCAACAAATTTGACAATCTGGAAGAAATTGATGCATTCCTAGAGACATATAAACTACCACAACTGAACCAGGAAGAAATAGAAAGCCTGAACAGACCCATAACCAGTAAGGAGATTGAAACAGTCATCAAAAATCTCCAAACAAACAAAAGCCCAGGGCCAGATGGCTTCCCGGGGGAATTCTACCAAACATTTAAGGAAGAACTAATTCCTATTCTCCTGAAACTGTTCCAAAAAATAGAAATGGAAGGAAAACTTCCAAACTCATTTTATGAGGCCAGCATCACCTTGATCCCCAAACCAGACGAGGATCCCATCAAAAAACAGAACTACAGACCAATATCCTTGATGAACACAGATGCAAAAATTCTCACCAAAATACTAGCCAATAGGATTCAACAGTACATTAAAAGGATTATTCACCATGACCAAGTGGGATTTATTCCAGGGCTGCAAGGTTGGTTCAACATCCGCAAATCAATCAATGTGATACAACACATTAATAAAAGAAAAAACAGGAACCATATGATACTCTCCATAGATGCTGAAAAAGCATTTGACAAAGTACAGCATCCCTTCCCAATCAAAACTCTTCAAAGTGTAGGGATAGAGGGCACATACCTCAATATTATCAAAGCCATCTATGAAAAACCCATCGCAAATATCATTCTCAACGGAGAAAAACTGAAAGCTTTTCCGCTAAGGTCAGGAACATGGCAGGGATGTCCGTTATCACCACTGCTATTCAACATAGTACTAGAAGTCCTAGCCTCAGCAATCAGACAACAAAAAGAAATTAAAGGCATCCAAATTGGCAAAGAAGAAGTCAAACTATCACTCTTCTCAGATGATATGATACTATATGTGGAAAACCCAAAATACTCCACTCCAAAACTGCTAGAACTTGTACAGGAATTCAGTAATGTGTCAGGATATAAAATCAATGCACAGAAATCAGTCGCATTTCTCTACACCAACAAGACAGAAGAAAGAGAAATTAAGGAGTCCATCCCATTTACAATTGCACCCAAAACTATAAGATACCTAGGAATAAACCTAACCAAAGAGACTAAGAATCTATACACAGAAAACTATAAAGTACTCATGAAAGAAATTGAGGAAGACACAAAGAAATGGAAAAATGTTCCATGCTCCTGGATTGGAAGAATAAATATTGTGAAAATGTCTCTGCTACCTAAAGCAATCTACACATTTAATGCAATTCCTATCAAAGTACCATCCATTTTTTTCAAAGAAATGGAACAAATAATCCTAAAATTTATATGGAACCAGAAAAGACCGCGAATAGCCAAAGGAATATTGAAAAAGAAAGCCAGAGTTGGTGGCATCACAATTCCGGACTTCAAACTCTATTACAAAGCTGTCATCATCAAGACAGCATGGTACTGGCACAAAAACAGACACATAGATCAATGGAACAGAATAGAGAGCCCAGAAATAGACCCTCAACTCTATGGTCAACTAATCTTTTACAAAGCAGGAAAGAATGTCCAATGGAAAAAAGACAGCCTCTTCAATAAATGGTGTTGGGAAAATTGGACAGCCACATGCAGAAAAATGAAATTGGATCATTTCCTTACACCACACACGAAAATAGACTCAAAATGGATGAAGGACCTCAATGTGAGAAAGGAATCCATCAACATCCTTGAGGAGAACACAGGCAGCAACCTCTTTGACCTCAGCCGCAGCAACATCTTCCTAGGAACATCGCCAAAGGCAAGGGAAGCAAGGGCAAAAATGAACTATTGGGATTTTATCAAGATCAAAAGCTTTTGCACAGCAAAGGAAACAGTTCACAAAACCAAAAGACAACTGACAGAATGGGAGAAGATATTTGCCAACGACATATCAGATAAAGGGCTAGTGTCCAGAATCTATAAAGAACTTAGCAAACTCAACACCCAAAGAACAAATAATCCAATCAAGAAATGGGCAGAAGACATGAACAGACATTTCTGCAAAGAAGACATCCAGATGGCCAACAGACACATGAAAAAGTGCTCCATATCACTCGGCATCAGGGAAATACAAATCAAAACCACAATGAGATATCACCTCACACCAGTCAGAATGGCTAAAATTAACAAGTCAGGAAATGACAGATGCTGGCGAGGATGCGGAGAAAGGGGAACCCTCCTACACTGTTGGTGGGAATGCAAGCTGGTGCAACCACTCTGCAAAACAGCATGGAGGTTCCTCAAAATGTTGAAAATAGAACTACCGTATGACCCAGCAATTGCACTGCTGGGTATTTACCCTAAAGATACAAACGTAGTGATCCGAAGGGGCACGTGCACCCGAATGTTTATAGCAGCAATGTCTACAATAGCCAAACTATGGAAAGAACCTAGATGTCCATCAACAGACGAATGGATAACAAAGATTTGGTATATATATACAATGGAATACTATGCAGCCATCAAAAGAAATGAAATCTTGCCATTTGCGACAACGTGGATGGAACTAGAGGGTATCATGCTTAGCGAAATAAGTCAATCAGAGAAAGACAACTATCATATGATCTCCCTGATATGAGGGAGAGGAGATGCAACATGGGGGGTTAATGTGGTAGGAGAAGAGTAAATGAAACAAGTCGGGATTGGGAGGGAGACAAACCATAAGTGACTCTTAATCTCACAAAACAAACTGAGGGTTGCTGGGCAGAGGGGGGTTGGGAGAGGGGGTGTTATGGACATTGGGTAGGGTATGTGCTATGGTGAGTGCTGTGAAGTTTGTAAACGTGGAGATTCACAGACCTGTACCCCTGGGGGGAAAAATATATATATATATGTTTATAAAAAATAAAATTATTAAAAAAAAAAAAGAATTAAGGTTGCTAGTCAGCTGATCTTAAAGTAGGGAGATTATCCTGGATTATCCAGGTGGGCATGATGTAATGGCAAGAGTCCTTAAAAGTGGAATACGGAGTTGGAAAAAGAGGGAAGAGTGATGTGATGTGTGAGGGACTCAATGTGTCATTATTAGCTTTGAAGGCAGAGGAAGGGGGATCATGAGCCAAGCAGTGCAGACCTCTAAAAGTTATAAAAGGCAAGAAAATGAATTCTTCTACAAGGCTTCCAGAAGGGAACACAGGGCAATTGACACTGATTTTAATCCAGTGAGATTGTACTGAACTTTTAACCAACAGAACTGTAAGATAAATTTGTGTTATTTTAAGCAACTAAGATTGTGGTAATTTATTATAGCACAAATTAGAAAAATAATATAGTGTGTACATGTATATATGTATATATGTGTATATATGTATATGTGTATTTATAGACTGTGTGTGCCAAAGTAGGAACATCCTCTCCATGATATTTAATTTGTATTTTCTTTTAAAAATATCATGAGCATTTTTCATGTTATTAAATATACTAAAGCACAGTTAGAATAGGAGCATAATATTCCATTATATTGATATGACTTAGTTTTCACTGTTTTCTAATGTTGGAGAAAAGTTGTTTTTTTTTTTTTTTGTTTCATAATTATAAATTGCATGCACTAAATAATGTAAATCAATGTCTGATAATATTTTTAGGATACATTTGAGAAACTTTTAAACTATTTTTATACTATTAAGTCTTTATATTTAACAGTATCACCATTTTAAAACAAAAGTGGGAAAATGTCACCTAATTAAAATTAGTTTTTTAAACTATAAAAAAAAAATTAAGAGACAAGCCATAGAATGGGAAAATAATACATGTTAGCCTTTTATCTAACAAAGAATTTGTGTCAAGAATAGATTAAAAAAACCTCCTACGACTCAATAGGAAAATACAAAACAAATAAAAAATGAGTAAAACTTTTACATATACACGTCACAGGGGAAAACTTATAAAAAGCCAGTAAGGATATGAAAAAGTATTCAATCATTATTTATTAATAAAATTCAAGTTAAAACCACATGCATCAGGATGTCTAAAATTTAAAAGACTGCCAATAATAGTGAAAAGCATGTAGATGAACTGAACTGAAATGTTCATTCATATAATTGGGGAAGATAAAATGTCACCATCTCTGAACAACAGTTTGGAAAATAGCTTCTTATAAGTTTAGGTATATTATTATTATAACACTTAGCAATCCCACACTTAAATATTTACCCCAGAGAAATGAAAACATATTTCAAGAAAAGACTTGCATGTTAATGATGCTTATATCAGCTTTACTTTAGGTGCAAAAACTCAAAGCAACTTAAGTGTTCACAAATAGGTAAGTCAGTAAACAAATTGAGACACAGTCATACAATGGAATACTACTTAGCAATAAACAGAAAAAAAATCCACTAATTAATGTAGCAATGTGGATTGTGGATGGATCTCAAAAACATTATACCGAGAAAAAAAAATTACACTGGAAAATAAGGCATTAATAAAATAATACATAATAGATAATACATAATTCTGTTTATGTAAGATTCGAGGGGCAAAGTACAATTCAATTACAGCACAAAAAGCAGATTGGTGACTGCTTGATATAGGGGATGAGCATGGTGCTCTTCTGCAAAGAGACATAAGAGTGGACTCTTGGGATGATATGGGAAATTTTCACTCTTAATTTTCATGGAGGTCCCATAGCTTTCTATATTCATCAAAAGTCATTAAACCCAACTCTAGTATCTCTTTTTTTTTTTTCATTTTATGCTAAACATGCTCAATTAAAAATGACTAAATGGCTGGGGGAGTTCATATTACAGAATAGAATGCAAATATTATGAACTTCCATAAAATCCCAATTATATAATATAATCAAGAAAATTCAAGATGTTTAGTTAAAAATGTAGTTTCTTACATCATCTTTGATAACATGAAGCTAGTGTATACCAACTATGAATAAAACATGAAATTTACTCCCAAAATGACCTTAGTCTCTTCAAGTTATTTATAACCATTTTACTCTCACTTCTACCTTCAAAATACCTCTAGAAACCTTGTGCTTCTGTGGTAAAGAAACAATGATCTTAAATTTAGCATTATTTTTTACTTTATTTTAATTATTCTTCTCTAAGTTTCAAGTGAAATTAACTTTAATAAGTTTATTAGAAATAAAATGCATGCTTTACTTCTATTTTACTAATTGTCAGTATCCATCTACCTGTCCATTTATTCACCTACCAATATCTCATAACATATCCATTCACCCACTCACCTATATGTTTATACTGATGATTAATGTATTGGCTGAGTAACAACAATTGCAGTTCTCTGCCAGTCAAAAGAAATGAGAAAGATAAAATTCTCTGTACTACCCACTTGCTTTCATACAGGGTTCTAAATGTGATTTAGAATAAAACATATGAAGAGATAGGCCGGTGGACAAGATTTTCCTTTGGAACTGTTATGGAGGAGAGAGAGGTAGGATTCAAGCCATTTGTTTTGTTGATACCCATGTTATCACAAGGGACAGGGCTATGATGGAAGTAGCTGTAGTGATGCCTCCTGACTTACTCTCTTCTTGCTGCTAGCAAATGTATAAGTTTCACTGACCACCAAGTTCTATTGTGTGCCTGTATATTTAGTCTAGAGTTTTTTCTTCAGCCTTCACAATGGTTCATAAAAAATTATCTTTTGCTCAAATGCTCTGAAGTGGATTCTCTTTCCACTATTATATAATTACCACATTTTAATGCTGGGTATTTCTAAGTGGTGGCATTTGAAGTGATTTGTTGCTTCCATCTTCATATTCTTTATTTTTTTAAAGACTTTATTTATTCATTGAGAGAAAGAGTGAGAGAAAGCCAACAAGCAGGAGGATGGAGGTGGAGGAAGGCAGATGCAGAAGGAGAGAGAGAAACTCGAGTAAACTCCACGCTGAGTGCAGAGCTGGATGCAGAGCTTGATTTTATGATCTTGAGATCACAACCTGAGCTGAACTCAAGAGTCAGATGCTTAGTCAACTAAGCCACACAAGCATCTCCTATTCATATTCTTATGCACGACTTTATTTTTTTAAGAAACAGATATCAATATCAAATATTTGATTAGATCATTTAGAAATAATGGGTAGGACAGTTACTAAGCATTTCTTCTCCAGTCATCTGTTCTACTATTACATATACTATATTTGACATCTTACATATACTATATTTGACATATTACATATATGCTTATCAGTGTATATGGATTTGTACACAAATGCGTGCATGTGCATAATGAATTTCTTCTATATTGTAATAAATTTCTGGAGGTCAAGGCAATTTAACATCATCGTTTCCATTTCCTCTAACTACTAAACATGGCCTGGAACGTAATTAGTATTTAATATATTATTAATTGAACATACATAATTATATAGTGATTTTAGGAGACTCAAAAATTCATTATCAAATTTCCTTTTTTCCAAAATCATTCTAAAAATCAGAATACTTTAATTTAGTAAAAGTTTGTAAAAAGCAGTGCAAATTAACATACCTCCAAGTTTAAAAATAAGAGGTGCAATAGTCTGTTTCCAGGGTTAAACACGGAAAGGAGTGAACAGTTCAGTATGATTTTTACCCAAATGTATGAAGACAAACTCTTCAACACTTCCAGTTTGCAGTAACTTCCCTCTTTTGCAATCTCATTTGTTAATTAAAAAAATACTCACCAAGCTCATTGTAGATATTAATTTGATTCCAAATTGAATAAAAGTTTCAAAATCACAGAATCTAGGAATTTCAATATTACTTTAAATAGGCAAATACTCTCTAAAATGTCATCAGAAAATTGCATGGCTCTCTCTGCTTGACTTCTTTCACTCAGCATAATCTCTTCCAGTCCCGTCCATGTTGCTACAAAAGTTGGGTATTCATCCTTTCTGATGGAGGCATAATACTCCATAGTGTATATGGACCACATCTTCCTCATCCATTCGTCCATTGAAGGGCATCTTGGTTCTTTCCACAGTTTGGCAACTGTGGCCATTGCAAGGGGAGATGGAGAGGAGAAGGGAGTTGAGGGAAATTGGGAGGAGAGGTGAACCATGAGAAACTATGGACTCTGAAAAACAATCTGAGGGTTTTTAAGGGGCGGGGGGTGGGAGGTTGGGGGAACCAGGTGGTGGGTACTAGAGAGGGCATGGATTGCATGGAACACTGGGTGTGGTGCAAAAACAATGAATACTGTTACGCGAAAAGAAATTAAAAAAAAAAAAAAGAAAATTGCATGACACTGAGAATTGGCCATTTCACGAAGATAATGTAATGGAATTCATTCCTGGGTAATCAATGTGAGTCATATGTTAGCACTTGATTCCCTTCATGGCAGATGAAAGTCTTGAAGACAAACCAGTCACTATTCTTGGTGCTTTTCCAAGTCAGCTACATCATTTCCTTCATTTTCATCATTTCTTCAGACACAGATGTCTGAGCACCTTAATAATTGATCAATGACTGAATCATTAATTTACAAAAGAGATTCCCTTTCTTTTATTGTATACTTTGCTTTATTTAACTATGGCTATTATTATATTTTGGGGCAATTATCTGTTTAGAAATTCAGAATTATGTCTTCCCCAGCAGAAACATAATTCTGGGAAAACAAAAATTAATCTAGTTAGTTTCAGGGTTAAGAATACTTTTTAAAGCACAATTATGAATTAAGAACAGAGTAAAAGGAAAATCCCAACAACAAGGCAGTTAGAAATGAGCCAAAATAGTCAAAATACACAATAAAAGTATTCATTTAAATAAGTTTGTTGGCATGATGACTATATGTTAGAATATCTTTCATTAGAATGGTTCATGCAGTTTATACCATCTGTTAGATCTCCAAATTCTATCACACTGTTGTGATATTTATGTGACTGTTGACATTCATTTCAGTGCTTATTTACTTAATACCACATCTATTACAGACATCCTAGTGTATTTATCAATAATCAACATTTTAAAAATACACCATTTAATTGAAATACAACACACTCACCGAAAAATGTACATGTTCTAAGTGTAGAGACCTATGGATTGTCATAAGGTAAATACACACAGGTAGCTCCCATCTAGGACATGCCCTCTTTGCCAAAGTCCCCCTTACTTCCCCACCAGTCCATATGCCCCACTATTTTCCTAGTGTCACATGTCATCCTCACTTTTAAGAATCTAGACTAATTCTAACTGTTATTTAACTTTATAGAAATGAAATCCTACAACATGTACAGTTTGGTTTCTGGCTTCCCTCACTCAAAATTATGTTGCATTAGTCATCCATTTGAGTTAGCATAACAATTTTTTTTAAGACTTGCAATTTATTCAGAAGAAAACAACACAGAAGGTAAGGAATTACCCACTGATAAATGGCATGCCATTATCAAGCACATGGAATTGACCCCCAAATGGATTATACATTTTATAATATTTTTTTCTTGGCAGATTTTTTTTTTTATTTTCAGCATAACAGTATTCCTTGTTTTTGCACCACACCCAGTGCTCCATGCAATCTGTGCCCTCTCTAATACCCACCACCTGGTTCCCCCAACCTCTCAACCCCTGCTGCTTCAAACCCCTCAGATTGTTTTTCAGAGTCCATAGTCTCTCATGGTTCACCTCCCCTTCCAATTTCTCCCAACTCCCTTCTCCTCTCTAACTCCCCTTGTCCTCCATGCTATTTGTTAGGCTCCACAAATAAGTGAAACCATATGATAATTGACTCTCTCTGCTTGACTTATTTCCTCAGCATAATTCTTCCAGTCCCATCCATGTTGCTACAAAAGTTGGGTATTCATCCTTTCTGATGGAGGCATAATACTCCATAGTGTATATGGACCACATCTTCCTTATCCATTCGTCCATTGAAGGGCATCTTGGTTCTTTCCACAATTTGGCGACCGTGGCCATTGCTGCTATAAACATTGGGGTACAGATGGCCCTTCTTTTCACTACATCTGTATCTTTAGGGTAAATACCCAGTAGTGCAATTGCAGGGTCATAGGGAAGCTCTATTTTTAATTTCTTGAAGAATCTCCACACTGTTCTCCAAAGTGGCTGCACCAACTTGCATTCCCACCAACAGTGTAAGAGGTTTCCCCTTTCTCCACATCCCCTCCAACACATGTTGTTTCCTGTCTTGCTGATTTTGGCCATTCTAAGTGGTGTGAGGTGATATCTCAATGTAGTTTTAATTGAATCTCCCTGATGGCTAGTGATGATGAACATTTTTTCATGTGTCTGATAGCCATTTGTATGTCTTCATTGGAGAAGTGTCTGTTCATATCTTCTGTCCATTTTCTTATATGATTGTCTGTTTTGGGTGTGTTGAATTTGAGGAGTTCTTTATAGATCCTGGATATCAAACTTTTGTCTGTACTGTCATTTGCAAATATCTTCTCCCATTCTGTGGGTTGCCTCTTTGTTTTCTTGACTGTTTCCTTTGCTATGCAGAAGTACAGAATTTTTAAATCAGCCTATAATCCTCTGCTTGAATAAAATTTCAATGAAACTAGAATTTACATATAAGGTCTTCATAATCTTTGATGAAGCAGGAAAAAATATACAGTAGAAAAAAAACAGTCTCTTCAATAAATGGTCCTGGGAAAACTGGACAGCTATATGTAGAAGAATGCAACTGGACCATTCTCTTACACCATACACAAAGATAAACTCAAAATGGATAAAAGACCTCAACGTGAGACAGGAATCCATCAGAATCCTAGAGGAGAACATAGGCAGTAACCTCTTCGATATCAGCCACAGCAATTTCTTTCAAGATATGTTTCCAAAGGCAAAGGAAACAAAAGCGAAAATAAACTTTTGGGACTTCATCAAAATCAAAAGCTTCTGCATAGCATAACAAATTTATTTTCAATATTGTGTAACATTCAAGTTATCAATAGTCACAAATTCCTTATTCATTCTACTATGGATGGATATTCAATTTATTGCTAGTTTCTGGCCAAAATAAATAGCACAGCTATGAGCATCCTTGCACACATCTTTATTTACTTCCATTTTCATTGTTGTCTTTTTTTCACTCTTAATCCTTTAATGGGCAGATTTCCTAATCTCCATTCAGTCTAATTTGTTTATATTTTTGGACTCCTATTTAAGTGTGTTTCCCTCCTTTACAGTCAGGGAGATATAACTTTTTAAAGCTTCATTGTTTGGCCTTTCATATTTGGATTCAAATTCACCTAGAGTTGAATTTTACATGTGCTGTGAAATAAGGTAAAGTTCCATTTTTCATTTTTCCTTCAATGCAGACCTCAAATGGACCCAAGACTATTTATCGAATAGCTCAGGCTTCTCCAATGCTTTTGATTACATATGTGAGTTCTGTTTCCAGACGATTCTATGTCACTGGTTTATTTTTTTAACTTTTGTGTTGATACCACACTTCTCAGTATTTAGCTTTGTAATAAACTGATAGTGTTTATCTTTCAAGTTAGTTCTAATTTTTCTAGATTAGCTTGATTATTCTTCAACTTGGCTTATCTGCATAAATTTAAAAAGTGTTGAGGTAAAATTCATATAACAACTATTTTAATTGAATGATTCAGTAATATTTAGTGCCATAAGAAAGTTGTGCAACTACATTTTTATAACTTCACAATAAATACTGCACACATTAAGTAGTCTCTTTTCATTCTTTCATCTCCTAGTCCCCTGCAATCACCAATCTGTGTTCTACCTTTATTGATTTATCTACTCTGCATATTTCATAAAAATGTGCAATCCCTATCAAAATTCTAATGGCCATTTGGCAAAACAGAACAGCTGATCTTCAAATTCATATGGAGTTTGAAGAAGCCCTGATTAGTCAAAACAATATTGACAAAGAAGAAAACATAGGAGTAAATATTCATGACCTTGGATTTGGCAATGGATTCTTATATACGATGCCAAAAACATGGCAACAAAGGGAAAAATAGATAAAATCGACATGGTCCAAATTAAAAAAAAAAAAAAAAAGCTTTGATTTATCAAGCAATATTATCAAGAAAGTAAGAAGACAGCCTACAGAATGGGAAAATATTTTTAAATATTATACATTTTTATTTTAAATATTATATGTGTGTGTATGTATGTGCACATATATATATATACATATATATATATATATATAGTTTAATATCCAAAACACATAAAGAACTTCTAAAATTCAGCAAGACAAAGAAAATAGGCCAATTAAAAATGGTCAAAGAGCTTGAATAGACATTTCTGCTAAGAAGATATACAAATGGCCATAGCACTTCACATCAAGTAGGATGGCTCATAATTAAAAGAGATAAAGAGAGAGTAGAATCCCTGTACATTGCTGGAAGGGATCTCCTGTTGGGGAAATAATTTGGGGATTCCTCAAAAAGTTAAATGTAGAATTACCATATGACCCATCAATTCCCCTTTAGTTTTGTATCCAAGTGAATGTAAAGCTCGCATCCAAAAAAACATAGGCACATGCGCATTCATAGAGGCACTATTTATGATAGGCAAAGATGAAAATAGTCCAAATATATATCAATCTATGAATGGATAAACAAAATATATATACATAAATGGAATATTATTTAACTTAAAAAAAGATGATGTACTGATATATGCTACTACTTCGATGAACCTTAAAAAATTACACTAACTGAAAGAAGCCAGACACAAAACGTTATATATTCCACACACAAATTTTAACACTAATTCATCAGTAGTATTTTTAAAATTTGATTTATTTGATAGAGAGAAAGTAAGAGGGATATGTGAATTACCATTTAAAAACATGTTATTGAATTACTAGCTTGATTTTTTCTACTATTATTTTTTTTTTTACTATTGAGTTCCTTGATACATAAACATTGAACTTACTAGGTTTTTAGTATCTTTCACTTATGTTGTGTGCTTTTGTGTGCAGAAATTTAAACATCTATTTTTAGATTTATTTTCAGTATAAATTTTTTGACGTTATAGTAGAGGATAACATTTTTTTTTCATTTGCAGTTGCTTACATACAAAAGGTGAAAATTTTTATATTAACCTTTTATTAATAATTGTGCTACATTAACTTATTAGTTTCAAGATATTATCTGTATATTATTTTGCCTTTTATGTATGTACCATTATGCATTGTGTTAACAGTTGCAGTTATTTTTAAGAGAAAAATATTAACTAATGTTTCTAAATATCATTGGCAAATTATTTCTAAAAGAGGATTGCAATTAATGATGATAAAAAAGTCATTACAAAAAGCACATTTAAAAATAATAAAAGTATGAATAATTTGTGAGCAAAATACCATTTACATCAGGCATGTGCAAATATTTCTACTATTGGCATCTAAGAGACAGCACTATTAAACAACTATGTAAATGAGGAAAGAAATTTTAAAAATGAAGGAAGGAAATTTGAGTGTAATCAGGAGATTAACTTGATTATATTTCCAACATGACATTCTGCTACCATGTAATTTTTAAATCTGATGAGTTCAGGAAGTCCTCTGTGTGTTACTTAAAGCAACTTAAAAATACATTTTATCTATTTATTTTTTTGAAGGAAATCCTGAATAGCAAAAATAAGCATCTTGCTCTAGTCAACAACAGGTGTTTTTTGTTTTGTTTTGTTTTGTTTTCCCTGGAAGCTTATTTATTTTCTGAAAAGTAAATGACTCCATAGTATAAATTAAGGTAAAAATTTCCTCCAACCTTTGCTTTGCAATCACTTTCATTGATAACAACACAAGAGATCAGCCTTACTTAGAATTTTAGACAATTCAGAAGAATTTTTATCAATGTTTTAGGTCTTTCTCTCTTTCTCCATATCCACTGGCATTCTTGACAAATGAGAAATCAGAAAGAAGTTGAGCCCATGTTTATTGCACTAAAATTATTTATTTTATTTTATTTATTTATTTGACAGAGAGAGATAGAGAGAGTGAGAGAGAGAGAGAGCATGAAAGCAGAGAAGGTCAGAGGGAGAAGCAGACTCCCTGTGGAGCTGGGAGCCTGATGAGGGATTCTCATGGGACTCTGGGATTATGACCTATGCTGAAGGCAGGTCTCTTAACAAACTCAGCCACCCAGCTGCCCTGTATCATAATGTTTTTGATAAAATTGGCTTAATATAAGAAAGAAGTAATCCCATATTTTAGAAAGCCAGATATTGCTGATAAGTTGAGATTGCTGAGTGGAAATATCACATCCATTGTGAATTATCCTGAAGGGTGTGGAATCTTCAATCTGAAACCCTCATTGGAATGACTAATCCTCATCTGAACCAGTATATGTAGCCATGGTCCCCTTGGTATAGCCCCCACACTTGGCACTTACTTGTATTTACATGCCTATATCATAAATCTGTTTACTTGTGTGTCAGGTAAAAGCAGGGAAAAGGCTGTCTTCTGAATTCATATCCCAACATACCTCATAGAACCTGTGGCCTACCTCAACATTGGTTGATTTAAACGGGACAGAACTGAGACCAATTTCTTTCAATGGAGCGAATAGTCAAATTTTAAATTATGAGGAGGAAAGGAATATTCTGCTGATGTGACCTCAGAGGGTGGTAAAGCATTTATGGATAACTGCAGGTCAAGATATCTCTACTTGTTGAGTTCCAAAATTTATAAAATCAAAAGAAGAAAGTTATGTCCTCAGAGGGATAAAGAGAATATATATTTTATGAATATCTTATATTTTAGATGTGAATGTATTTTTGAAAAGACTCTTTAGTCAAAGAACTTTTTGCCTCAGTCATCTGAAATAGAAACTTAACAGTAGTTCTTGTTTTTATGAATTAAAGCCATAAAAGTAGCAACTAGACATAACATTTTCTCTTAGTCAGAATGCTTTTGGGTACAGTTGATACCAAGTTAGACTCACTCCCAATTTTAATAGCTGAAGTCCACAGGTAAATACAGAATAGACCTCATAGACTCAGGACAGAGTATCACTCACCCTCTCTCTCAATGTTTTGTTTGTTTTTCCTGAGTGGCTCAAGTCTGAGGTAGAAACTCTTCCTATTAATTCCAATCTGGCACTAACAATTTTAGACTTGCACTAGCCTCAGTGGAAGAGAAATTCTCCCAGACAAATATCCTCCAATGGGGTCTTGCTTCTTCCAGTTGTGCTCTTCCACTCTGACCTGTGAGCTGTAGCCAAGGTTATGGGGCACTTTGAATGGCTAGCCCTCATCACATGACAATCCCTGGTGCTGAGTGGGAAGTCACAGAGATTAACAGTGGAGTTCCTTCAAAAATTAGAAACCTGTTACTAGAATAATGGATAACTGATGCTTTGAAAGTAAAATCAACCAATAATCCTTCTTAAAGTAGAGTGTTGTTGCTAAAGAGTCTCTGTTCTTTAATAAAGATGTTAGCTTGTTCAAATAACAGATAATCATCCACCCTCCCTCTTAAGTACCTCATGAAACTGTATCTCCAGTCATATAATTACCATGGAGAGGGATCTTTAATATTTGAATATATTTACACAAATCCTTTCCTCTCTAGAGAATACCTTTCTGTATCTCTGTTTCTAGAACTCATGATTTCTAGCCTCTCCCTGTGAGGCTTCCGTTGACTTTCAAGGTTGTGTTAAGTATCTCTCCATTGTATTATTATAATCCTTAAGTATATGTACCTCAACTGTACTACTTAATATATAGCACCTGAAATAAACTTTTTAGGCTTATTCTACTAGGCTGCACATTCTTTGGCTGCAAACGCTGAGCCTTTTTTTTTTTTTCTTTTTTTCTTTTTTTCTTTTTAATTTATTTGACAGAGAGAGTGAGAGAGCACCATCAGGGAGAACAGCAGAGGGAGAGACAGAAGCAGACTGTCTGATGTAAGACTCAATTCTAGGACCTTGAGATCATGACCTGAGCTGAAGGCAGATGCTTAACCATCTGAGCCACCCAGGTGCCCCACCACTGAGACTTTTTTCCTCAAGACATATTACTAATCCAAAAAATACTGCAAATGCAAAATATACCTTTTTCATTTGTAGACTAAGGATAATAGTATTTCACTTAAAAAAGAATATTGAGGAAATTAAGACTATACAAGCTGATCTAACATATTTTCATTTCTCCTAGTCTTTTAAAGTGTAATCCCCAACTCCTGTCATTACACTGTATCATTTTAATTAATTCTGGGTCTGCAGAAATTGAGAGATTAGAAGGTGCTAGGCATTACATATAATCACTTACTACTATGTTCCAGAGCTGTTGTAGAAAGTCTAGAACATATAACTTCACTTAAAGCTCACAATAGAATTGTTAAAGAAGCATCATTCCCCACATGTGAGATGTTTACTTACACAGAGTTTTGAATTCCAGTTTCATCCTTATCAGTTGTGTGACTACATGTAAGTTTTTTTAACATCTCTGAGTATTGCATCCCCCTATCTGTGAGACAGACATTACAATTATACTTATTCAACAGGTTGTTACAGGGATTGCAAAGATTCCTCTAAAACACTTAACACAGTGGGTGTGACATAGTGAATCCTCAATAAATTTAGCAATTCTTATGAATAGGTAAATGAAGTGACCACAGAACACAACTTATAAATGATAGAATTAATATTCAAAGCCCAACATTCCTGGTTGTAAACTTCTGTTCCTAATTAGTAGGCTACAATTTTTTCTTACTTAAAATACAGAAACCACAAGTAAGAGTCATACATGAAATTTATGCAACAATAAATAGAATGTCATGGTATATAATGTGTTGGCCAACCCCTAGTTAACACTGAATACCTTAATTATCAGTAAATTCCTGTCCAGTTACAAGCTCATAACTAACTGGGAATAAAAAAAAAGATGAAGAAATAGAACAGCCTCTTAAATAACAAGTTAAAAAAAAAGAAAAAGAAAGAAACTCTGAGGATTTAAGCATGAGGAAAGATGAAGAGATAGGAGGAAAAAGAAGTTTTGCTAAACAAAGATTATTTTCTCTATTATTTTTATTATTGTGTCAATGGCTTTACAATTTTGGGATGTGGATCCTCATTAGGAAAGATCCTAACATGCTGCTTTGGATAGAATTATCTGAATATCTAGCTGTCACTTCATTTACCACCTGAATATGCACAAAACATTTCACTAAGGATTCAGATGCCATTTGCCAAAGACCTTGCATTTCTCATAGGTATTTGCTCCCTGATAAGAGTAAAAGTCTCTTACAGCCACAGCACTGAAAAGTCTGGAAACTCTGGCCCCTCTCTTTTGTGCAGAAGCAGTGCTAAATGATGGCCTTTGCCAGGTTGTTTTTCATCTCCCTTACCAACTGTAACATAAGATGCATATGAGGCAATCGAGGTTGTTGAAAATGTAATCAACGTCCTCTTGCCCAGGCCTCCCGCAGGAACACAGCACAGCAACCCTACACTGGGGAGACACAAATACAACTCGAGGAAAGGTTTAAAAACAGTTTTATTTATGTAAAGTTATTATAGCTCATTTTATCTGCTCCTGCGACATCATCCGTTTCATATCTTCCTCACTTCTAGTTGCTCAGAGTGCAAATTAATTCCCTGTGGATAAGGGCTGATGTTATTTAATACTGAGCACCTATTAATAAATCACATTAAGATACATAATTAATTATCCAACCCATTTGGGGGGTAATAAAATAATCTACATTTAAATGTCCTTTGGGGAAATATGCATATAACCCAACCACGTCTTTAATGGCCTTTTGCATTAGCTGAGATCATTTAAAAGTTCTGATCTTTTTTCCTATATCCTACAAGTGAAAGATTTTTTTAATCTTAATATTTTATGAAGATAAGATTTAGGGCTTTAGCTGAGTTATCAAAAGAAACGGAAGACTTGACTAGGTAGGGAAGTTGGAATGAGAAATAGAGGCATACCTCAAAGATACTGTGAATATTACAATGGAGGGAGTCGAATGAATTTTTTGGTTAACTAGTGCATATAAAAGTTATGTTTACACCACACTGTAGTCTATTACGTGTGTAATAGCATTATGTCTAAAAAAACAATTACATACCTTAATTAAAAAATACTTTATGGCTAAAAAATGCTAACCATCATCTGAGCTTTCAGTGAGTTGTAATCACTGATCACAGATTACCACAACACATATAGTAATAATGAAAAGATTTGAAAGATTGCAAAAATTACCAAAGTGAGATGCAGAAATATGAGATGTGCAAATCTTGTTGGAAAAAATGACACCAATGGACGTGCTTGATGCAGTTACCACAAACCCTCAATCTGTAAAAAATGCAGTATCTTTGAAACAGAATAAAATGAAGCTCAATAAAAGGAGTTATATCCATATCTTGATTGTTATTTGTTATTTAATGCATGATTGTTAAATAGCTTCTTCTCATTGGATGCTGGGTTTACCTACTTAAGTAGAAGCGAAATGAAAGAGCTATCCTACTTTCTGTCATGTGCAAATCTTTTTTACTGTAATCAAAACAGTAATCCTTTGAATTGTACACAAATGCTCCTGGGTAAAATGCAATCATGCAAATAAACTAGAAACAATCCTGATTTGAATATCTTCATTGCCTATTTAGAACCTTAAGTTGAGTTCATCCTGAATTCCTCTACCATCTCTTCTACCCAACATTCTAACCTTCACTGTGAGGTGTCTGGGAGGCTCAGTTAGTTAAGCCTCCAACTCTTGTTTTCAACTCTGGTCATGATCTCATGCATCATGGGATCAAGCCCTATGTTAGCCTCCATAATCAGCAGGGAGTAGACTTGAAAATTTCTCTCCCTTGACCCTCCCCCAATCTCTTGCTCCCTCTCATAAATAATAAATAAATAAATAAATAAATAAATCTTAAAAAAAAATCTTTACATCTTACTGACTGTACCATTGTCAGTACTGAAAGGACTTCAAGCTGGATAAGATCTGGGAAAATTAAACTCTGACACTGACTGTGAGTCACTGAAAGCTAATGGGCATTCTTTCAGATGTCAACAGCACACTGGAAAAGAATGAAACATTAAAAATAGGAATAGACAAATATGAGTTTTGAGATACAATATGCAGACCACAAAAACAATAGTATTAATTTCTTACCACATATCATGGGTTTGAATATCAATAATCTTCCCCAACCACAGTAAAGTCAAGAGTATTACTTTAATTTCTCAGGGAAGAGAAGAAAGCAAACAAAACCTCTATAAGATGATGTATCTAGCTTTGGACCAACCTTACTCATCTCTGGTGGTGCAAGAACTGAGTACAAATCTTCCTCCAGTATGATGGAGTTACATCCATAAGCTCATAAACTGAAAATATTTTTAGTCAAAAATGTTAACTTACCAAACTTGCCTACCTTAACTATGCTCAGAACAATGGCACTAGCTTATAGTTGGGCTAAGTCATCTAACATAAAGTCTGTTTTATAACAAAGTATTGTTGAATATTTCATGTAATTTATAGAATACTTTACTGAATATGAGAAGCAAAATGGTTGTATCCAGTACAGAATGGTTGTAAATGTACTGGCTGCTTATACACATGATCCTGTGGATGACTGGGAGCTATGCCTCAATGTCATCGCCCAGTCTCCTGAGAGAGTATAATGTTGTATATCATTATCCCAAGGAAAGATCACAATTCAATATTTGGCACATGGTTTCTACTGAATGCACATTCCTTTTACACCACTGTAAAGTTGAAAAATCCTAAATTGAACCATTGCGAGTCAGGGACCATCTGTATTAAATTTCTCTAACTCCAAAATGCAGTCTCTTTACAACATGTCAGACTCTTGATTATTAAATTGTGTGGTTCTAAGAGCTGGAGGAAGCAACAAATATTCAGAGAAGGCCAGCTTTATTGTAGATTACAGAAAATAAAAGAAGGGAATAATTAAAAAGAAATGGATCTCAAAACATGGGTCAAATTCAATTAGGTTAAATAGATATTTTCTAGCATATGATTTTCATTTTCATTTTATTTTACTGTATTTATAGTTATTTTCTTAATGATTGTCCTGAGGATTCCAATCAACATCTTAATTTATAACAATCTAAGTTGAATTAATGCCAACTTAATCTCAATGGTATACTGGAATATTACCCCTAGATAGTGGTATCCCCTTTCCCCTCCTTTGTGCATCTATTACTATTGTTATATCTATAAACTATGTATGTCTGTCAACAAAGATTTATGATTATTACCTAATAAGGTATTATAGGAGAACAAAAAATTATAAGCAAAAGTGCATTTATAATATCTTTTGTACATTTAGATTGTATTTACCTCTATGGTTACCTTTACCAGTGCTCCTTATTATATTATCAGCATACAAGTTATTGTCTAGTGCCCTTTAATTTCAGTCTGAGGGACTCCCTTTAGTATATCTTCTAAGGCAGGTTCGCTAGTGAGAGATTCTCTCAGATTTACCTAGGAATGTCTTAAATTACCCTTAACTTCAATTCTTGGTTAACGATTTTTCTTTCAGCACTTTGAATATGTCTTTCTATAGTTTCCTGGCTTTCAAGGTTTCTGGTGAGAAATTAGCCATTAACCATATTGATAATAACATGTATATGACAAGTCACTTCTTTCTTGCTACTTTCAAAATTCTCCTAGTTTTTAGCTTTGTTTATGGTATGCCAAAGTGTATCTTTGAATTTATACTACTTGGAATGTTGAGCTTCTTTGATGTATAGATTCATGTTTTTCATCAAATTTGGGAATATTTTGGCCATTTTTTCTTTAAATATTCTTTCTGTCCCCTCTTGTCTTTCCTCTCCATCTCAGGATCCCATTATGTGTATGTTGATAAGTTTGATGGCTTCCCACATGTATCTGAAATTCTATTTTGTTCATTTTTCTTTATTCTTTATTTTCTTCAGACTTCTTAATATCAGTCAACATATCTGCAAGTTTATTGATTTTTTTTTTTTTCCTTTAGCTTGGTCAAATCTGTGATGAGTCCCTCTAGTGAATTTTTTTCCCAGTATTGTATTTTTCTTTCTTTCCTTTTCTTTCTTTCTTTCTGTCTGTCTGTTTGTCTGTCTGTCTGTCTTTCTTTCTTTCTTTCTTTCTTTTTAAGTAAGCTCATCCCAATGTGGGGCTTGAAGTCATGACCCTGAGATTAAGAGTTGTGTGCTCTACTGACTGAGCCAGCCAGGCACCCCAGTATTATACTTCTTAACTCCAGAATTTCCATTTTATGCATTTTAAAATAATCTCTATATTTTTATTTATATTCTATATTTGATGAGTTATCATTTTTATATCTCCCTTTAGTTATTTAGAGATAAATTCCTTTAGTTCTTTGCACATATTTAATATAACTGATTTAAAGATTCTCTAGTAATTCCAAAGTCTGCCTTTCTTAGAGATAGTTTCTATTGATAGATTTTGTTTTCTTTTCATGATTTATACTTTCTAGTTTTGTGGGGTTTTTTTGCATATATTTTTGATCAAGGCATTTTTTTTTAAATGTTGGAAAGGAAATATAGAAATGAATTCTTCGCTTATCCCAGGAACCACTGCCACAACTGCTTATGGTTGATATTTGTTTGTTTTTTCATTTTTATTTTATTTTATTTCCTTTCAGTGTTCCAAAATTCATTGTTTATGCACCACACCCAGTGCTCCATGCAATACGTGCCCTCCATAATACCCACCACCAGGCTCACCTAACCCTTCACCCCCTCCCCTCCAAACCATGAGAGACTGTGGACTCTGAGAAACAAACTGAGGGTTTTGGAGTGGTTGATGTTTTTGATGCTGTAGTTGGCTTGTTTCATGGATATTCTGACATAATTCTATAAGGTGTATACTCTCAGTAGTGTGTGGCCTTTGAAATTTCTGTTCAATTAGCTTAGTGGTCAACTAATGATAAGACAGAGATGTCCCTAAACTCCTAGAAGCAATGAGTCTCCCACCTTTGTTGAAGAGTTCTGTGTACAAGTTAGAGTATGCATTTGACAATGATCCAGACAGTTTATCACACTGCCCAAACCTTCACTTTTTTTCCCATCAAAATGCATCATGTACAGTAAGAGCTTAGATCTCTCTCAACTGTTTCTTGGGCAATGAACATAGATTTACCCATGTGTGTGGCTTTCTACGGTATAAGGAATATGTTGGAAATGTCCCAACCTCTGGGCAGCTCACTTCTCAGTTTTTAAGAATTTTGGGTAGCCAATATTTTTTCCTCAATTGTTATCCACTGCCTCAGGGATCTTGAAGTTAAGAACATTTGGAAAACATTGCTGACAAACGGCCGAGAAAAGTTTTTGTCAGTGGACAAGTTCCAAGTCAAGTCAAATAAAGACAACCCGGAAAGTGTGCTCTTCCAGTGAACTACCTCATGGCTAAATAATGACAGTTCTCTGGGAATGAGGCTATAAAGGAATTCCAACTGCATTTTGCTTACTCTGGTTGGATACTACTGGTTTTGCTTTCTTGTTTTTTTTGTTTGTTTGTTTGGTTGGTTGGTTGTTTTTTGTTTTGCTTTTGCTGGTTTTTACCGTGACTGCATTTCTTGGTTTGCAACAAATGTTGCAAATTGTTGGAGCTGAAAGGGAGATGGGAAGATAGCAAGTTAAAATGCCACAAAGCTTACTCTTCTTAGCAAGGTTCAACCACTTTTTGTGAACAAATGCTACAAGTCTTTGGTTAACTACTTTAGTTAACATATAGCAGGCTGTCATGCCCACTGAAATGTTTCCACTCAGTGGTTTGTGTGCACACATGTGGAAGGCATTGTGCATCCATGGCTATCCTTCCATTTATCATCCATCTATTGATCTATCCATCTGCAACAAGACAGCAGTGTGTTCTGACCAGGATTCACAGTACTGGGAGCTGGGCTTTCAGACAGCTCGGGATTCAGATCTTAGTCCTCAAAAAGGGGTTTCTCAGCATGTTAACATCCCTTTGTGAGACAACAGAAGTCAGAATGACAGGAGAAATTGATGCTTGAGCTTCTAACCCCAACTGAACTTGGGTAGCCTAAAACTCAGTCTCAATGTTCTGAGATAGACAAAATCAGATGAACAAATTTCAGAATTCTGAAATGCTGACTTTGACCATTCTTTCCAAGTTTTCTCATTGCTTTTATGAAGAAGAGAATTGTTCAAGGTTTTATTCTGTCATTTTTACTTAGATTCCCTTAGGATTTAATTATGAAGAAAGGAGAAGAGAAAGGCAACAGGTTAGGAATAAGCATAAAAGCAGGAATTAGCATGCAATATGCTAATTAAAGAGACAATTAGTTGGACAGAAGCAGTGGGGACTTATGGGCCAATTAGGGTAAGTTGGTGGCAGCCAGTGATTAAGGGCCTTGCAGATCAGGGTGAGGAGTCTGACCATGATATTGAGCCAATAGGTTTGCCGGTTTAAAGGAATTTCAGTCAAGCAACCCAATCATGGAATCCCAAAATCTAATCTCTTACATTCAATGAATTAAAACACTTCCAGCAAATAGGTTTTCTTGCTAAACTGAAAGTAAAATACCGTTTATTGTTCCATTGTTTCTTCATTATAAACAAAGATGATTGAGATCTGATTCAGTCAGGTTAGGCATGTTGTAAAGGGGTAATAAGGAAAAAAACAGCAGCAATGGGAAAAATGGGGGAGTGAAAAAAAAAATAGAAATGTGATCATATTCATGCCTTCCGACCATCATAGTTTAGGATATCTCTTCCATCATCTTGAGATTCTCCAGTTTCTGCTGGAGTGAGAAGAACCTTCTCTAGAGTCTTGCATTAGCAATTAAAGGATGTTTGTCACATCAATTCAAAACTCCTTGGCCCACATCGGTCTCATAACCTCACCTTCACATGGCAAGCCCAAATGTGCATTACTGTTATCTGCCAGGGAGGGAGAGATCCAGAGAAACCTAGAGAATGTCCTACATAATTAGCACAAACTCCGCACACTAGTCACATTGTTAAGCACTA
Organism: Lontra canadensis; assembly: GCF_010015895.1. Lineage (NCBI taxonomy): Eukaryota > Metazoa > Chordata > Mammalia > Carnivora > Mustelidae > Lontra > Lontra canadensis. Next base: position 1,817,486 of record NW_022631139.1, read on the forward strand.
GGGTTAGCATGGGTATTGTTGTGTTAACTTCACAATAATGACTATAGGCCTAGAACTGAGCAACCTAACCCTTTATTCTTTTTGCACCTTTGAGGCATGTACCACAGGGAGACTTACTGACACTTTAATGATTCAACTCCCTTGATTACTATTGCTGAGGAGTTGGTACCTGTTAAACAAATGTGTATCTATATATTGTTACCAATGTAGACCATGACTTAAACCATAAACACAAAAAAATAACATTTTTATGCAGAAAACTGTGTATTATTTCTGTTAAAAAAAATCTAATTTTTCTTTCTTAGGAATGGAAGTAAAAAAGTACAAACAAACAAACACGAAGATAACAACAAAAGCCAAAGAATACCATTTAAAGAATAGGAGATAATTTAGTTTGGTAAAGCAATTAACAAGTAGTATTTGACTTATGTGTGTATAGTAGTAATGGTGGGAAATGTATTTCAAAACTCAAAGTAATCTTATTCATACCCATACCCATCTGAATACTCCTAGTTATGCCCCCACCAAACACATGCACACAAATCCAAATTAGCTTCTACCCTTGAAACAAACAAGAAACAAATGCAAATTTTCCTAGTTTTCTCAAACAATGTGATCTTGATTGATACAGTGGAACTTGAAAAAGAAGGAAAACCTAAGGATGTGACTTTTCCTGAGCTATTATTCTGTGATCAGTATTTAATAATCTTTGCAGTGCTTAAAAAGCTGGTTATGATCATCTTTCTCTCAAAGTCAAATTCTATTTGTTACTAAGATCATTAGTTGCCCCTATAGTCTCCTCTTCTGCCTTAGGCACAGGACCCTTAATTGTACCTATGCACATTGTTACCAAGGTCTAGTCTGAGCACAAAGTGTGCCTCGGGGAACCCTAGGACTAGGGTCTGATGGATGAGATATATAACCAGGATTGATATATGGGATTTTCAGAAAAGATCTTTAAAAAGGAAGAGAGAGGTGCACACTCATTTTTTCCCCATTTCTTCTCATTATTAGCCTAAAACGTAAATAAGGTAATTTGAATTCTAGCACCTAATCTGAATTATAAGGTGACTTTGTAGATATAAAGAGTACACAGGATGGTTGGTGGAAAGATAAAAGACATACATCTCTGATAAATTATTGAATCTATTGTACTAGTCAAGGACTTTCTATGTTTGGAAATTTTTTTTTATTCATTTTATTTATTTAATTAGAGAGAGAGAGTCTGTGTGCATGCAAACCTATGTGAGTAGGGGGAGGGGCAGAGAAAATGGGAAAGAACCTCAAGAAGATTCCATGCTGAACATGGAACCTGATGCAGGGATTGATCTCACAACATTGAGATCATGACCTGAGGTGAAATTAACAGTTAGACATTTAAGTGACTGAGCCACCCAGGTACCCCCACATTTGGAAATTTTTTATGTGAGGAGGAAACAACTTTATTTGCCAATGCCATCAGATCTTTATTCATAAGTATAGATACAATTCCTAACTAGTTAACTTCTAAACACACTATAGATTTTACACTGCCATCCATCATGTCAATCAAGCCAGAAATCTAGAATCAAACTTGATCCCTTTCCATACCAAATCTGTATCACCTAACCTATCAACAAGTTGCTCCCCCTTCTCTATAACCTAGATTGTGGACAATCTATCTCCATATGGTTGCCCTAGCTATAGTTTTTATCATCTCCCCCTTGACTATACCAATAGCTTGCTTTCTTGGCACTCCTGTTAATTTTAAATATTATTCCCCCATTCAAATTTCTAAAATGAATTTTTTCATGCCTGTACCTATGAAGAGTGAATTGATTTCTAATTATATATAGGATAACCTAAAAATTCCTGAACACTAAACAGAATACCCTTCTTGAACTGTCCCTTACCTACTTGTTCATCCTCTTTCTACAGAACTGCTGTCTTTTTTTTCCGCTCCAACAACATAGAAACACTTGCCATTTCCCAAATGTGTAGTTCTCCTTCATATGCTGATATCTTTGTACAAATTGTGCCCTTTGCATGGAATATCCTGTCTAGTCTCATATAGTTGACAGACTCCCCTCAAAATTATATTAAACAACAACCCACCTTGTAATATCCCTTGATGTACTGAATCTTTTCTGCTCCCTGGCACCTTGTGCATGTCTCCATTATCAGATTTATGAAAGGATAATTGCACGCTTCCATTTCTAACTCATCAGATGTCTAAGGTACATTTATCTCTGAATCTTTACTATTTAACACTCTGCCTCACAAATAATAAATGTTAGATATGTATGTAGCATGAGTATTTCATTCCTTTGTCTACAGCTCAATTGTGTGATATGTCCAGATTTGTCTTGAGCACAGAGACTTTAAACCCTTCTTTCACAGATAAGTGGGCCCAAAATGTCGAAGTCATTTCCTTGTTAGGTATTTATGGTACCCTGAAAAGTTTAGGTGTTCAAGGGTATTGACCAGGTGAAGCATCCAAGCCTTACACTTAATCCAAAATCTACTGTCTCTCTCAACCATTCTTCCTCTGACACATTCTTCTCTTTGAGTGTCTTTGTCCTTTCTTTCAGAACAGGGAACAACTACAGTTGATGTCCATATCATCTCTATACTCTGTCTTGGACATTAAAACTTGAAAGCTAAGTTGGGCCTAGACTTTGTTTTCCATCCTCAACCAAAAACAGAAATTGTGTCCACAAAATTCACTGGCTTTTTCTTTTAGAATATAATGGAAATAAATTCAAACTGAATAAATATATTAGCTTTATCTCCCACAGAGACTTCCAGTACATTTTTTAAATAATTATATGAATAAAATAGAAGACTGATGAGTGCAATAAAATCATAAACAATTGTAAAAATCAAACAAAAACACAAAAAGCACACAGATGGTGATGATCCTAAAGAACACCTATCCCAACATTCTATCCAAGGTAAAATCTCCGGCAGAAGATATTCAATGGGGAATGGAAATTTATCAGTCTGGAGATAGGATAGTGAAATGGTTAGTAGCCAGACTTTGAATCTTCATTATGTGGGTTCAAGTCCTAGCTCTGATATGTATTAGTTATGTGACTTTGGACAAATTATGTAATTTTATTGTGCTTTACTAGATCATTTGCAGTACCAAAAAAGAAAGTGCACCTCCCTCATGGGATGTGTATGAAGATTGAGTGAATATAGGTGAAGTTCTTAGTATATGCCTCATCTAGAGCAATGCTCCATAATTCTTAGTATTGTTATCAGGACATAGTCTATTCTACTGTTCAATAACAATTCTTATACTGTTTCTTATAATAGAAATATATATTATCATAAAAGTATTTATTATAGTAGGGGCATTGATTTAGCTTGCTCTGTGTACTGTTCTAAACACCATAATATTAGCTTTCTTTCACTGTATCTCTATTGTATAAGAAAATTCAGGAATAGACAATTTAAATTATTTTCTCAAGATCACATGTCATATAAGGCAAGACATGGATTTCAACACCTCAGACCATCTGGCCCAGGCTCTTGATCAAATCTAACATTTCCTGATGTTCTGAGTTCAGACTTCTGGAATACAAAGAAAAGGTAATTTTATGCTCTCTCTTCATCCTTTCTTCATCAATGTTCTTTGGTTGTAAGAGCTTCCAGAACCCCCATACCTAGACTGCTCTCTAATGAATGTTCCCTTGATTTTAATCAGAAGGAATGTACTTAGGACTCACTGCTCCTTAAAAAGTCCTGAAGAGTTAGGCCAAAACCTGTGGTATTGTATTGTTGTTGTTGTTTTGAGGTTTTGCTGCCATTGTTGTTTTTTAATGTTGCTCAGATTGTTCTAATTTGTCTGCTTTTTGTTTAAGCCTGTTATAAAGGCAGACACAGTGTTAGGCCAAAAACTTGCAACCAGTTAGACAGTAAAAGGCGAAAAAATGTAAATTTCAACAGAGTAAATGCAGTAAAACTATTTACAGCATATTATGGCTATGTACAAGCAGGAGCTTCCAATGCAGGGAAAGCTTCCTGGAAGAGGTGATAGTTAAGCTGTATATTAAAGGATGTTGTAGAACCAAGTGAAGAAGGGTAAGAATAAAAATTAAAAAAAAAAAAAAGAACAGAGTGTCCCAGACAGACATAGCATCTTCAAGGTGTCATGTTTCCTCTGCAGAGCCTTACTTATTGAATATTTGCTTTTGAAGAAAGAAGAAATCAGATGACTGATTTCGAGAAGGTCAAGTACTGCATTATTTATCCATAACTGCTTAATAAGTTACTCAAAATTTAGCAGCTTAAAATAGTACACATTTATTTCCTTGTTTCTGTGGGCCATTAGTACAGGCACTACTTAGGTAGCCTCTCTGACTCAGGGAGGCTGTAATGAAGGTATCGGCCTGGGATTCAGTCATCTTAAGGCTTTCATGGAAAAGTATCAGCTTCCAATTTCACTCATGTAGCCATTGTCAGTCCTTAATTTCTTGGTATACGTTGGCCAGAGACATCACTCAGTTACTTGCCAAAATGGCCTCTTCACTGGGGAGCTCAAAAAAGGGCTATTGGCTTCCCTCAGAGCAAGGGAATGAGAGAACATACAGAACAGAAGTCAAAATCTTTTGTGATATAATTTTGGAAGTGACATCCCATCATTTCTCTTACATTTTAGTTGAAAAGTCTAGGTTTTTTTTTTTTTTGATAAAATACAGGATACCAGTTAAATTTGATTTCAGATTAACATTGTCTTTAGTATAAGTATATTCTAAATATTACATGGGGCATGTTTATGCTAAAAAAATAACACACATATGTTGTTTATCTTAAATTTTATTTAAGTGGGCATCCTGAAATTTTGCCTGTTAAATGTAACACGCCTAAGCTAATGACACCCTTTTACCAGTCCCATACTCTATTCATTAGAAGCAAATCACACTAGGTCCAATTCACACTCAAAAATGTGGAGGATTATGCAGAATTATGAACATTAGTCTATGGAATTTACTGGGGAACATCTCAGAGGCTGCTTTTAGCAGTGATTAAAAAAATCAATATTATGCCCTTTATGGTACATTCTGGGCTCTGTAGAGACATTCCAACATATTGTCCCTAAATTTTCTCAACCCCTCACTGAAGAGGTCTGCATTAGTCTGCCAAGACTGACATAACAAAATACCACAGTCTGGGTCACTTAAATAACAAACAGCAATTTTTCTCATCGTACTAGAGTTTTAAAGTCCAAGATCAAGGTACGAGTGAGGCTGAGTTATGATGAGTCTCCTCTCCTGGCTTGCAGATGATTACTTGTCTTGCTCTGTCTTTGTATGGCCTTTCCTCTGTGCTGGTGTGGAGAGAGTGACAGATCTCTGGTGTCTCTTTCTCTTCTTATAAGGATACTCATCCTATAGGAATAGAGTCTCATGCTTATGACCTTATTTAACCTTAATTACCTCCCTAAAGACCTTCTCTCTGAATAAAATCACTTTGCAGGTAAGGACTTCAACTTGAAATTTGGGGGACACAGTTCAGTCTATGACTCAGTTTTTTACAATTAAAGAACAAGTTAGAGAGGTTCAGTCTGCTGCTATAGTGATAGCCCAACCCATGTACTGATTGAAGAAAGAAAGCATTTTCCATTTCTCATTCCGGGTTTAGAGGCTGACATGATAGGAAAGGACCCTTTAGTTTTCCTTTTGTCTGAAATCAAGCCCAAGCAAGTAATTGTACAAAGGTGTTTCGGAAACTTCACAATATAAAGTAAGTTAGTGGAGAGTTCTCTCTACATGCTTCCCAAAGCAGTCCTGTGTAAAGACTGATTGCTTATATTTTATGGTGCATACCTCAGGTGACATGATAACCTAAAGACATTTTCTGGTCCTTAAGTTAGGCAATTTAATAACCTAGAAGTTAATGTTGAAAGTCAGTCATGAAGGAAACTCCCAACAGTTTTGAACTCCTGTAAGAAGGCTGTAATGAAGCTGGCATACAAAACAGAAGCAGCTGGGTGAGGCTGCTTGAACTTGGAGTTAGAGCATTTGGGTTTCTGGCTAAGGGACTTTAATATCAGAAGCTTATTGGCTTTGCTGAGGTTCAGTTCTGCCCTCTCAGAGTCACTCATTGCTGAACTGAATTGAGGCTCTTCTTTTCTCCTTCCCCCCTATTTAAATATATCAGATTATCATTTTAGGAAAGGCCTCTTATAGGAATGGTTTCTCTTTGCTGAAATTCCAAATGGAGCATTTGTTATGAACTTGAACTGCATATCTGGCATTTTATCCTGAAAAAAAAAAAAAAAAAAAACCATACTGCCTCATTCCCTCTGGCAAACTACAAAGAACTGAGTAAAATTAAAAGGCTACATAAATACCTCCATTAAAGAATGCTGACTAGTACGGGTTGGAGGTCTGGCCTATGGGACTTGAAGAGTGGGGTCCCATGAGACTTTGCAAGATCATACAATTAAACAGGTAAAGATTCTCCTTCAGGATATAATTCAACATTTGTAGATGACACATAGCCCACCTGATTCTCACTTCTGTCTAACTTTGCCGCCCATCTCCCTCCTTCACCTTGTACATCAAAATCAAAACTTTTTTCTTAACATTTTGCAAAAAGTACCATGCATTCTTTCTCACCTTTATGTCTTTGAAGGTAACTTTCCACTGCTTGAAAGGCACAAACTCCTGTTTAATTGGCAAACTCTGAGCAACCCTCCTGAACTCAGCTAACATATCAATATCTCTAGGAATCATATCTTGGTTGATACTCCCCTACCCCCTTGGGTTAAATGAACCACACTTGTTCTCCTGTAAATGTGTCCCTACCTCTATTTCACAATATACTATTGTTTTGTGATTATTTGTTTATTTGTCAATACCTTACTCCCAAATAAAATGATATATAGCTCTTTGAAGAGAGGGATAATTCTATTTATGGTTGCATTCCTAACTTTTTTTTTTTTTTTAATTTTTTTTCCAGGACCATGGGACTGTCACACAGCCACAGTCCAAAGATTGGTAGCAAGTTTCCCATCAATTCCTTAGCTAGTTGAGAGCTATCAGTGATTTCTCAAAGGAAACCTGGTCATCCTGTCCCTGAACACTTGGTGCTTAGCCAGCTGGAACAATCACAATCTCCAGGGTAGAAAGCCAATTGGCTTACCTCCCCTGACTAATTGAGATATCTTACTTCTGAAAAGCAGATGTTCTGCACATGCTCAGTATGCTACAGGACCTGGTCATGTAGAAAGAGCCCTCTGAGGGAATACTGCACCAAGAGCCTGTTCCAACCACTTGACCATCGCTGGGATCACATACCTGGGAGTGCTGAATCACTTCTGGCCTTATCTACTGATGAGAAGGACAGGGAGCTCATCCGCATTTCTAACTTATAATTCCTAATGGAGTGTGTGGTTCAACAATGTCCTTAATGAAGTCATACCTTGAGTATAAAACTTTTTAAATTCCAGTTCCCTGCAGTTACAATCAAATGACATTGCATCAGTTTCATTAGCTATGATAGTGAGTTGTGCCATAGAATATATAGAAATATGTCATTCAGGACAATTTATTTGTCTCTTAAAAGAATAAGATCTTATTTTGGCTGCTAAAAAGCTTAACATATTATTCTTCCTTTTAAAGTACTTACAATAAATTTGGGGGTAGATAATGCATGTTTAACTAGAATTATAACTAAAGTATAACAGTCAACATTTATTGATTTCTTAAATTGTAGTAAGCCTTGTGTTATGCATGCAATAAATTAAATGTGGCACAGTTATTGTACTTAAGAATCTAACATTCCAATCTGAGGAACAAAGAAGATATAAGTAATTAAAGTACTTTTCAAAAAGTAAGTTACAGAATTATAAACCTTAAGCTGAAGAATTAAATAAAATGGGAAGGAGAATATATATATATATTTTTTTTTTTTTTCATCTAGCCTCAATCCAGATGGTTTGATCAATAATTAAATATTTTACTCTGTCTAGGCAATTGGTTGCAAGATGCAGGGCATCTTTAATGACATCTTCCATTTTAAAAGAACACCTTGAAGTTGCAGGGTAGGAAAAATAACTTTCCTTCTATCCTTCAGAGTTCATGACTGAAACCCTTGTAGTAACAGATACATTAACAAAAGAAAAACAAACACCTATATTAACATGTATACCTCATGGTACATGAGAGATACCCGGGGAAAAATGAGTAAGTCTCAGAGGTGGCTTAGAACTCAAGCTTCTTTTCAAAAGTGTAACATCTACCTGTTTCCACACATTCTCCTGTATCTGCTGTTTCTCACAGTAATCAGTTCAAAATCATCCTTATGCCAAAGAAGTATACTTGGGGGAGAGAAGTATATTGTGTTACCTTTCAAGATTCTCTTACAAATATAACTTTCTAAAATTCAACAACAAAGATAAAGACAACAAAAATCACACAAACTGAAAGTGGTCACCAGCCAAAGATTGGCAGGAGGTAGTACACAGACTTGTAGCTAAACAAAGTTGGGTTTACTCTTAACAGCATCAAATAGCAGCTTAATTACAGGGAATCATGGTGCCGTTCAGTAAGAGAAGTAGGGATACGCTGTTATAGGATCTGAGCTTTAACGAGTGAGATAATTCAAAGTTTATGTTAGACAATTTGTAAAAGAATTCCAAGAAGGAGAATTTTCTCTAGACTGAGAATTGTCCAGAGAGGAAGGGATGATTCCATGATTGGATATATTATACTTGTAATTGAATAGACAAGAACAATGGGGTGGAACTAGATCTGTGATTGCTGGCATAGCAGTCACTCATGTTGCAAAGAAAAAGGAAAGTTTTGTTGTTTCTGTGTTTTGCGCATTGTGCTTTTGTTTCTGCCTATGCTCAGACACGATTACAAATTGGGCTCTTTTGTCTTGTTCCATCAAGGCCACAGATCTAATCTAGAGGTTTTCAACCATTGGCACTATTGACATTTCGGGCCAGTTAATTATTTGTCATGGGAGTAGTCCTAGGCATTATAGGGTATTTGGCAGCACCCTGGACTTGACCCATTAGATACCAGAACAACCTCGGACCTTGCCAAATATTCCCTGAATACCGAATCACCCCTGGTTGAGAACCACTGAGCTAGCTTAATGTTTGTGTTGTGTGAAATAATTTATGTTAAACAGAGCACACCATAGCTACCAACTGATAAATGTCAGGGATGCTTTTTTACTCTATCAGAAATAAACAATAACAACAACAAAACACAATTAGAGACATATAGCAAACAATTTGGCTTTGGAAACACTTCTGGAACTCTGAAAGCACCCTTCTTATTCAAAAATATCTGGAGGGCACCTGGGTAGCTCAGTGGGTTAAAAGTTTACCTTCAGCTCAGATAATGATCCCATAGTGCTGGAATCTATCCCCGTGAGGCCTCCAGGCACAATGGGGAATTTGCTTCTCCCTCTCTCTCTGCCCCTCTCTCTCAAATAAATGTTCTCTCTCAGAAAGATAAATAAAATCTTTAAAATGCGTATCTGGAAAAATATATCAAATACCTCTCACATCAGGGATTATTAACTAATTAATAGTGGTTAAAGGAATCATTCAGGCAAGATCAGATACAATAGTTTACAGTCCTATAAAATAACATTAAAAAATCTAAAAAACACACGTGGCATGATGCCATTTTTTACAACTAGAAAAGTGGTCGTATAATTGCTTGAGTTTTATAATTATATTATCTCGTATCTATCTGTGTGTGTGTGTGTGCGTGTGTGTATAGTGTCTATCTATAAACTATATAATTCAAGTTCATTGTTTTCTAGATTTGTCCTTTCTTGTGTTCTTTGTTCCCTTGTATCCTATGCTCTATGCCTCTCAATATGTAGCCAACAATTCTTAAATGCTTAATGGTTGTCTATTGAATACATTTTCTTACTTAAATATATCACTTTTCAGTGTGGATATTTGATAAACTTATTAATGTAAAACACATGCAATGAGTACACAAATCTCCACTGTGCAACTCAATAATTTGTATATATGAATAAAAATTATGTAAATTCAACTCAGATTAAGATCTAGATGATTTCCAGCACCAAGAAGGCCCTCTCAGAGTCCATAATTTCCTTTAGGCAAAACACAAATTCAAGGCTATTCTTCTTTGCATCACCATTGTTACTGATTACTTGTTGTTGAACATCTCATCAAGGAATTACACAATAAGTACTCTTTTGTGCCTGAATGATTACAGTTAAAATGATGTCTACAAGATTTATCTATGCTCTTGTATGTGGATTCGTTCATTATTTCTCAAGTCTAAGTAGTATTTCATTTTAGAGATATACCACTTTATGCACCTGACAATTGATGGACTTTTTGGTTATTAATATTTTGTTCATTATTATGAGTAAAGGGGCTATAAAAATTCTTGTTCAGGTCTTTTGGTGGACACGACTGCTTATTTATTCCCATATATTCCTAAGAGTAGAATGGCTGGTAATAAGGGAATATTAATTTTAAAATATATTTCTAAAATATATTCTATATAAAATGTATTCCATAGAGGCAAGTTATATATTAAATGATGTTTCTAGCCTCTTCACATTCTTACCAAACTTTGATATTATCCATTTTCTCTTTTATTTTTAATTGAGAAATCAGAGTTTTTGTTTGCTAGATTTAGCCATTCTAGTAATTGCAAAAAGCTATCATATACTGTCTATTTGAATATTGACTTTTGTGGATTGCTTAAGTCCTCTGTCCATTTATTTAAATATTTTGGTTTATATATTTTTATAGATTTGTTATAATTTTTGTATCAAATATTAAAAATTGTCCTTTTTTGAAATGCAAATGAAAGCCACAATGAGATACCACCTCTGACTTGTTAAAATGGCTAATATTAAAAAAAAAAAAAAAAGGCAAGACATACCCAGTGTTGGCAAGGATGTAGAGAAAAGGGAATCCTTGTATACTGTTGGTGAGAATGTAAACTGATGCAGCCACAGTGGAAAACAATATGGAGGTTTCTCAAAAAATAAAATAGAAAGACCATACAATCCAATAATTTAGCTACAGGGCATTTACAGAGAAACTGAAATAGTCATTCAAAAAGATACATGCACCCTATCTTAACTATTTACAATAGCTAAGATATGGGAACAACCCAAGTGTTCACTAATAGATGCACGTGGTACATAAATATAAAATATATATATATATATATATAAAATATAAATAGATGATGTGGTACGTACATATTTATATATATATATATAAGTATATATATATATATTTTTTTTTTTCTCATTTGACAGAGAGAGAGCAAACACAAGCAGGGAAAGCAGCAGAGAGAGAAGAAGAGGCAGGCACCCTGCTGAACAAGGAGCTCAATGCAGGACTTGATCCCAGGATCCTGGGATTATGCCCTGAGCCGGAGGCCGAAGCTTAACCAACTGAGCTCCCCAGGCGTCCCAAGAAGAATGAAATCTTGACATTTGTACCAACATGGATGGACCTGGAGGGTGTAATGTTAAGTAAACTAAGAAAAGGATAAATTCTATACCATTTTGCTTACATGTGGAATCTGAAAACAAAAATAAATGAACAAGCAAACAAACAAAAACAGAAATGGACTCATAAATACAGTGAATAAACTGGTGGTTACCAGAGGGGAAGTGGCTGTGGGCATGGGGAAATAGGTAGTGGGTATGAAGAAGTACAAACTTCCAGTTATAAAGTAAGTTAAGGGGCACCTGGGTGGCTCAGTGGGTTAAAGCCTCTGCCTTCGGCTCAGGTCATGATCCCAGGGTCCTGGGATGGAGCCCCGCATCGGGCTCTCTGCTCAGCAGGGAGTCTGCTTCCTCCTTTCTCTCTCTCTGCCTGCCTTTCTGCCTACTTGTGATCTCTGTCTATCAAATAAATAAATAAATATCTTAAAGTAAGTTAAATCACAGAGATGAAAAAATACTGCATAGGGAATATAGTTAATAATATAATATTCTATGGTGACAAATGGTGACAACACTTATGGTGAACACTGAGTAATATAGAGATTTGTCAAGTCACTATGTTGTACACCTGAAATTAATATAACATTGTATGTCAACTATACTTCAATAATAATAATAAGTATTATTATTTTGCTGAGTGTGAATCACATAAGTATTCTATCTAGTAATGCACACCAAAACATGCTTAGGTTAGCAAAAATAATAATTATAATCCACTTGATTATATGTTAGGGTATTACATTATTACAATAGGGTGAAAATATATCTGTATATTTAATTACCAGTACAAAATAAAAATATTGGGTTCAGTTATGGCTAAAAAAAGTGGCCTTCTGTGATACATATACTATGACTACACGTATATTTCATGGTTTATATTTTTGGTTTCTTCATGGTGTCTTTGATGAACAAAAACTTAAATTTAACACAGTGCTATTTATAAATATTTCATGTAGATAACTTCTTGCTCTTTTTTCTCATTTATAGAAGTTTTATTTTTTTAACCTGTCATACTTACCTATATTATCAATCTGGGAGGGTTTTGTGTGGAGAATGAGGCTAAGATTAAGATTCTTTTTTTACTTTTCCCTTTTGTCTTATGTTATCTTATTTTATTTTATTATTTTTTGACAGCTAGTTGATATGGCACAAGTTTTTAGAAAGAATATTCTTTTCTCTTGACATTGAAATGGTGATTTGGTTGTATAGCAAATGATTACACATATACAAGATCAATTTCTTGATTTCTAATTTATATTTTTCTGTTGCTCTATTTGCCTATTATTTTATCAATAGTATAATTCTATTAATTTAAATTTGTAATAAGTCTTGAAATCCAGTAGCATAAGATTCCAGTTTTGTTTTCCTATGAAACTGTATTGGCTAATATTTATTATATACATTTCCATATGAACTGTAGAATCATCTATCAATTGTTGAAAAAAATCCGGGATTTCTAAAAGAATTCTGATGAAGCAACAGATAAATTTTGGGGAATTTGCTATCTTAACATTTAGAATTTCAATCTAGAAACACTACATTTTTTTCTATTAACTTATTCAGCAATATTTTATATTTTCTATGTGAAATTCTTGTAAACTTGTTCTTGATGCCATTTTTGTGAGATATTTTTAAATTTTACTTTTAATTTCACTGCTGACATATAGATATGTAATTGGCTTTTATACTGTACTCATTTGTATATTAGCTCTTTGGTAAACTCATTTATTACATCTAATAACTTAATGGAAATTTTTCAGGGGCCCAGCTGTTTCTATGTAAAAAATTGTATCATTTAAAATAATGACAGTTTCATTTTTTATCATTCTACACCTTATAATTCTTCTTTTGCTTTTCCTCATTATATCTCACAAAGTGTCCAATACAAGTATTTACTGAAATAGTCTTGTTACAGAACCCGGACTGGATCCTGATGGAAGAACCAACCAGCACTCTAAGACCTTGGAGGATCAGAGGTTCATTTAAGGCCTGTAGGCTCAGAAGAGAGTAATATCCCAGGGTCTGAGCCCTGAGCACAACAAAGGTAGTCCTTTATACACTTATATGTCCATATCTGTGGTGCTTTTGTGCCCAGGGCAGGTGGAGCAGGAAGGAAGACATGGAAAGGCCTTGGGGCCAGGACTGGGATTCCCCTGCTGGATTGGTGGGTCACCTTGGAACACAGATTTCCCTAATCAGTCTCACCTTGCCTCAAAAATCATGGGTATAATGATTTTCAGTATTTCATTATGATTTTTGTTCTTCATTATTTTCTTCATATTTTATCAAATTTCAGAAGACTTCATCAATTCCTAAGTTGATCAAATATTATTATGAATGTGGTAATGATTTTATGCATCTACTGAAATATTCATAGGGTGTCTGGGTAGCTCAGTAGGTTAAATGTCTGACTCCTGATTTTAGCTCAGGTCATGATCTCAGATCCTGAGATCAAGCCCCCATCAGGTTCCGTGCTCAAGGAGGATTCTAATTGTCACTCTCCTTTACCCTCTTCTCTTCACCCTACACACACACACACACACTCTCTCTCTCTCTCTCTAAAATAAATAAATAAATACAATCTTAAAAAATAAATATTCATAGGGTTTATCTCTCTTCTCCTCCATATTTTGCATTAAATTGATTAATATTTCAATGTTAAACCACTTTGCATTCTTGAAAAAATCTTCCGCTAGGTAATATCTCTTTTTTTAAATATATCATTGCATCAAAATAGCTCACATTTGTAACTATTTTTGCACTTATTTTCAGGCAATATTTTTTTTTTCTTTCCTGTAAGGTCTTTGTAAGGTTTCGGTATCAAGGTTATGCTAGCTGCATAAAATAAATTTAAACAGTATATCTATTACAGAGTTTTTGATAGACTGAAATTATTTCCTACTTACATTTTGAAAAAAAAATATCAATGTACTTAGCTATTTTGGAATGAGCAATATTTGAGCTCTGGTATCAGATTATTTAAAAATTTTAAAATGTTGTAATTTTTCTTTATTTCTCTTTGTGTGATTTTCCTTTACTTGTGATAAGGGAATTTTTCTATTTCATAAAAATAATCTTCAAATATATTAGCATAATGTTGGAGGATCTGTAGTGATGTACTTCCTTTCATTCTACCATGGATAATTTGGTGTCCCTCTATTTTTTTTTCCCTTGATGAGGCTTGCTAAGTATTCATCAGTTTCATTTTTTTTTGTCAAAGGACCAATCTTGACTTTATCCACTTTCTCTACTGTTTATTATGCATTTCATTGATTTCTTCTTTACCTTTATTATTACTTTTTCTTTGGATTTAATTTGCTGTCCTTTTCTTTGTTCTTGGTATAGAAATTTAGGTTGTTTTTTGTTTGCTTGTCTTTGTTTATTTGTTTTTAAAAATTTTTATTTATTTATTTGAGAGAGGAGAACAAGAGAGAGCATGGGTGGGAGCGGAGGGATGGGGAGTGGCAGAGGGGCAGAGAAGCAGACTTCCCATTGAGCAGGAAGCCCAATGTGGGGCTAGATCTTAGCACCCTGAGATCTTGATCTGAGCCAAAGGCAGACCCTTCAACTAGTGAGCCACTCAGGAGCCTCATATTGTTTGTTGTTTTTAATATTTCTTATTTTCTAATATTGGCATTTAGAGACATGTATTTTCCTTTAAATATTGCTTTAAGTCCATATTAAAAACCTTATGTTGCTTATAATCTGATTATTATTTTCTAATCATACTTGTGATTTAACCAAAAGATTTAGACATGTGCTGATAATTTCCACTATGCTGAGGATTTACTAGTTTTAGTTTTTTGCGTACATTTTTTTCTTTGTGTAATATACACGCTTAAACCATTTTAAGAATAAGTACAAATCATTGTCATTAAGTACTCCCAAAATACTGTACATCTTTTAGTAATATCTAGTTCCAGAACATTGTTTCTAAAGGAACTCATCAGGAAGTTGTTCCATGTTCTCACCACTCCCGACCAGTGGAAAACACTAGTCCTTCCAGCTCCATCAATTTTCCTGTTCCATATATTTCATATGATGAAATCACACAATCTGTGGCCTTTCTGTGCCTTGTTCCTTTTTACTTAGCATAACATTTTAAGGATAACCTATGTTGTAGAATGTATCGGTACTTCATTTCTATGACTAAATAATATTGTATGATATGGATAAACAACATTTTTTAAAATAAACATTGTGTTTGATGGATATTTGTGTTGTTTGGGGTTTTGTGAATTTTGGCTTGTGAGTAGTGTTTCTATGAACAATATGTACAAGTGTCTGAGTACCTGTTTTCAATTCATTCCAGTACATACATAAGACTGAACTTCCATTTATTAACAATTAATTTCTTAAATTATTGAGGAAGTAACAAACTGTTTCCACAGGTTATGCCATTTTATATTCTCATCAGCAATGTACAAGAGTTCTAATGTCTCCACATCCTCAACAGTATGTTATCTACACCCCCCTTTTTTTTAATCTAGCCATCCTACTGAGTCTGAAATGGTACCTTATTATAGTTTTTACTTGTGACTAATGACATTGACCTTTTATTCATGTGATTGTTGGCTGGCATTGGTATGTCTTCTTTGGAAAAGTGTCTTTTCAAGAACTTTGGGTATTTCTGAACTGGATTGTTTGACTTGTTTTTATTGAATTATAAGGACTACTCATGTATTTTGGATATCACATGCTTATCAGGTATATGATTTGCAAATATTTCCTCCCACTTTATAGAAATTTTTTCTTTCTCTTGATAGTCTCCTTTGATGAGAAGAATTTAATCTTCATTAAGTCCAATCTATGTATTTTGTTGCTGATATTGCTCACACTTTTGATGTCACATGTAATTATTAGATCTAAGGTCTTGAAAATAATCTTGTGTTTTGTCATTATGGGTTTTATATATTTTGTATGTTACATTTAGTTATTTAATAAATCTTGGGTTAGTTTTTGTGCATAGAGTAATGTATTAGTCAAATTCATTATTTTGTATGAAGGCTTTATTTCTAGATTTTCAGATGTTTTCCCTTGATCTATATTTACACCCTTATAACAGTACAACACTTCTTTAATTACTGTAGTTTTGTACTAAGTTTGGCAATCAGGAAGTATGGGTTTTCAAACTTTTTAAATCTTCCTCCAAAGTGTTTGGGTTATTCTTGTCCTTTTAAAATCCATATGAAACTTAGGGGCAGCTTTTCCATTGTGCATCCCCAACCAAGAAAATGCTGTTGAGACTTTAATAGATATTTGAACCTGGATATTACTTTGAGGAGTGTTGTCATACAACAAGATCAATTCTCCCAATCCACGAATATGTGGTATATTCCATTGATTTGAGTCTAATTTCTTTCAGTAATGCTTTATGTAATTTTTACTGTATAACACTTGTACCTCTTTGGTTAAATTAATTTCCAAGTATTTTATTATCTCGGTGTTGCCATAAATAAAATTGTTTTCTTAATTACATTTTTAGATTGTCTATTAGAAGTATTTAGAAATACTACTAATTTTGTTCAGTGATCTTGTATTGTGAATCTTTGCTGAAATTTTTCTTTGGCTCTACTGGGATTACTAGTAGTCTTGAAGGACAGAGTGTGGGGCCAATGATGATTATTTGTAAGCTTCAAAATGTGATGAAATTTGCCCTGTTAGGTTTGAGACTTTCTTGGGACCCATGACACCTTTCTTCCAATGTCTCCTTTTTGGAATAAGAATGTCATCCTGCCTTCTGCTTGTGGTTATCCCAGAGTCCCAGGAACGAGTCCTGCATCAGGCTTTCTGTTCAGCAGGGAGTCTTCTTCTCCCTCTGCCCCTCACCCCACTCTCCTTGCTCACTCTCAAATAAATAAATAGAATCTAAAAAAAAAAATGTCATCCAATGTGTCTCAGAATTGTGTCTTGGAAACAGATAACTAGTTCTCTAGTTTTACAGATTCAAAGATGGAAAGAAATGTTGATGCAAAAATAAATTGTTCCTGAAATCTTATCCATACCTGATTTAGATGATATTAAGAAAGTGTTTTGGAATTTAACTGATGCTGGATTGTGTTAACATATGTGAAAGCTGTGACACTCAACCCAAGGTTAGGAAAAAACACTGTGATCTGCCTGAACATGAAAGACAGGGTTGTTTCTAAAAGCTACTAGACATTCTTTTTGCTCAGTATAAATTTCCAAAGTGTGATAAAATAGGCCTGTTAGTTCATACAAAAAAAAAAAAAAGACTTGCAGAACTGATGAACTGGAGGACCTGAACTCCATTTGCACTGCATCTAAAACACTGAAGAAAAATAAAAGTAATATCTTTAAATAATGTTTAAAATAAGAACTAAAAAGCAGAGAACAAAAAGACATTTAAAATACAAAACCAAGGCAAACTTGCATTCAGGAAAAAGTGAAATCTTACATTGCTCACAATCAGTTTGCCACAAAGAATGGATCAATCAGGTATCAGCCGAAACTGAAACACTTATTTTGACAGTAATTGTTACTGAAAACACAAATAATTACATCTTATTTTAAATATCCATTGGTCACTTACGTTATGTTTCCACTCTATTTTTTAAAATACTTTAACATCTCTGTGGTATAACATGTCTTCAATATAACAAACATTTAACCTGAGATGGAATGATTCTGTGGTATTCATGATATATGTAGAGTGAGGAAATGCACCCCTAGGAAAGTATAACAGGATAACGTGTGGGAGTTCAGTGGTTTCATTTTTTTTTTAAGATGTATTTATTTATTTGAGAGAGAGAGAGAGCATGGTGGGGAGGGACAGTGGGAAAGAGAGAGTCCCAAGTAGACTCTACGCTAAACACAGAGCCCTGCGTGGGGCTCCATCCCATGATCCCGAGATCACCAACTAAAGCCAAAACAAAGAGTCCAAGTTCAATCAACAGCATGATCCAGGTTCCCAAGGAGTTTAGTGGTTTTTAAAGGTGACATTACAGAGAGATCTTCCATTGTCTGAGGGCATGTTTGAATAGGAAATGTCTATACAAATTAGAAGTGTCAGCCCTGTATATTTTCATATGCATTTGTTCTAAACAAAAATTAAATATATTAACATGCTTCAACAATCACATAATATTATTTTCTTTTCACATCCAAACCCCATAGAAGAAAATCCTTTAAACAATGTTGTCTTTGTAATTTTCTAAACTTAGACAATAAAACATTTTTAGGAAAATAATAATTGCTGATAACATAAATGCCTTAAAATTATATTTAAAATCTAGGAGAGTAATCGTAGAGAACTTGACTCTATAATAAAAATTTCTACAGCAAAAATTACCAGATTAAAATGGTTGTAGATGAATTTTATAAAATAAAGAATGTATAACACCTATATTTATTTATTTTTTAAATATTTATTTTAGAGATAGAGATTGAGAGAGAGATTTCAGTGGGTGGAGGGGCAGAAGGAGAGAGAACTCAGTTTTTTGTACCATGCTGAGAAATTTATGTAGCTATTATTAAAATACATGAATAAAATAGCAGAATGTTTGGAAAAATAATAAAGGAAATTGTGCTGTTGTCACATTCCTTTATTTAAAGACAGAGGCACTTGTTAGTAGCATTATAAAATGGCTTCCAATGATCCCCATCTCCTAGTACTCATCTGTTTGTATAATCTTACTACATGAATGTGATTTGGACCTAGTGACTCATTTCTAATGAATGTGATATTGCAAAATCTAATCATTTCCAAGATTATGCCATAAATGATGGTAACTTCATCTCTCTTTCTCTCTCTCCCCTATCTCTCTTTCTCTGTTTCTCTGTTGTTCCTTCTCTTTTCTCTACTGTGTCTTCTTGACTTGTTCCCCTGAAAGAAAAAACTGTCACATTTGAGATGTTTACATGGCAAAAGCTGAGGGAATTCGAATGAGATCTTTGACCAGTGGTGAATGATGAAGGAGGCTCAAGGTCCAACATCCTGCAAGAATCTGAAACCAGCCCACAACCATGTGAGTAAGTTTGCAGGTGGATCCTTCTCCCATCTGGCTTTGATGATACAAGCAGTATGGGTCCCAGGACACAGAGGGGGGTTCCTACAGGACCAGCTAAGAGGATCCTTTGCTTCACACAAGATAAAAATTAAACACAAGCTGAAGAATGTGAAAGCAGAGTTTATTAAATAGCATAAGTGACAGGTAAAGAATAGCAGAAGTGGTGTCTGGAAAACACAGAATGGAAAGGAAAATGAATTTAGTCATCGCTTGGGATTACACTTGTATACTGGGAAGGAGTATATAGTGCATGTTCCTTCAGGAGTCTAGGGTAGAATTCAGCCAAAGGGAGGTGATGGGGAGCAGTAGGTGTTATTCCATAAATCACTGAAGGTATTCATCCCAGTGTCAGTAGAGGATGGTTCAAAGATAAAGTCCAGGAATGCGTCTGGGATCTGGCTCTTCTTAGATACTACCTTTTATTTAGGTCCAAAGACAAAACTCAGAGAAAGATTCACTTTCTTGCTCTCTCCTTGAAGGGAAATATAGCTTCTTTGACTTATTAAGAGGCAAAATATAGAATATGAGTAAATAGGACCTAGTGGAAAAAGAAGACAGGAGGCTTTCTACAAATGGATTCCCTTTAGCTTCCCTACCTCACAGAGATGACTCCAGCCCTCAGTGACAACTTAATAAAGCTTCATGGGACACTGTGAAGCAATGGAACAATCCCAGATATGCCCAGTCCCCTTATCTACTGAAACTGTAAGATAATAAAAATGTATTATTTTAAAACACTAAGTTTTGGAGCAATTTGTTATGCCAAAATAAATAACTAATGCAGGTATAAAGTATTAATTTTAAACAGTCTATAATTAAGGTTACCACTTATATAAGACTGTTTCTTCTAAACATTTGAATGAGCACTTTAAATTAATACCTCTACAAACAAGTATGGAAAACAAAATGAAATATTAAATGAAAAGGAATATTAAAAATATTCAAGTAACAAAAAGATGGAAAGAGCAAATAGAAAAGATGAATGAATTGGTAATAGCCTCTGCAAGACATGGGACATCTTGGCTTTGTCTGTTCTTCTGCAGCCCTGCATGTCTTTTCATCCCTTTGTGAAAAGGGACAAACAGTGGTTTTTAAACCATTTTACTCTGTTATTCCCTATTTTTTTGGTAAGTACTGTACTCCCTTACACATATAAAATTTATACTTAAAATGTTCAACTACAGTTTAATTAGTTGCAAGAACATAAAATCCACACTGTAAAACTTGACATTAAAATCAACCTTGTTATATTATCTTTAAAAATATATTTAATAGATTCTAAATACCATTATGATTTTCTATCCTTAATATTCCATTTAAAATATACATGAGGGATGCCTGGGTGTCTCAGTCGTTTAACCACCTGTCTTAGGCTCAGGTCATGATCAAAGTCCTGGGATCAAGTTCTGCACAGGACTCCTTGCTCATGCTCAGCTAGGACCCTGCTTCTCCCTCTGTCTGACCCCTCTGCCTGACCCTGCTTGTGCTTGCGCACTCTCTCTCTCTGACAAATAAATGAATAAAATCTTAAAAAAAAACAAAATACACGTGAACACAGACTTCCTCAACAATTAGAAATTTTATATCATTATCTATTTGAACTTATACTTCTCCTCTCCTTTCCAGCCCGAGTTTTAGTCTGATGTAATTTATCACACTTATTTTGTTACACCTATTTTTTTTAAAGATTTTATTTATTTATTTGATAGACAGAGATCTCAAGTTAGGGGAGAGGGAGGCATAGAGAGAGAGAGGAGGAAGCAGGCTCCCTGCTGAGTAGAGAGCCCGATTCGGGGCTTGATCCCAGAACTCTGGGATCATGACCTAAGCCGAAGCCAGAGGCTTTAACCCACTGAGCCACCCAGGCATCCAACACCTATTTCTTCTTTATTCTAAAACATAATGAGTTCACTCACCGTCTCAGAAATCTAAAACGGCTCTCCATTGCCTAATGAAGGAAATCAAATTTTCTTGATGTGAAGTTAACATTTCTGGGATTGGCAATTAATATTTCCATCTTTATTCTACTACCTAATATTTATTCTAAACACTAACACTAGCAGAAATCTCACTGAGTCATCAGCTACAGGATTTTTCCCCCCATTTTATTTATTTATTTATTTTTAAGATATCTATCTATAAAGCCCTACCATTTTCTCAGAACACCTAGTCCTACTCTCTTACTAAATTCACTTTTTTCCCCTAATTGCTGAAATTTTGTGTGCTTTTAAAGTTCCACTGAGATGCTTTCATATAGTTATAAATACTTTGTTAGTTCTACTATAAAATTTTCCTGGGAGCAGTCTCAAGACAGAAGTATCACATTCTTCTTCATATTTTAGCTACATACATACATGTCTTACGTGTCTTACCTGACTAATATGATTATTGAAGGCATAATACATATGCCAGCCACTTTTATATTGATCATAATACAACCATATTTATCTTCCTTAATTTAATCAGTAGTCCTTTATCAGGCTATAAGTAAAAGGTATCGACCTTGAGTTCTCAACCCAGAAAAGACATGTATACATTAGATGTTGCCACAATAATGTTGCTTGAAATATCCAAAATTTACCCCCAATGAGTATTCATTTTTCTTACTCTTCAGTGTGTGGGCTAGTTGGGAGTTCAGCTGATCTAAGCTGGCTTCAGCAGAGCTAGGCTCCAGAGTGCACATTAGGTTTTGGTCTACCTCACTGTCTAGACTGACACCTGGGCTGCAGGGTCAGTAATTATCCAGGGTAATGGAGTCATGGTGATCACAGAGTATGAGGGAGAAAAGCCTAACCACACAAGCAGAGTTCAAGCCTGGGCTTTGTCAAATCTTTCTAATGTCCTTTAGGACAAAACAAGTCACATGGCCTTGTAAAGGGGCTGTGGAATGACCCTACCACTGGGCAAGGTTCCAAAAGCATAACATCATAAGAGAGTAATGAATTCTGACCAAAAATTCAGTCAGTCATGGCCATATAATCCATTGTATGAGAAAGGATGTAAGGAAGTTATGCAAATAAAGTAACTTTTACTGCTAAAATGCATTTTACAGAAGAGTTGACTTTAGAGCTGATTCCTTAGGCTGACAGCACATGTAATTTTGAACAGGGTTACTATTCATAGACACAAAGCAGAGCATTGGAATGGGATACATGGAAAGACCTTGGGTGCTGTAGGCTGGACCATGTGGCATTGGTGCGAAAGGCGTCAAAGGTAGACACACCCTGAAATTGATGAACATCCCATTCTTTGACAAGACATTTAGCCTTTATTTTGTAGACAACAGACTACCAACAGGGTTTATTTAACTTTACTGCTAAATCAGTGTTCTATACAAACTGTCCTGTTGACCTGTGTAATGTACTTAATCAGTGTTTTGAATAAGGGCATGAATGAATGCCTAACCCATTCTTCCCTCCCTCTCTGCCTCCTTCCCCCTCTTCTGTCCATCCTCCTTCTATTCTTCCTTTCTTTCTTGCTCAGGCAGTTTCCCTAAGAAAAACTATGATGTTACTTCAAGAGATAAGTAAATGTAGTAAAGTCATAAATTATTTATGCAGAAATTGAGGCAAATAGTATATAAGCATGCAAACAAATACTTGTAAAGTAACAGAAGCAGAATTGGGTCAACTTGTCATATTGCTTCTGACCACACCCCTGACAACTCATTTGTTTTTAGAACTCTTCCAGGCTGGGCTGGCATGAGCCTGGCCCAATGGCACCCAGCTTCAGTTAGCAGGGTTTTCAGACTCCCATTCACTGCAGTGGCCATTCTGGGGGCTCTCAGAGCCTCACTGGACTTGTGAAAATGGAGCAGCAAAGGCAGCTGGCTCCAGCTTAGTCCTCTACTGCTACCTGTGTGCTGGCCACAGCCAACACACCTTGTAGGAAAGAGCAACAGGCTTGGAGAGACTGGGGGCAGCACTTGAATGTGGGAGAGGAAGAGAGGAAGAGTCTAGGTGACCAGAGCCCTAAGAGAGCAAGGTTCATTATCTCCTCACCCTGCGGGACTTTCTTCTGTGAACAAATTCAGAAGCCCTTTGATAGGGTGTAAGGAAAGGAGAAGCATTCATTATAAAGCTTCTCTAAAGAAGGAAAGTGTCCCAAGGTCTTGGAGTAATTCACACTGCTAGGAGGTTTTGAGATTATTCAGTTACCTCTGTCAGAAGAAAAAGGGCATTTTTAGAAGTGAAAGCACTGGCATTCCTCTACGTAGTGATTCTAAATGTATTCCTGTGGCATATGCAGAATGGATAAGGATTTCTACTTAACAGAAGAGGAAGCTGAGTCACAGAGAGAATTAGTAATCTGGAAATACTACAGAGTCTGGATCTAATAACTATAGGATGAAATCAAAGTCCTTCAAGAAAGCTTTAGATTCTAAATTATATTTACAACTGTTTTGAAAATATTGGCTTAATTTCACCTTGCAAAATAAGCATTTAAAATTACAGCAACTGTTGGTGAAATTGCTTTTTCAGGAAAGGTTTATGTCCATATCAGACAATATACTTTGATTTTGAGGTCAGAGGAACATGTTGACTTTGTTAAATTAATAAGCCCATGACTGGGACAGAATATGGAATGAAATACAGATCCTAAAGATTTAGATGGGCAGACCTTCCCAATCCAGGATCAGAACAAGTGGTCATGTACTTCTAAGGTTTCAAGGAACCCAGAAAAGACATGTGAATTTAACTGGTCACCATGGGATGACCTGTAATGAGATGTGTAAATGTAAAGCCATATACTCATTTAAAAAGATTGAAATCATACCCTAATACCTGTTTTTGAGAAAGCATTTTTGTTTTGGTTTGTTTGTTTGTTCCTTTTTTTTTTTTTTTAAGGAGTTGAGCAAAAAGTAAACTATTGGAAAAGGAAAAAAAAAAAAAAAAAACTGCTCTAAAAGAGCCACAGATTGATGTCCCTGGTAACCCAGAGGCCCTCATTGGAATGTGACAGTTTGACATGATGAGATGAGTCTACCACACCATGAAGGGCTGCACGAATTTCTGTCTAGACCACTGGGTACACTTTGGCCTTATGCAATCATGTCCAAACTAATATGATAGAATTAAATTAAAGCAATACACATTTTTTTTCCTTTTTTGTTTGTTTGCTTGTTTGTTTGTTGAGTGGTAGGAGTTCCGAATATATGCTCTGATCAGTCAGCCTTGGCTTACAGTCCAAACCCTGTCAAATATCTGCCACATATCTTTAGGTTTCACTTAACTTCTGAGGCTTGGTTTCCACATTTCCAAATAAGGCTAATACTAGTTTTAAAGTCATAGAATTTTGCTATGAGAATTAAATCTCCTTTGTAAGTGTCTCTCTGGTGTGAAATAAATAATCAATAAATGTAAACTATTTAATATTACATGATAATGTTTATATAAAAAACAAAAGATACTGAGGGAATTCAACCACTATCCCCTTATATGACTCTACTAAAAAATCAATGAAAACAAGGCTAAGATAAAGCATATACTAGAAGACATTCCTTGGACTTAGCAAGGCATCTTAATATGGTGGATAATGCTTTGGTGCCAGGTTACAAAAGATGGCTTGGCACTTATAGTTTTTATAGTCTTTTAGCTTCTCTGGAAATTGTGTTCTTTATTTGCAAGAGGAGGTTTATATCCCTTTACTTCAAATCTTATAGAATTATTTTGTCATAAGTGGAACAAATTAAGTCATCTGGTAAACCAGAAAAAAAAAATTTACTAATTGAAATACTTTTCAGAAGAAAGGAAGGAAATAGGAGCTATTATAATATCTATTTGGAGAAGGTAGAATTTCAGATAAACTTTGAAGATAGAACAGCTTTCAAATGTCAATGAGCAAAAAGAAAATGAACTGATGGATTCATAACCTGCACACCAGTAATTCTCAGTGTGGGAGTGTGTGGGGGATTTGTCCCTCAGGGTTTTTGACAACATTGGGCACATATTTGGTTGTCACAGCTGGTGGTGAGTGTTAATTGTCACTTCCTGGGGTAAGGCCAGGTATGCTAGTAAATATCCTACAATGAAGAGAACAGCCCCCCAAACAAGGAATTATCCATCCCCAAATATTTATAGTGTTGAGGTTGAAAAACCATGATACAGACAGTCACTAGCCTAGCAGACCTAGAGGTTAGGTCAGAAAATTTTGGTGGATTATGAAAGTTGGAATGAAGAATTAGGACTTTTGTATACAGAGAGAAACAAAAGAAGTTTACTTGTCACTTGTTGAAAAGTAACGAATTTACTTGGTAATGAAAGACAGTCATTATGGATCTAATTGTGTGGATAATATTTAGCAAATCACTATTATGCAACCATTTATTGCAGACTAAATAAAGATTGGATACAAAGTTAATTTGAATTTATTCACTCTGTTTTTATCATGTTTTGTTACTCATAGTAGTTTCAAACAGATTTTTCCAGTGAGATTTCACTATCCATCGAGAGTAGGACATCCGGGTAATTCAAGTTATTTATCCTCTTTAGGTTAGGCAAAGTGGCACTGTGACATGTTTTATCCAATGAAATGGGAGCAGAGTGAAGCATGCCTGCCCCGGTAGAAAGCTTTTAGATACTGTTATATAGTTCTCCATGTTCTCTTTCTTCTCTTGCCATGTGACATAGATAGGTATGTTTTCCTGATGTTGCCAATACAAGATGGTGGAGCTTCCTGAATGATACAAGAGTGCCTACTTCTGTCTTACCTGAATATTAAATATGTGTGGACATGGGGAACTGTCAGTCATAACTCTTCTGACTTCAGTCTCCCCACATTAAAATGAGGAGCTTAAATAAATAACTTTTTAAAATCCCCTTAAGTTCTAGCATCCTAAAATGAATTTTTGCAATGAGAAGACATTATTTTTTCAACTTTTCCCTAAACATCTAAATGCTTAAATAATTTAGAGCACCAGTCTCTGATTATATCTCAAGATTCCCTGGGATGTTATTGCTCCATTACATGAAGACACATATCTGTAATCATTAGAAAGGTGAGAAGATGGGAAAGATTTAATTGCTAAGAAAAACTCAGGTATTTAGGACACATTTTAACTATGGTTTGTGTTATGCAGATAACTAAGGAGCAGGTGTAAAATTGTTTCACACATGAAGAGACTAAATTCTCTTATAGATAATTCTGTTATTTTAGGTTGGAGGACTCAACAGGGGTTGCTCAGTATGTAAGGATGACTCATAATGTGTCCTCAGATCCTATACACTGGCCTGATGCTGAAAAGCCTGATAATGTTTGCAGAATGGTGTTATTCTAATAAATATCTCACTTCAGATTTATTTTTATTCAGTATTTTTTAAAGATTTTATTTATTTATTTTTAGAGAGAGAGAATGAGCAGGTGGAGGAGCAGAAGGGGATGGAGAGGCAGAGTAAGTGGGGAGAATCCCAATCCTCTCAGAGGAAAGCCCTAGGACGGTCTGGATCTCAGAAGCCTGAGCTCTTGACCTGAGTGGAAACTAGAAGTAGGACATTCAACCCACTGGACCACCCATCCAGTCACCCCTTTTCAGTATCTTTTATGTGTATTTATCCTTCTGCCATTTCACTACAGACTCAAAGAATGACAAATTGTGGGGGGAGCCTCTATTCCCTCCCCATCCTGTGTCTATTAATATTAATACTAATATTATTATTATTATTAAATGTTTTATTTTGAAATCATAGTAGACTCCTATGCCATGGTCAGAAATAAGATGGAGAGGTCATATGTTCCTTTTAGTTTGCCTACTGGCAATATTTTATAAATATTATAAATACTTATAAATATTTATAGTATTTATAAATAGTATACTATGATAATTATGTTACTACAGTCATAACACAGAATTATTATTCCACAATCAAAAGCATTTTATAGTCATGTTCCTTATTTCATGTCCACTCTCTTCTTAACTCTTGACAACTACTAATCTGATCTCCATTTTTACTATTTTATAATTTCAAAAATGTTATGTAAATAGGATCATAGAGGATTTACATTTAGGGATTGGCTTTTTTCATTCTGCATAATTCCTGAGAGATTTATCCAAAATGTTGAGTCCATCAATAGTTATTTCTGTTTTATTTCTGATTATTATCTATGGTACGGTTGTATTTAAGTTCGTTTAACTGTTTACCCACTGAAGAACCTCTGGGTTGTCTCAAGCTTTTGCTATTATGGATAAAGTTGCTATGAACATTTACATACAGGTTTTTATATGAACATAAAACTCAAGTTTTTATTTTTCTAGGATAAATGCCCAAGAATATAATGGCTATTTCATATGTTAATTACATATTAGTTTTAAAAGAAACTACCAAACTGTTTTCCTGAGAGACTGTGCCATTTTACATTCCTATCAACAACATATGGATGATTCAGTTTCTACACCTAACCACCAGTATTTGGTGTTGTCATTAATTTTTGTTTTAGTCAATATGATGAGTACATAGTGACATCTCATGGTTATTGTAATTTGCTTTTCTCTAGTGACTAATAATATTGGACATCTTTCCACATGCTTATTTGTTATTGTTCTGACCTTTTCACTGAAATGTCTGTTCATATCTTTCAGCCATTTCTTGAAAGGAATCTTTTCTTTTTAAATTTATTTTTATTTTTTATTTTTAAAAATATTTTATTTGTTTGTTTGGCCAAGAAAGACGCAGCCAGAAAGGGAACACAAGCAGGGGAGGGGGAGAGGAAGAAGCAGGCTTCCCACTGAGTAGGAAGCCAGATGCAGGGCTCAATCCCAGGACCCAGTCCCAGGACTCTGGGATCATGACCCTAGTGGAAGGCAGATGCTCAAGGACTGAACCACCCAGACACCCCTGGAATCTTTTTGTTTTTAAATACTATGTTTTTAGTTTTTTAATTTATTCTAGAAACTAGTCCTTTACTAGATGCATGGTTTACAAATATTTTCTCCCCATCCATAGCTTTTCTTTTCATCATCCTTATAAAGTTTTTCACATAGAAAATGTTCTAGTTTTGATGAAGTTCAATTTAGTGGCTCGTGCTTTTGCTGCCAAATCTAAGAAATATTTTTCTAGTGTTAGATTGTGAAGATTTTCTCCCATGTACTTTTCTTTTTCTAAAAGCTTTATTGTTTCCATTTTATACTTAAGTCAATGATCAGTTTGAGTTAATTTTTGCACAAGCTGAGATGTTTAGGTTGAAGCTCATTTGTTGGAAAGATTATATTTCCTCCACTGAGTTTTTTTTGTATCTTTGTCAAAACTGAACAGTTGTAAAATTAGTGATGTTGATGACAGACTATATGAACATCCTGAAAATGACTGAATTGTACACTTCAAAGGGTCAATTTCATGTTATAAGAATTATATTTCAATAAACTTCTTATCAAAAGTTCATATAAAAATCCACTGGGAAAATTCATATGAGTCTATTTCTGGATTCTCTATTGCATTCCCTTGATCTATGTGTCTTTACCTCTGTCAGGACCACACTGGCTTGATTACTCAAACAATATAATAAGCCTTAATTTCAGGTGGAGTGATTCTTGCCATTTTATTCTTCCACTTCAAAATTGTTCAGTTATTATATATATTATATATGAATTTTAGAATAATTCAATGTCCTCAAAGCACTCTGATGGAATTTTTATTTTAATTTTGTTTTATTAATAAGAACACCTAACATGAGGGGTGCCTGGGTGGCTCAGTGGGTTAAAGCCTCTGCCTTCAGC
Organism: Lontra canadensis; assembly: GCF_010015895.1. Classification (NCBI taxonomy): domain Eukaryota; kingdom Metazoa; phylum Chordata; class Mammalia; order Carnivora; family Mustelidae; genus Lontra; species Lontra canadensis. Next base: position 1,846,691 of record NW_022631139.1, read on the forward strand.
TCAGGTCATGATCCCAGAGTTCTGGGATCAAGCCCCGCATTGGGCTCTCTGCTCGGGAGGGAGCCTGCTTCCTCCTCTCTCTCTGCCTGCTTCTCTGCCTACTAGTGATCTCTGTCTGTCAAATAAATAAATAAAATCTTAAAAAAAAAAGAATACCTAACATGAGATCAATGCTTTTAACTAAAGTGTGAGTTTAAATCCATTACTAGAAACTATCAGCACAATGTTAGATCTCTAGAGCTTAATCATCTTGCTTAACTGAAACTTCCTATTGCTTTGCATTCCGCATTTTTACCTCCCCCAGACTCTTGCAACTACCATTCCAGTCTTTACTACTCTGAATTTGACTATTTGAAATACTTCATATAAGTAGAATCACACATTTGTCTTTTCGTGATTGGAATGTGCTCAAGGTTTATCCAAGTTGTGACACATTGCATTAAGAAGAATTAACTTATTGGGGCACCTGGGTGGCTCAGTGGGTTAAAACCTCTGCCTTCAGCTCAGTTCATGATCCCAGGGTCCTGGAATCGAGCCCCACATTGGGCTTTCTGCTCCATTGGAAGCCTGTTTCCTCCTCTCTTTCTGCCTGCCTCTCTGCCTACTTATAATCTCTGTCAAATTTAAAAAAAAAAAAGAATTAACTTATTTTTACAGGCTGAATAATATTCCATTGCATGTATATGCCACATGTTCTTTATCATTCATCTGTGGATGACATTTAAGTGGATTCCACATTTTAGTTATTATGAATAGTACTCCAATGGACAAAGTGCTAAAATCCTTTTAAGTTAACCCACTTGCATATGCTCAATTAATCTACAACAAAGGAAACAAGAATATGCAATGGGGAAAAGGCAGCCTTTTCAATAAATGATGTTGGGAGAACTAGTTCAGTTATCTGAGACTCTATGAGCTCCCTGTATGTATATCTTGGTAGAACTTTTTTTCATCTTATTTTTCAGAAGTCTTACAAGTTTTACAGAGTCTAAAAGTAGAGTATGAATCGAAATAAGGCACTAGCAAAATTCAGAACAAAAATAATTCTGCATACTTATGACCCATAACGCACCTGTTACCATATGAAGAATACAGAGTTGCAGAACTGCCTCTGAAATAAGAGTCATTTATAGATACTGTTGAGACGTCAATCACATTTCTTTTGTATAGCAAGTATTTTTTTCTCTTTTTCTTCATAGCTTTTTATTATTATTTTTAATAACATATAATGCATTATTTGTTTCAGGGGGTAGATATCTATGATTCTTCAGTTTTATACAATTCACAGCACTCACCATAGCACATACCCCCCACAATGTCCATTACCCAGCCACCCCATCCATCCCACCACCCTCCACTCCAGCATCCCTCTTACGGTTTGTCTCCCTCTCTGGTTTCATCCTATTTCATTTTTCCCTCCCTTCCCCTATGATCCTCTGTCTGGCATAGCAAATATTATGTAATATGTGAATTTAATGTCACCAAACTTAGGGAAATAACACATTTCATTGAAATAACACATTTCATTTCATGAACTTCTTCAGTAAACTCAAAGTTCTTTTCCTCCATAACTAATATTGATCCTTATCTCAATGATTTTATTTTACTTGCTTTATTTTTCTGTATATAATATATATATATATATATAAAATATACACAAATACATACATAACCATATCCCTATTTACTTACACACAAGTACAGTAAATCCTTTAGTACCCCCAACCCAACCTGCCTTGTGGAAAAAAATAAAAAAGAAAGGTGATTAGATTGTTAGGTCAAAGATATAAAAAGTCTGGGGAATAATGTAGTGTTTTTATTTTTAAAAATTATATTCATAGGAAATAATCATGCTCCTTCCATAATTTTATAGAAAAATTGAAAAGAGCTTTTTTAAAAACTATAAATAGTAGTCAGCTACAAATATGTCAATGTAACCAAAGTGAAATTCTATATTTGTCCTTTGTCTTTAAGGTCGATGTGTTGTATTCTTAAGACCAACACTCTAATTAAACTTAATAAATATATTTTAGTAGAGAGAGAAAAGAAAGGATTCTCAACTCCAGAAACTGAACATATCTCAATAATACATTTAGAATATAATTAGTAAAAGTGAAACATTTATTTAAAAATAATTGAAAATTGCCCCAAGGTTAATTGGAAAGAAACTGGGTCCAGTTAATCAAAGTGAGAGAAAAATACAATTAATGATATGGCTGTTTTGCAGACAGAATCCTTCATTGTCTTTTATATATATGAAAATATGGTAAGGATATAGAGTTTTAAATGTATGCTTCTCTTTTCCAAGAAATTCTTCTGGCAAAACCATTTCTTGCATTGCTTACATTATGGCTTTCACAAACTCTTTTTTGACAACTAATTAAGAAGATTGCCAGATTGAGTTGTAGTAAAAGAGAATATTACCATGACTTCACACAGAATCTTTTTTCCCCTCATCTGACTTTTGAGTTATTTCCATGATTGATTTTTATATAACCTACTAAGTTCTGATTTAATTGACAATTTGATAAAAAATGTTTAACACAAACTAAGTTTGTATGTCAAGTTATCTACATGTAATATTTATCCACTCACTCAGCCATTCATTCATCCTTTAACTTTCTCACCACTCACTCACCCATTCAGGGAAAATGCTTTGAAATCAAATATATGGTTGAGGCAGTAAAGATTAATCAGAATGGTCTCTGACCTCAATTGATTTACAGTTCATAAGTAAGATGTACACATTTACTAATGGACACAATGAAGTGTCAAGAATTCCATGTTAGAAAATCACAGCAGGTAACCTGGTGCTTCAAAAAAGGGAAGAAGGTAGTTACGGAAGTGATGGTAATAAAAGAGATTCCATGAGGGAAGTTATTGTAGTTCATGTGAATCTCACAATATGAATTGGTCTTTACAAGTGGGGCATGACAGTCAAAGACATTCCATACAGGAGCAGAATAAATAATGGGACCCTGACAACCTCCAGGATTCTAAAATTTGTGAACTGTTCTATGTCAAAACAGTATTTCTGAAATTGAAGGAGAGCAACTTGGTCCCCAGGAGACATTTGCAATCTTTGGAGACATTTTTGATTGCCACAGCTGGGTTTGAGGGCTGAGTTGTTACTGGCATCAAGGATGATAATAAGCATCATACAATGCACAGGATAGGGAAGGGAACAGAACTGGGACTAAATGAGCTGTTGCTAAAGATGTTCCACAGATGGAAGAGCATGAATTGTTTTGCATACTCTGCTAAAGAGTTTGTGCTTTAAAGGCAAAGATGGACACCTAGAGGTTCTTACTTTTTTCTTTTTTTCTTTTCTTTTTCTTTTTCCTTTTTTTTTATTTTGGAAACATCATTTGGATCTATAACAACAGCTTTGAGGATAGAAGACCAAAGGGCCAGAAGACCAATCAACATTAAATGAATTCTTCAGGTAATTTGGATGTGACTAGACTGTGTGCTTTAGTAATATCATTTATCTAATTTGGGTCTCAAGTTCCTCTTTTATAAAATGAAAAGTTTGAACTAGATGTTCTAAAGGCCATGCTAGTATTAAAATTCTAGAAGAACTTGCTTGTGGAAAAATACAGTGGTGTGAAAAATTGTTCTATATTTATATGCTTAGATAAATCTAATCCACATATGTGTGCACATACACACACATTCAAATGTATTCACATGTATGTGTCTCTCGATCTCCCTGATTTTAAAGACATGAATGACAAACAGATAACACTGTGTGTGCACTGATGAAGTCTTATATTTGTTCCTGTCAGCTGGAATTGTTTGAATGGTCCTGGAATTGAGTACTGCATCAAGCTCCTTGCTAAATGGGAGGTTTCTCCCTCTCAGTTTCTCCCTCTCCCTTTTCCCTTTCCCTCTATTCATGCTCTCTCTCTCTCTCAAATAAATAAAGTCTTTTAAAAAATCATTTTACTAGAATCTATGGGATTGAAGAGGTGTGGAAATCTTATGGATCATTTAGATGGACACTCCCTTTGTTGATGGTGAAACCCTAGCCCAGATTATTGAAGGACTTGCCCCACATGCCACCATTAGATGTGGGAATCTCAGGGCTCTAGTCAGTGTCTGGAATCTCAGCATGGTGTAAGTTGTGGAGAGAAGTAGAACAAAGTCATGAGGTTTAAACTGATATGTGGAAAGAATAAAATAAAAGAGTATAATCCCATTAATAGCCAGGTAGTAGGGTGCATGTTATGATGAGTACTGGGTGTTACATGCAACTAATGAGTTGTTGAATACTGCATCAAAAACTAATGATATTTTGGCTAACTGAACGTTAGGGGGGGAAAAAAGGCAAGGGGGAAAGTGAGTGGATGATGAAGTAGAGTGGAAAATCAATTGGAGAATGGGCACTGAAGACTGAAACTGTAAGAAAGGTGGAAGAGAAATACACAGAGAGTAATAGGTTATAATAAACAGAGCCTCAATTATGGTAAGAGAGGAAATGGAAATAATGGTGAGGGAATCAAGTATTTTTCTACCTTTATCTCGCCTTACCTCTAAACCATGTTCTGAGTGTTACTGACTGCTATTATTGTTGCACTTGTAAGTGCCCATCATGTACTGAAGCCCAGAGATTTCTAAATACTCTATCCTTCATTCTTCAGATACTGCTCTGCAACAGCAGGTCACCTGATGGGGAAGGTGCGTCTTTCTCTAAGCTTTAAAGACAGGCACTGAGTCCATCATTCTGAAGGCCAAGTAAATTGAATCCAGGTGTCCCGTCTGCCCAGAGATTTTCCTCTTCTAATACATGAACCAGTGAATCTGTTAATTGATTGAGATTGATTTACTGCCCTGGATTTATCCTTATTTTTACACTATTTAGTCAGGGATATATAAATGATTAATGTATGTGTATTTGGACTGTTACATTGCTCATCACTAAAGGGACATAGAAAAAGTTAAACAAAAGGATAGTTTAATTATTGTTACTGTTCATATTTTTTAAAACTAAATGTTAAATCTTCATTATTTTTAAATCTCTAAAATCTGAGCATATTATAGGTACTTTTCAAATGTTTGTTGAAGTTAACTTAAAAAAGTTCTTTTTTTTAAAGCAATATTTTGGGTATTTTCAAATGCACACATATGGATATTTGGAGGGTTTTTTTTTTTTAGACCAAAATAATTGTTATGAATAGAAATTATCACAACAGAATGATAAAACATCTGAGTTGCCAGAAAGATAACAGCTGGAAAACTGTATAAAGCAAACAAAAGTGGCTTCCAAATATAAAATTAATTTGACAATCCACAATAATTGTGAGAGTAATATAACATTTTGATTATAGGCCAATCATAAGAAAATGTTAATCAAAACATGATCAGCACATATATTCAATCTAGACTTACAAAGTCTTATTCTATTGGTGTTTTGATATCCACAGGGAACCTACAGAGGTTTCTACCTATTTTATCTTAGGGAAAGTGCTGATATTTCAAGTCATATTCATTCAGTCTATTTTAGCACCCTTAGGGAAACAATGAAGATATTTCTATTTAGTCTATTTTAGTGAAAGCTTATCAATATATTTAATATACATAACAAAATATCCAGCAATTTAAAGGCCTCTGGGTAATATGAATCACAGGGAAAAAATGTACAATATTCCAATAACAGTTTGATTCTTAATGAAACAAGTGAATTTCTTAGCCTGAAAATCCTTTTTTAAACTACCCTTTTGGGGTTATTACAGTATGTTACACTTTATTCCCTCTAACTGCCTATCATGTGGAACAAGCAGCAAGTGGAGTTTGGAATTATACTCCTCTCCAAACAGGCTTTGTTTGAATGGGGTCTGAGACATAGTCCCACAGCCTTATCCAAAAAGTAGTTCTAGGAAGCCAGACCCTGTGCCTGTTGTAAGGACATCTGCGTTAAACTAGAGCATTCCTCTTTGCTAGTAATCTTGGAAGACATAACTGTCTTCACCATCAAAAACAGTTATCTACTAAACAGCCGGTTTCTGTTTAATTTAATGATCCAAGTGAGATGCGTAACTGACCCAATTCAGTTGAGTTCTATAAAGACTAGAATCAAAACTCTGACCTATATATAGAAATGGTGTGAATACAAATTTTTAACTCATTCTTAATGTCATTTATATTGTTTTTTAAATATATTTAATTTAATTTAATTATTTAATTTAATTTTTGTGTGTGTGGGAGAGAGCCATGAGCAGGGGTAGAGGTAGAAGGATAAGCAGGCTCCCCACTGAGTCGGGAGCCCAATGTGGGACTGGATCTCAGGACCCTGAGGTCAGGACCTGAGCTAAGGGCAGATGCTTAACCACCTAAGCCATTCAGGTGTCCTGTCATTCATATTCTTATTCTTGTCTTTTACATTTTCTTTAGTATCTTATATTTACATGACCTTTTAATAAATTATAAAAATATACATGAACACTTACGTAACACTATGTGCCAGATGTTTTTGTATGGGTTTTTCTTCCACTATATCATCTAATCCTTACAACAAGCCTTTTAGGAATGTAGACTATTCAAGCTATTTTCATGATTCTGCAGACAAGAGAACTAAGTAGGTTGCCAAAGATTATACAGAGAAAAGCAGACAGGGTATGATTTCATTCACTCTAATGCTCAGAGCTGCTCCTCTGAGCTGCCTTGATGTGTGCTACCCACAAAAAATTCCGCTTCTTTAAATCAATTCTTAACTTGGATAAAAACCAGATGAATAAATGAGTAGAAAAGGATGACTAAATTCCCACAACTTACTTAGTGCATAGAAAGACCTGGCACTCAGCAGTCTATTGCATCTCCAGGTATGTTTTTAAGGCTCATTTGTCAGTCATAATTTTGGCATTCCTTCGCACATTTCAGGTAAGAAGTGGTTGCGTACAAAACACAAATTTTAACTAAATTTTAAAACTTATTTTTTAATAGTTTTAATCCTTAATTTCTGTTTGCCTTTTTTTAGAGGAATGTCTTAACTTTAATTTCTGAGGCTTGGTGTGATGGTCTTTCCTCAAGATTTTTCATCTGTGAGCGTGACGCATTTCAACTTAGTGCGCACTTAGTTTCTTTGTATGTCCACATACATATTGAATGATTGACTTGGCACAGTGGCTCAGTGCTTTACACCTCAAATTAATTAGTTTAGTCTATACCGGTATTTGCAAAATAATTTAAATATTTACATTTAGCATCCTAAGTTAATATGAGCATCTGGCAATTTAACGGGATTTCTCTGTTTCCTGAGAATGCAAACCATAAGAGGGAATATACGAGCTTTTCTAAGTTTCTTCTTAAGCAACATCTTTACCAACCATATTTGACTAAACTTTAAATGAAGCTTTGTTTTCCATTTCCATGCATCATGCTGCGGTCACCAAATCCCAGGCGTTTTGCTAGTCATTGGTGATACAAAGGTGAAAAGAATAGATCTCTACCCAAAGAAAGATAATTTACTGAGGAACAAAGCAGGTATTTCTGGCAAAATATGTAATATTTATAGATGCCTAGAAATTATTTAGTGCTTATATAAGAGGGATTTAAAAGTGCTCTTTTATATAAATAAATGAATAATTTAGATATGCATAGATGGCATAAAATGTATTCTATCTGGATGAAAATGTTATCAACCCAAGAGGTGCCAATGTCATTTCTCAAATCTATGCAGAGATAAGTATTTTTGGAAGTTTCTCCTTATAGTTAGATCATCTCCTTTGTCCATATTTTTTTTTCCTGGAAAAAAAAATATTGCATAACCTGCAGGTTGGATAGTTAGCTATCTTTCTTTGTGGTCTATACCACACTGTTTTAGTGAATAGGCTTTTTTCCTAAAGTCCAGAAGAGTAAATGATTCTCATTGAGATACTGATTTTTGTCTCTAACTCAAGTACCTAGTGCTTTTACTTACAAGTTGTGTCACTACAATGTTAAAACAAGGCATTGAATAGTAGAAAAAATCCATCAATCAATTCTTTGCATCATTGTTATGGTGAGTTACAATTAGACTGATTTTTCTGATTGATATTTTTGTTCACTTATATAACTGCATTTTCTATGCATTCAATTATTTGAATGATCCAGATGTTTTGGTGTATTTCAGATGTAGTCTTGTTCACTTCGGTAAAAAGAAAAGCAAATTTTAATTGGGAAAAAAAATGGCCAGATGTGGAAGTGACCAGATGTAAGAGGATGAATATTATTCAATATGAAATACACAAAACATACTCTGACAAATCATATATGGACAATATATCATATTATATATGAACAATCTGTTCAAATTGAACTGATTTATTGGTTTCTTCAATAAACATGTATTTTTTACCATGTTTTAGGATCTGTACTGGTAATTGAGATTATAAAAACAAATGTAATGGGATCTTGTCCTTAGATTAAATTTTAGAAGGAAGAATGTGAACACATGTGTTATTTATACAGTCAAAATTTATTGTGCTATGTATGGTACTGATGTATAGGACCAAAATAAAATAGGGGGGTAATAGATTCTGGCATCCTGGAGTTTGTAGACTACATATAAAAGAGAAACAGGACAAGAAATTATAATAAGTTCTAGTGATTGTCATAAAAAATCTGCAATACTATGAGATGTTTACCCAACTTAAGAATAAGGGAATCAGGGCGCCTGGGTGGCTCATTGGGTTAAGCCTCTGCCTTCAGCTCAGGTCATGATCTCAGGGTCCTGGGATTGAGCTCCACATTGGGCTCTCTGCTCCACAGGGGGTCTGATTCCTCCTCTTTCTCTCTCTCTGCCTGCCTCTCTGCCTACTTGTGATATCTGTCTGTCAAATAAATAAAGAAAATCTTAAAAAAAAAAAAAGAATAAGGGAATCAGGAAATAAATAAATGTGTCCCTGGGAGAGTCATTCAAGCTTAATACAAATAACAACAACAAAACAAAAACAACAAAAAAATCTATATCTATATATGATTTAAGAAGCAGAAGAAGGAGACAATGGAGAGGTGGAGAGGTGTTACTGGCAGAGGGACTAGTAATTAAGTACAGAAACATCCGGCATTTTATAATTTATTGAAATAAGACCTTCAAGTATCAATTCTCCTAATATGCCAAAATTAATATTAGCATAAAATTAATGACATCTTAAGAGCTGAGATACATTTGAATTATCCTGATAAATCTTCAGAAAAAACAATGTGGGAGGGGGTGGGTTCAGAAGAAGAGATCAAAGATCTCTTTTAAATAATACTTTAGGAAGCAAGGTATACATGCATTTAATTAAGGTTGTTGGCTCCATGAATATTGCATCTCCTATATCCTGCAAAGCATGTATCACATTTCATTTATTTTTTTTTGTTATATTCAGTTAGCCATTATATAGTACATCATTAGTTTTTGATACAGTGTTCAATGATTCATTAGTTGCGTATAACATCCAGTGTTCATCAGCACATGTGCTCTCCTTAGTACCCATCAGCCTGTTACCTCATCCCCCCACCCCTCTCCCCTCTGGGTTGTTTCCCGGGGTTCTATAGTCTCTTAATGGTTCATCTCCTCTGTGATATCCCCCTTTCATTTTTCCCTTTCTTCTCCTAATGTCCTCCATCCTATTATGTTCCACATATGAAGGAAACCACATGATAATTGTCTTTCTCTGCTTGACTTACTTAGCTTAATCCCCTCCAGTTCCATCCATATTGATAGAAATGGTGGGTATTTATTCTTTCTGATGGCTGATTAAATTCCACTGTATATATGTACCACATCTTCTTTATCCATTCATTTGTTGAAGGGCATTTCGGCAACTTCCACAGGTTGAGTTATCTAAAAGAAAAGAGAAAGGACCCAAATTAATAAAATTATGAATGAAAGGGGAGAGATCATGACTAACACCAAGGAAATAGAAACAAGTATTAGAAAGGATTACCAACAACCAACAAATTAAGAAATGGAAAAAATGGATGCTTTCCTGGAAACTTATAAACTGCCAAGACTGAAACAGGAAGAAATAGACAATCTGAATAGACCAATAACCAGTAAAGAAATTGAAGCAGTAATCAAACAAACAAACAAACAAAACCTCCCCAAAAAACAGAAGTCCAGGGCCAGGTGGCTTCCCAGGGGAGTTCTACCAAACATTTAAAGAAATAAGAAATAATACCTATTCTACTGAAGCTCTTTCAAAAAACAGAAACAAAAGGAAAACTTCCAAATTCCTACTATGAAGCCAGGATCACCCTGATCCTAAAACCAGGCAAAGACCCCACAAGAAAGGAGAATTGCAGACCAATATCTCTGATGAATATGGATGCAAAAGTACTCAACAAGGTCCTAGCCATTAAGATCCCATTTCATTTAAAATAAACAGGTATCACTAGGCTCCTGGGTTGCTCAATTGGTTAAGCATCTGCTTTTGGCTCAGGTCATGATCACAGGGTTCTGGGATCCAGTCCCACATTGGACTCCCTGCTCAGCAGGGACTCTGCTTCTCCCTCTGTCTCTCTCCCCTGCTTGTTATCTCTCTCTCTCTCTCTCTCATGTTCTCTCTCTCTCGCTTTAAATAAATAAATAAATAATAAATAAATAAATAATTAAAAAAAAAGGAAATAACTACCACATCAAGCTATTAGGGGAAACAAGTTTTCAAACACCATATGATACTTAAATCAATAGTAATTTTTTTTTAAAGGAGATGAGGTGTTATATTGGACAAGCTAGTTATCAATTTTATTTTCTATCACATGAGCTTTCAATTCCCTTTTAAAGTATGGCTTTGGTAGGAAGTAACTATAAATAATTGGTCATGTGCTTGATACATGCTCAATAAATATCAGCTGCCATTTTATAATACTACCAATACTATTGTCATTATTATAAATGTCTCATTGGATTTGGATTAACAAAAGAAAGTTTATTTTCAGAATATAATCTCATTATTTGATTCTCATAGCTTCTACTTTGTTAAGTAGAAAACTAAAGGGGTATCACTTCTACCCTTATAGAGAAAAACACCAAGACACATCAAATTCATTTCTGATTTTGAATTCATTAGAGAGCTGAGGTCACAGAACAATAAACTTGACCAAAATCTAAGAAGAGATGGGCCCTACAGGGAGAAAGGAGATGAAAGAAAGCACTCACTTGATGTCAAGAGACATCATTGAGAAAGATCAGCAAAATAGTGGACAAGTACAAACTTTAAGGATAATATAAAACTCCATATGCATCTTCTGTTAGTGAACTCTACTAGCACCTCACAGTAAAAATCAGAAAAGGCTTGAAGGTTTTTGGTGAATATCTGGGGAGAGGAACAGACCTATGGAAGGAATTAGAAATTCTGTCTTGATTCTAATCTCTTATAGAATAAAAGCTTTAAGTAAAGGGTGGGGTAAAGGAAGTGCTGCTGCCTTTAAGACATTGATGAAAATACCGTAGGTAAGAGAATAAAACATGGAAGGGAAACAAAAACAAACAAACAAAAAAGCAAAACAAAAAAAACCAACCAACAAACAAAAAACTACTTCTGGCCAAAAGTCTGATTACATTTTGATACCACAACTAAAACTAAAGAAACAGCATGAGATGAGATAAGGTCAAGCCTCCCAGATAAAGGGACATAATGCATGCCTAACATTACAACTTAATTAGAACAATAGATAATGTATTCCCATCACACCTAGATTAAGCTAACAAACTTCAAATATCAAGTAATAACAGAATAAAGTTGGGAGGACAAATGTAATGAGAAGACCTAAAATTCAGAATGACACAGACACTGATATGTAAAACCAAACTTGATACTAAATATAAGAATCCCTCTACAGGAAGTTGAAGTTTCTAGTTGAGGGTAACCATAGCAAGAACAACAACAACAAGAAAAACTCAAAATCAACCAAACTTCTAGCTAAACTAACTCAAACTAAATACACATATCCTCACTAAAGGCCTAGTAGAAGAAGAAGTATGCCCATACAATGTATTTACCTAGTCACTAGAGTACATAAAGATGTCTAACACATAACAAAAATTTACAGGACTTGTAAAAAGCAAACAGACAAGCAACAAAACAGAAACAAAACCCAAAAGAAAACTAAGAAAAAAGTTACTAATTAACATCAGAGCCATATTTCAATATGACACAGATATTAAATTTACTTGACAAAGAATTTAAAATAGCTATGATTACTATATTAAAGCTTCTAGAGGAAAAGACGTCAGATAAAATGGATGATTGTAGCAGGGAGATGGAAAAATATACATAAGAATCAAATGAAAATGTTAGAATTGTAAAAAAAAAAGAAAGCTCAATTATTCTAACATATAAAACTGAAATCACTGAAGAGGAAAAAAAGGAAACACATTTTTTTCAAAATCAATGACAGATACTAAATCACAGATACAAAAAGATCAGAAAATGGCAAACATGTAAATATCTAACAATCAAAGAACACTTTTTTTTAATACACAAAACTAAGGAAACATATTCAAACAACTAAAAACAAACAAACAAACAAAAAGAACAAAGAGAAAATCTTGAAGTCAGCCAGAAAAAGAGGAAACATTTCATAGTAACAAAAATAAACATTACAGGGGCGCCTGGGTGGCTCAGTGGGTTAAAGCCTCTGCCTTTGGTTCAGGTCGTGATCTCAGGGTACTGGGATCGAGCTCCGCATCAGGCTCTCTGCTCGGCAGGGAGCCTGCTTCCCTTCCTCTCTCTCTGCCTGCCTCTCTGCCTACTTGTGATCTCTCTCTCTCTCTCCATCAAATGCATAAATAAAATATTAAAAAAATAAAATAAACATTACAAGGGAATTCTTGTCAGAAACCATGAAAGACAGATAAAAAAGTGACATCTTTAAACTGCTGAATTAAACAACTCCTCAAGAAACTGTCAATTCAGGTCTAAAACATGAGGTGGGAGGAATCCTTCAAGAGTGAAAAAAGAAAAAAGAAAATTCTCAGAAAACTAAAAACTGAGAGATCTCATTGTTCTCATACTAAAAAAAGTTAAAGAAAATTCTTGAGAAAGAAAGAATGTGACCCAGGTTCAAACTTGATTCTGCATCAGGTAATGAATAGTGCTGGAAATGAAATAATGCAAGATTAAGTTGAATTTACTTTTTTTCTTACATTTAATTGTTCTAAAAGTAAGTATCTGAAACAAAATAGCATTTATGTATTACATATTTGTGGCATGTGTAATGTTAAAAGATGTGGCAGTGGTAGTGCAAATGTGTTTGTACCACTGTATAAGAAAATCATGGTATATATTATATTATAGCATATATTGTATAGAGAAAATTATAGTGTTAAATATTTATCTTATAAAGGAAGAAAAACTTAACTCAGTATGCAAAGTTTCTATTTTAATGAAACTGGAAAAGGAAGAGAAAAATAAGCCCAAATTAAGCAGAAGATAAAAATAATGAAGATAAAAGTAGAAATCAATAAAATTAAAAGCAGAAACAAAAATTGAGAAATCTCTAGCTAAATATCCCAAGAAGGGGGTGGGAAAATAGATGCTACTAACAATATCAGGAATAAAGAGAGGATATAATTATAGATTTTTAAAATATTTAAATAGTAAAAGTATATACTACAGGCCATTTTTGAAACCTCAGATTTGACAAAATTTATAAAATTGACATTCGTTGGAATAATCAAACCACTATAATCACTTAAGAAAAGAAAGATAACCAGAATAATCCTAAATATATATTTTAATTTCATTCATAGTTTAAAACATTCCAAAGTGAAAAGTCCAGACCCTGATTATTTCAGTGGTGAGTTTTATTCAACATTTATAAAAGAAATATTTTAACACTCTCTGTCCAGAAAACAGAAGATAATGAACCACTTCCTGATGCATTTTATGAGGCCAGAATTGCACTAATATCAAAGCCAGAAAAAAAAGTATTACAAAAAGTAATCAAAGGCTAATATCCAACATTAATCTATACAAAAAATCCTTAACAAAAGTTTACAAGCTAAATCCAAATATACACAAAGTAGATATACACGATGATAAAAGGAGATTATACCAGAATATAAATCTGTTATAACATTTGAAAACCAATCAGTAAAATGCACTATAGTAACAGATCAAAAAAAAAAAAATCTTGGGGCGCCTGGGTGGCTCAGTGGGTTAAGCCGCTGCCTTCGGCTCAGGTCATGATCTCAGGGTCCTGGGATCGAGCCCCACATCGGGCTCTCTGCTCAGCAGGGGAGCCTGCTTTCCTCTCTCTCTCTGCCTGCCTCTCTGTCTACTTGTGATCTCTGTCTGTCAAATAAATAAATAAAAATCTTAAAAAGAAAAAAAAAAAAAAAATCTTAGGGTCACCTCAATGGAAACAAGAAATAAACATTAGACAAAATGACAATCAACTCTTGATTAAAAATTCACATCAAACTAGATGCAATAAAAATGACTATAAACTTGATAAAGTACTTCTACTAAAAATTATAGAATATTCATGAATTTGAAGACTCAATGTTGCTAATATTGAGTCTCTAGTACATAGATTGAATATAATCCTGGTTAAAAAAAATTCAAAAGCCTTTTTGTATATATCAACAATTTCACTCTAAAATTAATGGAATAGACAAAGCAATCTTGAGATAGATTATCAAAGATGGAGGACACAACTGATTACAAGAACTCTTGTAAGGTTAATTAACTAAAACAGTGTTAGTATTTTCAAATAGGTACACAGATTGCATAGTACAACAAAAAATCCATTAAAAAAAACACACACACAAGTACAATCAAATGCTGATCTTTAGCAAAAATCAAAAAGCAATTTCACTCAGCATAATCTTCCCCAGTCCTGTCCATGTTGATACAAAAGTTGGTATTCATCCTTTCGATGGAGACATAATATTCCATTGTATATATGTGCCATATCTTCTTTATCCATTCATCTGTTGAAGGGCATCTTGGCTCTTCACTTACTTGTGGAAAATAAGGAATAACACGGGAATTAGGAGAAGAAAAGAATAAGGTAATTGGGGGGAAATCAGAGGGGGTTACTAACCATGAGTGACTGTGGACTCTGAGAAACAAACTGAGGTTTTGGAGGGGAGGGGTTGGGGGGTTAGGTGAACCTGATGGTGGGTATTAAGGTGAACCTGATGGTGGGTATTAAGGAGGGCATGTATTGCTTGGAGAACTGGGTGTGGCATATAAACAATGAATCTTGGAACACTGAAAAAATAAAATAAAAAATCTCAAAAGGCAGTTCAATGCAACAAGAATAGCTCCTACACAAAAAGTGATATATAATATCGGTGTTCATATGCCAAATATTAAACAATACACAGTATATGTATGCAAAAATCCTCAACGAGACACTTTCAAATCAAGTCTGGAAATATATAAAAATCCACCACGATTAAATGGAATTTGTCTCAGAAATATAAGTTGGTTTAACATCCAAAAGTCAATTAATGTAGAACAATTATCAACAAGACAAAAAAGAAAAAAAAACCACCTAGTCATCTTAATAGATTAAAAAAAATTAGACAAAATTCAACACCCTGTCATGATAAAAACAATCAACAAACCAAGGGGCAGGGGCAAACATTACTCTATTACACTGATAAAGAATCTCTATGAAGTAACATACAGCCAAAAATTAAAAGTTGAGGTGTCAACACTTCCCCTAAATGTGATGGTCAAGGCAAGGATTTCTGGTCTTATTTATTCTATTTATTATTATATTGGATATTCTAGTCAGGAGAATTAGGTAAGAAAATGAAATAAAGTCAACCAGATTGAAAAGGAAGAAGTAAAATCATCATTATTCGCACATATATATAGAAACTCTTAAGAAAGTGACTAAAAAATCTTTAGAGCTTATAAATCAGTTCAGCAAGCTTTTGAAATGCAAAAACAATGTACAAAAACATTCATTGCACTCCTATATATAATACTGAACAGACCCAAAATGTAACTAATAAAATAATTCTACTTACAATTCTATTGAGATAAAGTGCTTAGTAATAAACTTTCCAAAAAAGATCACACCTGTGCTTTGAAAACTACAAAACATTGTTAAAAAAAACCTGGAAACATAAATAAATAGATGCCATCTCATGTTCATATGTCAGAAGCCCTAACTTTATTAAGTTATTAAGTTTATTAGTGGTATCACAGGTTAATCTACAGACTCAATGCAATTGTACTAAAAACAAACAAAACAAAATGAAACAAACAAACAAAAAAGATACAGCAGCAACAACAACAACAAACCTAGGGGTGCCTGGGTGGCTCTGTCACTTAGGTGGCTGACTCTTGCTTTTGGCTCAGGTTATGATCTCAGGGTCCTGAGATCAAGATCCGTGTCAGGCTCCAGTCTCAGTACTGAGTATGCTTGTCCCTCTCTCTCTCTCTTCTACATAAGTAAATAAAATCTTTAAAAAAATAACTAGGGCACCTGGGTGGCTCAGTGGGTTAAGCCTCTGCCTTCATCTCAGGTCATGATCTCAGGGTCCTGGGATCAAGTCCTGCATCAGGCTCTCTGCTCAGCAGGGAACCTGCTTCCTCCTCTCTCTCTCTCTCTCTCTCTGCTTGCCTCTTTGCTTACTTGTGATTTCTCTCTGTCAAATACATAAATGAAATCTTAAAAAAAATAAAAAATAAAAATAAAAATAACTAACTTCTCTGTGACAATTGATAAGGTGATCCTAAAGTTCATACAGAATTCAAAGGACCCAGAATAATAAAATAATCCTGAAGAAGAATAACCAAGTTGCAGGACTCACACTTTCCAAACTGAAAATTACTACAAATCTACGGTAGTCAAGACAGTGCAGTATAGGAATAAGAACAGACATGTACATTTAGTTAAGAAATGGGCAGAAGAAATGGATAGACATTTTTCCAAAGAAGACATGCAGATGGCTAACAGACACCTGAAAAGATGCTCAACATCACTCATCATCGGGGAAATGCAAATCAAAACTACAATGAGGTATCACCCCACACCTCTCTTAATGGCTAAATTTAACAACACAGGAAACAACAGATGTTGGTGAGGATGTGGAGAAAGGAGAACCGTCATATATAAATGGTGGGTATTCAAATAGGTGCAGCCACCCTGGAAAACAGTGTGGAGTTTCCTCAGAAAGCTAAGAATAGAACTAACCTATGATCCAGAATTTCACTACTGAGTATTTACCCAAATAATTCAAAAACATTGACTTGAAGGGGCACATGCACCCCAATGCCTATAGTAACCTTATCATTAGCCAAATTATGAAAAAAACCCAAAGTGGAATATACATGCAATGGACTATTACTCAACCATAAACATGAATGAAATCTTGCCATTTGCAACAATGTGGATGGAGCTAGATAGTATTGTGCTAAGTGAAATAAGTCAGGCAGAGAAAGACAAACACCATGTGATTTCACTCATATGTGGAATTTAAGAAATAAAATAAATAAACACAGAGGCAAACCATAAGAGACTCTGAAATATAGAGAACAAACAGAGAGTTACTGGGGGGAAGGTGGGCAGGGGTTGGATTAAATTGGTGATAGGTATTAAGGAGGGCACTTATGATGAGCACTGGATGTTGTATGAAAGTGATGAATCACTAAATTCTACTCCTGAAACTAATATTACACTATATTTTAACTAACCAGAATTTAAATAAAAACTTGAAACAAACAAAATCAGAGTTGAAAATTTAGGGAAAAAAATACTAATATTCATGGTTATTTGATTTTCAACAAGACTGCCAGGCAATCCCACATTACGTAGAAGAGTAATGGATGGTACTGAGACAATTGAATATCCATATTAAAAAAATGTTGGACGTCTTCCTCATACTGTATGCCAAAATTAACTCAAAAAATCAAAGTCCTAAATGTAAGAGCTAAAAACTATAAAATGTCAAGAAAAAAATGGAGGTGTCATCTTTCTGGCCCTTGATTGATTGTTAAATGTGACAACAAAAAGCACAAGCAACAAAAGAAAAAAGTTATTAAGTTTGACATCATCAAAATTAAAACCTATTGTGCTTCAAAGGACATCATCAATAAAGTAAAAATACAACCCACATAATGATATATTTATAACTGTATATCTGATAAGGGACTCATAAAATATAAAAATATTTATGTAACTATTACAACTCCACAATAAAAACACCTGACTCATAATCAGCAAAAGTTTGGAATAGACATTTTTCATAAGAAGAATACAAATGACCAATGATCATACAAAAAAAATGTTCAGTATCATTAGCTACCAGAAATCTTGTAGCCCTTAGGGATTTTAAGCCACCTCACAGTGACTTGATGGGCCCTCATGGAAAATTTATTCAGATGTCAACACTAATGACACCATACAGACCAGAAAAGGTAAAGAAAAAAGGTCTTTAACTACATAATGATGCCATCTAGAATATCAGGGCCACTCTCTCAAGCTGATCCCAGAATGTGTTTAGAGAGTAAGGAAAAAAAGAGGTTAGATTTAGGGTTTATATTTTAGTTAGAGGATGGTGCTATGTGAGAGCTCTCATGCACAAATAAGGCTGGCATGACATAAAACTCTCTCTGGATGAAAGGAAGGAGCACCAGAAGCTTGCTCAGACATGAGGGAGAGAGGTTGAGGAACGGGATCACTAGCTGCCAGCAGTCAAACATCAAAAAAAAAAAAAAAAAAAGGACTCAAATTTTTAATTACAAAGCCAATGCAAATCAAAATCATGCTGAAATACTGCTCCATGTCCATTAAGGTATCCATAACCTAAAATAAAGAAATGGGACCCTGGGTGGTTCAGTCAGTTAAGTGTCTGTCTTAGCCTCAGGTTTTGATCCCAGGGTTCTGTGATTGAGTCCTGAGTTGGGCTCTCTACTTTGCAAGGAGTCTGCTTCTCCCTCTCACTCTCCCTTTGTGCTCTCTCTCTCAAGTAAATAAATAAAATCTTTAAAAAAAGTAAAGATGATAAGAAGTGTTGACAAAGAACTTGGAGTTCTCTGAAAATGCTGTTAGGTATATAAAATGGCCCCATCACTGTGAAGAACAGTCCTTCAGTTCCTCATTCAGACATAAAGTTCCCTTCTGGTCTACAGATTCTACTTCCACGTCTATAGTTAAGTGAAATAACAACACGTGTATACCAAAACTTAGACACAAATGCTCATTACATCATTATTCATGATAACTAAAAAACAGAAACAGCTCAACAACAACAACAAAAAAAGCAAAAAACAAAAACAACAAAAAAAACCCCACCAGAGGAATGGACAAATAAAACATAGTATGTTCATCCAATAGAATATTATTAAGCAATAAACGGGGAACAAAGTATTCATACATTGTACAATATGGATGAACTTTGAAGACATTGTGCCAAGTGAAAAAAGAGAGTAATAATGGACACCTGTTGTGGGATTCCATTTATATATAATGTCCAAAATAGGCGAATTTATAGAAACAGAAAGTAGAACCATAGCTCCTAGGGCCACGGGAGTGGGTGGTTAAGGAATGACAGTTATGAAATGCAAGATTTCTTTCTGTGGTCATGAAAATGAAAATGTTCAAAAAATGATTAAGTTGATGTGCACAACACTATCAAAAGCCATTTAATTATACACTTTAAATAGATGAATTGTTGGGGTACCTGGGTGACTTAGTCAGTTAAGCTCTGCCTTCCGCTCGGGTCATGATCCCAGGGTCCTGAGATCGAGCCCCACATTGGGCTCCCTGCTCCATGGGAAGCCTGCTACTCCCTCTTCCACTCCCCCTTGCTTGTGTTCCCTCTCTCACTGTCTAATTAATTAATTAATTAATTAAATGGGCAAATTGTATCATTTACAAGTTATATCTCAATTGAACTGTTAAATTTTTAAACAATAGTCTTCAACTCTTAATTCATATCTAATACAAAAAAATAATTCAAAGTGTTTTTTATGACCTAAATGTAAAATCTAAAACTATAAAACTTTCCTAGAAAAAAATTAAAAAAGATAAAAACACTGTGTGACCTTGGATTAACTAAACTGTTGTTAGACACAATACCAAAAATATGATCTATAAAAGAATAACAATAAATTGAACTTTATTTCAATTAAAAACTTTTGCTTAAGGAATATTCCTTCATTGCTAGTGAAAACTGCAAGGTATTTCAACCAATATATGAAAAACAGTTTGTCTATTTTTTATAAGCCTATTCCCACCATATGACCCAGAATTTTCTCTCCTATATTTCTACTTAATAGAAATGAAACACTATGTTTACATGAATATCTGTATGTGAATGTTTATGGCAGCTTTATCCATAATACCCAACACTGGAAACGACCCAGATGTCTTTCAGCCTGTGAATGCATAAACAGTCTGTGGTACATCCATGCATTAACATATCTCTCTTATTAAAAGAAACAAACCAACAGTGTAAGAGGGAACCCTCTTACACTGTTGGTGGGAATGCAAGTTGGTGCAGCCTCTTTGGAGAACAGTGTGGAGATTCCTCAAGAAATTAAAAGTAGAACTTCCCTATGACCCTGCAATTGCACTACTGGGTATTTACCCCAAAGATACAGATGTAGTGAAAAGATAAAACATTTGTACCCCAATGTTTATAGCAGCAATGGCCACGGTTGCCAAACTGTGGAAAGAACCAAGATGCCCTTTAACGGACAAGTGGATAAGGAAGATGTGGTCCATATACACTATGGAGTATTATGCCTCCATCAGAAAGGATGAATACCCAACTTTTGTAGCAACATGGATGGGACTAGAAGAGATTATGCTGAGTGAAATAAGTCAAGCAGAAAGAGTCAATTATCATATGGTTTCACTTATTTGTGGAGCATAACAAATAGCATGGAGGACATGGGGAGTTAGGAGAAGGGAGCTGGGGGAAATTGGAAGGGAAGGTGAACAATGAGAGACTATGGACTCTGAAAAACAATCCGAAGGGTTTGAAGAGGTGGGGGGTGGGAGGTTGGGGGAACCAGGTGGTGAGTATTAGAGAAGGCATGGATTGCATGGAGCACTGGGTGTGGTACAAAAACAATGAATACTGTTATGCTGAAAATAAATTTAAAAAAATGATTAAAAAAAAAAAAAGAAACAAACCAGTTATTCATGCAACAAACTGAATGTCTCTTAAATCTTTTTGTAAAGGGAAAGAAGCCAGACCCAAAAAGGTACATGGTGTATGATTCTATTCACATTACATTCTGGGAAACAGCAAGACTAGAGGGAAGAAAACAAGTTTTTGGTTGTAGGGTTTGGGAGGACAGTGACTGTCTGTGGAGGGGCAGCTTGGGGAACTGCTTGGCGTGATACAGGTATTCACCATGGTGAAAGATGTTAGTAGACACACAATTCTATTCATTTGTCTAACCTCCATAACTCTGTACAACACAAAATTTTAATCCCATGTAATTTAAAAAAAAATAAATCACCTACATGTGGAGGTGATTGATACTTTAAAACAGTCAGATCATGAAAGATAAAAATAGATTCAATGATCACAGAACACACATAGATTTATGTCACAGAGGTGACATGACGACTAATTCATTGTGGGATCCTGGATTGGGTTCTGGAATAGAAAAGGGGCATTAGTGGAAAAACTGATGAAATCCAAATAAATTTTATAGTTTAGTTAATAGCATTGCACCACAGTTAATTTCTTAGCTTGGATAAAGTTGTTTGATTATGCAATATATTAACAAAAGAGGAAATTATATAATGGCTATAGAGGAATTAAAAATCTTCTGAGTCTAAAATCATATCAAAATTTAAAAAAATAGAAAATATTAAAAAGAATTACACCAGGTATAAAGAATTCTGCCTTCTTCAAATATTTGTTTCTTATATCAACTCATCATAATTTTTAAACATATTGTGTGCTATGGTAGGCTAATAAGTCTTCCTCCACTTACATGCATGCATACATGCACACACATTCACAAAGCTGTTCACATTCTAATTCCTGGAAACCATAAATCTGTTACTTTATGCTGAAAAAATCATTTTATAGATATGGGATCTTGAGCTGAGGGTACTATCCTGGGTTATTCTGGAAAATCCAAATTTTTAATCACAAGGGCTCTTGTAAATTGGAGGCAGGTAGGTTGAAGTATGAGGCAGAGCAAGGAAACCACATAATGATAAGAACAAAGATTTGCAGATATTACCATGCAGGCCTTAAAGGTGTAAGAAGGGACCATAAGCCAAAAAATACATGGAATGCAGTTCTAGAAGGTAGAAAAGGAAAAGAAACAGATTTTCCCCTAGAGCTTCTAGAAGGGGCATGGCCATGCTGACACCTTAATTTTGTCCCAGTGAAAGTGATTTTGAACTTTTGACCTCTAGAACGTCAAGAAATAAATTTTAAGCCACTAAAATGGTGGCAGTTTGAAATAGGAACAATAGAAAAATAAAATGTATGAGTATTTTTTGTCACCATATAGCTGTTTAGGAATAAAGTGAGATAAAAATGGATGCATTTAAATCTATTTTAATTCAGTAACAAAAATGTAACTGTTCCAATTATAATTCACATAGACATAGTGAGATTTATTTTAGCCTGAGAATGAAAACTTACATTGAAATGTTGTGAGATCATCTCCCTGTGGACCTAGATTTCAAACTTAGTTTAATATTCACAACTAATCCCTGATGACTTCTGTATTCAAATTACAGGCATAGTGATGTCACATTCTGTAGTAACAGCATCATGACCCTTTCTTACATTATAGTCTCATCATGAAATCTTAGTAAGTTCACTCCTTTACAGGAAGTAAAAGACTATCTGCTGAGAGCAGTGTCCTACAAAAATTCAGCATGGAGTTTGGGGGATATTGGGCCTTGGATGGCTACGATGTAGGGGAAGAAAGAAAGACAATGATGCTAGAAGTACAGACCTCATGTTATTTTTCTTAGGTCTAATTAAGAACATATGTTCAGATGGGGCTTGAAGTTACCAGGTTAGAGTAAGTTTCAATGTCTGTCATTGTGTTCAGAGTCGTTTCTTCCCTGAGCCGGATGCTTGCCTGGTTGTTGCTCCCATTAACCCTTCTGGGCTGTGTTAGAGCAGAAACTCCTATCTTGCCAGCAGTAGTTCTTATATTAGGGTACTAAAATATTACCAGCCTATGGGGTGCCTGGGTGGTTCAGTGGGTTAAAGCCTCTGCCTTCAGCTCAGGTCATGGTCCCAGGGTCCTGGGATCGAGCCCCACATCGGGCTCTCTGCTTGGTAGGGAGCCTGCTTCCTCCTCTCACTCTGCCTGACTCTCTGCCTACTTGTGATCTTTGTCTGTCAAATAAATAAATAAATAAATAAATAAATAAATAAATAAATCTTTTTAAAAATATTACCAGCCTATAATTTTATTTGCTATGCAAGCAAGAGACTCAGATACCATATCCTTATTTGGGACATCTTGTTTACTTATATAGGGAAAAATCAAAACTATTGAACCTAAAGATGTATCATCTTTGAGACAAGGATAGCTAAGAGTAATAGGTAAAATTTAAATCAAGAAATTTTTCACTGGATTAATTTGAAATAAAATTATTCTATAGTTGAGGGTAGATAAAGGGAGTTAGAGGAGGAAAGAATGCCAAACTATGAAATATTTTTGGATTTATCAAAGCTACACATTAGAATGTATATGTTTTTGCCCCATATCCTAGTTCTTCTGGTTAACATTTTGGTATTCTGAGTGATGTATTTATTTAACATTTCTCTCTGTTTCTCTACCTGAAAGCTAGGTAATATATGTATCACTGGGGTGTGAAAATCCATTTAATGGAAGCAAAATGCAACAACTTAAAAATAACGGAACTGTGAATATTATATGAGATAAAAATAATATTTTTGTTATTGCCACTATTTAGAACTTCACTTGAAAGACTTTATTTTGGGATACCTGGGTGGCTCAGTCAGTTAAGCATCTGCCTTCAGCTCAGGTCATGATCCCTGGATGGGATCCAGTCTGGCATAGGGCTCCCTGCTCTGTGGGGAGCATTTTTCTCTCTCCCTCTGTCTGAAGTTTCCCCTGATTGTGCTTGGGCATTCTCTCTCTTTTTAAAGATTTTAAATAAAATCTTTAAAAAAAGAACTTTATCTTTTCCTACTGTGAAATTAGCAATAGGAGATATGATAAAATTTCCTAGTGATGCTAAAAACTAATGCAGGATTTTCGGAGTCAAGTAATGAATCATATTTCTTTGCTAGTTATACATTTCTCAAATATCAAGACACTCCAGAGACTAACCTAACCCACTTTTGGTACTTAGAAAGTTCAACAAGAATTCAAATTTAATTATAAAAATTTACTATTTTCATGAGTATAATTTTCTGATTCAAAAGTGATGACGATGATTTGCACTAAACCAACAATGAGCTACTAAGGAGGCTCTCACAGGGGAGTTCCCTGGGTGTGTAGACATGACAGATGTGTATTTAGTAGAAAACTGCTGATACAAACTGGAGATTTTAGTAGTTGAAAGAGGTAAACTAAATAATTTATGTTATTTTTTTTAAGATTTTATTTATTTGTTTGACAGAGATCACAAACAGGCAGAGAGGCAGGCAGAGAGAGAGGGGGAAACAGGCTCCCCGCTGAGCAGAGAACCCGATGCAGGACTCGATCCCAGGACCCTGAGCCAAAGGCAGAGGCTTTAACCCACTGAGCCACCCAGGCGCCCCAATTTATGTTATTTTTTATAGTCTTTTTAAGATAATGGCTTTCTTTGTTAACACTTATTTTTTAAAGTACTTTAAAAATAAAAACTCTATATTCCCATTTCTCTATTTTTTACCTAGCAGAGTCTGAAAAAAGAAGTATTGTTGTGCATGTCATATTCTTTCCATTGCAACCATAAAAGGCATTTACAATAACTACAGTTTGATGACATAAATTTTAACAACTGTTTTTACAACAAATACTAGTATGTCTAGAAATTTCAAGCTCATGAAAATCTGTAAGCCTCTCAGTTCCATTCTGAGTATGCTTATTCCCATTTTACAGGGGAGGAAGCTACAGCTCATCTTCTCTAAAATGATAGAGTCATGATTGATTGATAAAGCCAGATCTTATACAGAAACCCAATGCCTTTCTCACTATGTTTTATATTCTCACTTAAAATCACTTAAATGGTATAATTAACTCATCTTTATGGTTTTAGTTTTCAAGCCTCGACAAAGTGATACAGTGGAATTTGGTTCCTCTGACTCCGTGCCTGCTGCATCAGTCCCACACCTTTACATGGATCTTGCAGGTGACTCTTGATTTTGTACTGAGCATCTTTAACGTGGTTGACCAGAAGTAAGAAACAAAATGACAGCTAGCTCAGACCTACTTAGTGAAGAGATATTTCCAACTATATCATGAACAGGAAAAAGTCCAAGTTTCAGTTAACAATTTCTCATTAATAAGGAGAAAATCAGTATATCTGATTTATTGGGGAATCATTTCTTGCCAGGACAGAAGTGTGTTCATGTCTGGGGTTTTATTTTCCACTGAATTACCTGATGGATATATTATTTGGGATTACCTAAACCAAAAGGATCTTTTTAAAATAAATTATTTTTTTAAAAAAAGGAGTAACAGTGTTAATGGCACAATAAAATTGACAAGTTGAAAGTAAAATGTCAGAAATATAAAAAACAAAAATTCTTATAGCAATATTAACCCACCATGTAGCACACAATGTCTAAATTATACAGGATTTACTGACCTAAGCAGCAATCTAAAAACTCTCTCTGTAAAACTAAGAATACCACATTTTAATCCAATTTTCATGCCATCCCAAGCATGTCTTGATAAAATGTTTGTATTATTGATATATAATTATTGGTGCTTCTGTTAGCATTAATGACAAAAAGGAAATCTGCTTTAGCTGTTGGAGAAGCACAAACATGAATAGAGGTTTTTCTCTCCTTGCAACCCTTGGATTGATTTTATCATTCACCTGTTTGCCTCTCAATTTTCTTATCTCTAAAGTGGGGGGAAATATTTCCATGTCACAGAGTAAGGAAAGAACTTAGTAGCAGATATGGTGTGAGCTCTATATTAACATTACTGCCATTTTCATAGGAAAGAATTCTCAAATTCTGGTACAATTATACTACATGGTACAAAACAAGAGAATCAGGCATATATGGTCATTACATTCATTGGATGGGCTTCTAATTGTTCATATTACTGTAGTGATGTTCTGATTTCTTAATATGTCTTATTTTTTTAATTTTTAGTCTAATGGAAATTGCTATACAATAATTTATGAAATATGGTAAAGGGATATAATAAAAATTCTGAATGAACATAATCAAAAGTCATATAATAACTGATAATAATTAGAATTAACTCGTCAAGTGAACTCTGGCAACAAGGAGGGAGCTAGGCAGGAGGTCAGTGAGATGAAGTTGTTGAGCAACAAAGTTTGAAGAACTTAGTTAAGAAGAGCAGAAATTCATGTTTTTCTCCCTGAGAGGAAAGCCAGGTGGCTGTCTTCATCTGTACATTGAGAAGAGTTTGGCTGGCATGCATACAAAAGATATTTAACTCTGACATCTACCTCTTATTTTTTTATGAAAAAGATGCATTGATTTTGGTGTATAAAAATCTCAACTCTGGGTATTTTTAATCTCATTCCTGTTCCTCCTCTCTCTCCTTCCCTCTTACTCTTCTGCCCCCTTCTCTCCCTCCTCCTCCGTTTCCTCATCCTCTTCCTCCTCTTTTCCTTCTTCAGGATTGATAGAAAACTTTCCATTATTTTTGTTTAATCATCTAACAGATGGTTAATCATCTAACAGAGGATTGATAACCCAGTCCTATGAATGCTATTTTGTTCTAATCTTTTACATTATTTTTATTTTTTCTCTACTTAGTATCATTCTACCCCTAATGAAACAAAGATATCCCTAAGAAGTAACAGGTCGTAGTTAACTCTGAACTACTTCCTGTCTACAGCTATAATGGTTTTGCTATAGGCCCATGCTGATAGCCCATTTTCTCACTGTCATGTTTAGATTGCCCCCTGAATCTCACCTTTTAAACTATGAAATCCTTTTAGGATCTGTGAACTTCTCCTTGCCCCATTTATATTCATAGCACACCTTATCACTTTATTTATTCATATGTCACTGCTTTGCTAAAAGGGTTTGAGGCAGAATGAAATAAAAGTCATAAATAACAAAGCCATAAAATAGGAATAGAATTTTTTTTTTTTGGTTCTAAATGCCTTATTCATTTTTTTTAATTTTATTTTTTATAAACATATATTTTTTTTTCCCCAGGGGTACAGGTCTGTGAATCTCCAGGTTTACACACTTCACAGCACTCACCATAGCACATACCCTACCCAATGTCCATAACCCCACCCCCCCTCTCCCAACCCCCCTCCCCCCAGCAACCCTCAGTTTGTTTTGTGAAATTAAGAGTCACTTATGGTTTGTCTCCCTCCCAATCCCAACTTGTTTCATTTACTCTTCTCCTACCCCATTAACCCCCCATGTTGCATCTCCTCTCCCTCATATCAGGGAGATCATATGATAGTTGTCTTTCTCTGATTGACTTATTTCGCTAAGCATGATACCCTCTAGTTCCATCCACGTTGTCGCAAATGGCAAGATTTCATTTCTTTTGATGGCTGCATAGTATTCCATTGTATATATATACCAAATCTTCTTTATCCATTCGTCTGTTGATGGACATCTAGGTTCTTTCCATAGTTTGGCTATTGTAGACATTGCTGCTATAAACATTCGGATGCACGTGCCCCTTCGGATCGCTACATTTGTATCTTTAGGGTAAATACCCAGCAGTGCAATTGGTGGGTCATAGGGTAGTTCTATTTTCAACATTTTGAGGAACCTCCATGCTGTTTTGCAGAGTGGTTGCACCAGCTTGCATTCCCACCAACAGTGTAGGAGGGTTCCCCTTTCTCCGCATCCTCGCCAGCATCTGTCATTTCCTGACTTGTTAATTTTAGCCATTCTGACTGGTGTGAGGTGGTATCTCATTGTGGTTTTGATTTGTATTTCCCTGATGCCGAGTGATATGGACCACTTTTTCATGTGTCTGTTGGCCATCTGGATGTCTTCTTTACAGAAATGTCTGTTCATGTCTTCTGCCCATTTCTTGATTGGATTATTTGTTCTTTGGGTGTTGAGTTTGCTAAGTTCTTTATAGATTCTGGACACTAGCCCTTTATCTGATATGTCGTTTTCAAATATCTTATCCCATTCTGTCAGTTGTCTTTTGGTTTTGTTAACTGTTTCCTTTGC